>NC_053400.1:21505500-21848000 GCF_016859285.1 Xiphias gladius | reverse complement strand
GCTGTGTCCCGCTCAAATTGGTCCCCTGGGTCAAGAGGACCTGAGGCCCATCAGATGGGGACACAGTTATTAGAGACTTACAAGTGTTTTATCATTCTGTCAGATTAAAGCAGATTTCATTTTTAGGTGGAATGAGCTGTGTTCGTGTAATTGAATATTTTTAGTGTGTGCTGCTGTTAGCCAGATATGTGCATGTATCCGTCTTCTGTTCAGGTTTCAAATGCTTTCTAGTTGCCTCATAGAAAAATGTCTCTCAGTGCACATGTTGACTTTCATACAGTACATTAATATTTCTTCATGCGGACTTTGCATTCAGTTCAGATGTGTATACTTTAGTGCAAAACTGCCCCCCCCCCCATATGTGAACATCATACATTTTCACCTGATGATTCTTGTTTTATATTTAGATTTGAAGGGGAATTCCACCAATTTTTTGCACATGAAAGGCGGGCTTATTTGCCACAGAGAGCGCTACTCAGCCTGCGAAAACAGATTTATATTGTCTTCTGGCTCTGGGGGAAATGTCATCAGGGTTATTTACAGTAAGCACAGGCTGGGAGACGACAATTTGACAGTGAATGAATGGCCTGTGTCACAAACAAGAGGCATGGAGTTTAAAACACGAGGGTATTTACCAGGCAGGGAGCGTGTAATGAAAAAATACTACCAATTGCTTTATGGGAAATGTAGGATCGAGTGTATTTGGAGCTTGACCCATAGTAGTGACCAATATTCATGATATCTTTTCTTTTTGCTAGTTTCTCTTCTGAGTCCCCCAACTTAATGGAAATGCTAAAATACTAAACTTTAGACAATAGCCATTTTTACCTTATTGTGATAATCAGACTGGATTGCCATTTTGTTAGACTTCATTTATTCTGTTTACTTGAACATCGCTTCTATGTAAAGAGCTGAACATATCCGAGATGTACATGGCAATTTAATGTTATTGAACCAGACTATTTTCTACTTGGCACTTAAAAATTTGTATGTTACTAAAAATCTCTGGAAAACACAATGACTTTCAAATCACTTTTTTTTTTAATACAAAACATTAAAATTGTTGTTTTTATTAACTTGTAAATGCCACCAGCATCAGTCTTTCAAGACTCTCTGTCTAACATAAAGTGCTTTTTCTGAGTTCCTTGAAATCTCTATGTAGTGTGTATCTCAGGAAATGTGCTGTCGTCGTCGTATTATGCATTGTGAGGAAAATACTCCACTCTGCCCCTTTTCCATCTCAGAGGAGTTTACTGAGATTAAGCTAAATCATGTCGTTGCATCCTCTTAATTTCTGCTGATTATCTCTACAAATATTAAAACTGTCACACTGTCACAGCCTGTCGATGGGTGTGTGGCTGTGAGGCATTCATATAAATGACTAATAAATAATATGTCAGCCAATCCCGCACATGACAAATGAATGCAGGTTACTTCGGCGCAGGCTGGCAGGCCAGGGGGTCAGTAGCCGTGGGGCAGACCTTTACTTTAATTAAACTACCTGTCACACTGAGCGTCTAAGTGTGGAGCCAGCCTGGAATCACTGCCAGGAAATTACTGTACTCTACCTTTGAGTCTACAACATGAGAGGGAAAATAAAGACACCGGAAAACAGATTTATTCATGCTAATGTTAAGCATGTTTTTGCACTTCTCTACACTGTATAAAACAATCCAAGATGCAATATCCTGATACAGCAAAATGGCTTTCTATGGAGTGTCAACGGATGGCCACCAGGGGGCGGCATATCTACTTAATCACAAGCCACTGATGGTAGACTGAAAGGGAAAAAGGGGAGCCAGCTTTAGTTTTAATGCAGTGGGATGCAGCCATCGCAGTGATTTCATGTAATTTTTTTTAAGAAAAAGAAGAAGAAGAAGAAGAAGAAGAAGAAGAAGAAGAAAAAAAAAAAAAGAAGAAAACCAGTCCAACATTGTGCAGGTTCTTCAATTCCTCCTAAAACTGCAAACAGCAAATGGACAGATCCTTGATGGAAATCAAAGGGGAATACCTGCATTTAAAAGTGCATTTCACTACTTGTATGCCTATGCAGCTCCATGGTTACCTGACAAAAGCTTTATGCTCTTCAAAACCTTCAGCCAGATGCTCCACGGGCGGCTGCCTCACTGTCATTCGTCTCTCTGTCGCTGTGATTCCAATCACTGGGATTTTAACAAGATTATCAGGAGCGAGTGGAAGCAATGGAGTACCAGTGTAATGTAATTATCAAGTGATGGAGTGCTTGAAACGGGTGTATTATCACTGGCAAGTCGCTTAACCCTGTCAACACGTGAAGGATCACAGCCTCACTCCCTGTGTGAAGATGAACAAAGGCTTATCAGCATATAGGAGCAAAATCGTGGGTTATTGTTTTCATTTGACATTTTTGTAAACACAAACAGCACATGGGCGGATGCCTGTCTCTATGTCTGTTTATTTTTCTATATTGTTTTGTGTGATATAATTAGCTGAAGTACAATTACAGCAGTAGCTTTAGTTGGAAAAAAAAATGAAATATAGATGTACTTCAGCGTGTAGAAAAACCAAAGACCTGAACCTTGAGTCCCCGCACACACACACATATGCACACATACTCTGCAGGCTCGTTCTTTCAGCCTCAACCTCATGGTCCTAGAGTCTCAATCCCAGTCTCCATAGCAACTCATCTCAGTTTTAGAAACATGGACAAAAGACACATGAAAAAAAGGACATACACAAATAACAAACGTAGACACACATTAATCAATAGAACATGCGCACAACTCCGCACACAGTATCACACACATACGTGTACCCAGAGGTGTGCATAAGCAGAAATGCAGAGCCACACAAGTATCACTACCTCAGCTACACACCTTTCACCGTTGAGAAATTAAAAAAAACAGCAACTGTGTTTTGGATTTGGATAAGATGATTTAAAGCTGCTCAAAAATCCTGCATTTTCTGTGTGATACTGAAAAAATAATGTTTCACTACATATTGTCATGTTATCAGTTCTAATTTCTAAGTCACAGAGGGATGTGATATCAACATCAACGAGACATTTGTTTGTCACAATGACTTCACTCCTGCCTGAAAACACTGTGTCATATCAACCGTTCAACATCTCTCTTTGTTAATGCCTGTAAATGCATCCAAGATGAGTCCCTGATGAAATTTATATCGACTTCTAGCGAATCATTTCTTTGTCTGGCTTTCAACTTAACTCTTTCAGATGGTTTGTGATCAAACGTCGCGAATGTGAACAAACTATGAACCTTTAAGATCTCTTTCACCTTCCATCTTTAAAAAAACAAAACAAAAGCGGTGTAGCAGAACCAGAGGTATCGTCTTTTTTACTCCACTTACACTTGTCAAAACCTGATGCATAAGTTACCCATAATGCAACTCAACAGTTTGGTTGGGAACTCGGGCGTTTGATGGTAGTAGCTGTCCGTGTAGCCTTGAGCTGCTAGCCTCATGTAGGGATGAGGAGCAGGCTACAGAGGTCTGGTAAACTCACTTCTTTCTACTTTCTCACCTTTCAGATTTATTTAATTTTCAAACTCATTGTTTTCACACCCAACCGACGCTGACTCAGGTGACGTCACTTGAGGCTATTTATTAGATTTTGCGCAGCTCCCTTTGAAGCCACAAAATATTGTGTTACTCAAGTAAAAGTACAGGAGTAGTGGCAAAAAAATTGCACTTAAAGTTTCCAAATTGAAAGTACTGCTTATGTGGAATGCTCTCTGGCATGTTGTGTGTTCAGTACCTATGTACAGTATTTGAGTAAATATACGTAGTTACTTCCATTGCAAGGAGTAATGTAAGTCAAGACTTTGCATGTGTATATATTTGTGGGTGTGTTTGCATGTGTGTGTTTGTGTGTGTGTGTGTGTGTGTGTGTGTGTGTGTGTGTGTGTGTGTGTGTGTGTGTGTGTGTGTGTGTGTGTGTGTGTGTGTGTGTGTGTGTGTGTGTGTGTTCGCATTAAGGCAGAGTGTAGGGTGGGTAAGTGGTTTAAAACCTTCAGCACCAAGTCAAGGAGTTGACTCTCTGTTTGAGGGGAGAAATACTGACAGATGGACATAGAGAGCGAGGGAATGAACAAAAATCTTGCCCCTCTGTGGAGCATTGGATTGACAGACTTTCTGTGTGTGTACACATTTCTTGTGTGGCAGCGGTCAGGGTGGTGTGAAGGGAACACCATTAAAATTGGCTTGTTTGTTTAGTCAGGGGCGTAGGTGCAGAGTAGAGCCTGAAAGTACGTGTTTGATACATCGATCATGGCAGCTCACAGTCTGTAGAGCCAAGGCCAAATCTGCCAGAGTCTGAGTGGATATAAACATGAACAGTCTTTCGGAGGTTACGGCCTGCCAATGTGTGCTTGTGCGGTGTTTGTGAACTTGTACGAGCAGAAAAAAAAAAAAAAAAAACTTTTCAGAGATGGACAGTGTCCGATCTGTGTGTGACTCACCCGATATGTCATTCAGATGTGGCATCTCTGCAGTGTCTGAGTCACCATGCAGTGGTGACAGAGTGGGGGAGAGCACAGGGGAGCGAGAGAGAGAGAGCAAAAGGGAGAGAGCAGATAACAAAGGAGGCTGATAGGATGAAAGAAAGATCATGACATTATCTTATCTTTTTCATCTGACTCTTTCCTGCATCCTTCACTTAGCTTACTTTAGTCTGTCAGAGGCGTAAGCTAGTTGTATGATTGACAGTGTGTCAGTCTAGAGCTCATAGGTGGTTCAGCCTTTATGATGTTTTAAAATTTAATAGAGTGTCTGTCTTAAATGATAGTGTCTACATTTGCCCAATAGTCAATAATATCTGATGCTGAAAGCAGGTGTTTCTTTAGCATTTCTCTGAAATATTTACAGAATATTTCTGATTATGTGGAGAAAATGAGACAAATGAAGAGTGTAGGACACAGTTAAATATTTCTGTGGGGAGTGTAATACCAAAAATGCAAAGAAAAACAAATATTAAATATGCAACTACAGGTTTTTTTTTTTTTTCATTTGTTTGTTTTTCTTTGGCTGAGGAGTATTTTACAAGTTTTTATGATTTACATGAGTTAATTTTCTGGGAATCCCTGCTCATAACTCTATAATTCAATCACTCAAAAAAAAAAATGCAATCCAAATTAACAATAAAAAATAACCAGTCTTGTAATTTGGTGTAATCTGGTGTAATTTCACCAGTTATGATATAAAACCAATGGGACTTGTAGCTTTAGCTCTCCGTTTTCATATGAAATATCAAGCTGCCCATTTTCCCTTCATCGTTCCAAAGCAAATGTCAGAGGCAGTGCCTCCTGTGTGTTTTGTCCTATTTGTTTATTGTCTGTCCCTTTTCTCCCACACACTCGTCCCAAGGTGTCTGCTCTCACAGGCTCAGCTCTTAAAGGCACCATGCATCAATATTCTATCGCCGCAATGACACAAAACAAAATCCATTAGATGAATGCAAATGTGTGCTGTTAAGTTCTCATTGAGGATGGCTGCATGAAGTCAATAACGAGGAGTGAAATGAAGGACTGTTTGAAAAATCTTTTTTTCAATTTAGGAACAAGTGGCATGGTTACTGCCGTGGAAAAAAAGTAATTGCCTGCCATTGCAAAGCATTTTCTAACTCTAATGGGTAAATTGCAGGATTTAAAAGGGGGCTTGGTGTTGTGCCTTTCATACCAGCAATTACAGCAAATGGGTTAACATGAGGCAATGAAAGACCCCGTTTTTAAGATTAAAGGTGTTTGATAATAATGATATTGCACGATAATGCATGTTTTTGTCAGGGTTGTCAATATTTAACACAGTTGTAGAGAATGGATTCATCACAGTCAGCTCTTGCAGTCATGACTGTGTACTGAGTCATCTCTCTAAACGCGGAACAATAGCGTCGCAGTATCACTCCGCTTGGAGACCTCTCGATCAGACGAGTCACGTCACTGTAACTAATGAAATCAGATGGATAAGTATTGGTTACCGCTTGAAATCAGTAAAGCATCTAAGGAAGTGTGTGTCTGTAAGCATTTGGAATTTACCTCGATAGTATGAGTCTATGTTGAGATGTTTAGTTTTCCTTCATTTATTAATATAAATGCCATTTTGTAACTGTAACTGTTGTCAAGGCAACAATTAAAATCAATTAAAAAATGTGAATGAAGTCATATTATAAGACAACATTGCTTTCACCAAGTTATTATATGTTTCATGCTTTCCCATTAGACGATGAAAGCCCTCCCCCCATCTCTCACTCTTTAATGAGATTTGGAGTGTGTGTGTCACCCCACTGTGAAGCCATCGGTGACAGGCAAGAGGACAAAAGGAGGCCTGATGCTTGGGTTTTGGGAAATACCCCCCTCCTAACCAGGCACACACACACACACACACACACACACACACACTTTCATAAACACACACATCTATTGCTAGCTCCCATCTGGTTATAGGGCATTAAGAGAGAAGCCTGAATAAAGACTACTGACGAACACGCATGAATGTCCACACACACACACACACACACACACACACACACACACACACACACACACACACACACACACACACACACACACACTTCAATTCAGGTGCTTTAGCTGCATTAATTGAGAAAAAAAAGGCCTCTCTCCCCTTCCTCTTCATGTTCCCAATGTTTTCATTCTGTATTCAGCATCATCTTGCACTGCAAACAGGGCTCTGCCTTTATCAGCACAAAAGAGAAAGTAAAGCAACAAGTAATTTTGTGTATGTGTGTGTCTGTACCTGTGTGTGTTTGTGTGTCTGTGTGTGTGTGTGTGTGTGTGTGTGTGTGTGTGTGTGTGTGTGTGTGTGTGTGTGTTTGTGTGTGTGTGTCTGTGTGTGTGAGATCTTGAAGGAGGCCTGATGAAGGAGAGTCTCTGACTTCCTAATATCAGAGTGCCTCGCCCCAGAGGCTCCCCCCTTCACAAGCCTATGACGCACTTCCTGACAAGGTGGTAGCTACGTATGAAGAGAGTAGAAGGTGGTGGTGGTGGTGGGGGGGGGGGGGGCTGGCAGCTAAATATATACCAGCTGTGCTGATCATGCTGAAGGCTGGCATGTGCAACCAATCATTGTCTCTGACTTGTCCAGGAGGAGGTTCCTGCTGCTGTTTTCCAAGCCAATCGGCACCAGTCCAGAGCCTGTTGTGTGTTTGTGTGTTTGTGTGTGTGTGTGTGTGTGTGTGTGTATGGGGGTGTGGGGGTGGGGGGTGGGGTGTGTGTGTGTGGGGGGGGGGGTTATTACCCGGCATTCATATAGGAGTGCAACATATAGAACATAGAGCATCATTTAAGGTCTTGAATATCATGATCCTTGGCTGTGTTTTATCTGCATTTTACACATCTATGTACAGCTCAGCGAACACACTGTGCTCAGTGTTACGCAGTGATCCTTCACTGAGCACGATGGACAGCTCACGTGTGGATGTGCGTGACCACAGAAGAGACTGCACAAAGTTAAAGCTATTTATCAACCCCGAAACAAAGCGATTTCTCTGTTTGCAGTTGCAATTAAAGAGTGATTCTGAAAGTTTTTAATTATTCATGAGGTTTGGAAAAAGGCTGGTTAGTTCTTTGTTTGTGATGCTTTGGGGATAATTATTCCTATCATTGAATCATTCATACCTAAACTGATCTTCATGCGTCCATCTCAGTCCTAAATCGACATCCTTTCTAAAGACGTACTTTCTCATCATCCTGTGACCAACTCAGAGGTGCTGGAGGCACATTGTGCAAATCAGGAGCTTATTTATGAGCCACATAGGATCTCAGGGGTCCAAGCACAACATGAGCACAGCCCCCTAGTCATTAAAGAGTGATTTTGGCATCTACTTCCACCCTCCCATCCCCTTCAGCTCCCTCGAGGCTGTAGCAGCACCTGCCCCCCACCCACATTTGAACAGCCATTTAAGATGCTGAACATATGCGCACGCATTCTCTCAATTTAGCAGCCATGCTGTCAGACGAGCACGCCCACACGCTGTTTATATACGTGATGCAAATGAAAACAGTAAAACTCAAGAGAACATTGAAAGAGCTGCTTGATGAAATTTTTCTGTACAAAGACTTGCATCAGTCCGACGGTAGAAAGGATCTTTTTTTTTTTTTTTTTTTACCTTTTTGGTGGGGAAAAGCAGTGGCAAGTTTTGCATAATTGGTGGATTGATGGCCATAAAGGGTTATGGGTCACCTCCCTCACTTGCACCGAGACAGGCTGACGGTTCTGGCTGGTTGACTCTGAGAAAATACCATTCAGGGGTGGCGGGTGACACGTTTATTGAGCCTGTCAAATTAACAAAAGCAATGAGCTGAGCCAAGACAAGAATCACAATAAAACACACACACACACGGACAGAGGATGAGGCACACAGAGCATGTTTTTTAATATCACCTGATGCAGAAGTTGTGCATCAATCAAACACTGATCTCGGTGTCACCTTGGGCTTTTCAGAGCTCCCGCAGAGTTGTCTGACGTCAGTGATGTTAGGAAAGAGAACGTGGTCAGAATTTTAGTTCACACTGCTCTACACAGTGCAGGAATCCATACAGAATGACTTTAAAAAGAGATATCAAGGTTCAAATACACAGGTAAGAGATCAGTTGTCTACTGTGTGTTAGACTACTTGATACTTATCTTATGCACTTGTTCTTCCTAAATTAATATTGATGAGTTATATATATCTATAGCTGTTATTCTCAGACATGTTTTAATACATATAAAAATACTCTGCTTGAAATAGCAATTTGTGTCTCGTTCGATTTTTCTGCAAAAATTCTAAATTACTAATAGAAACAAGATGTCTCCTTTATGACTGACAAGGCCATTCCCAGTGTGTGCGCACTGGAGGTTTCAGGTTTCCACATCACGCTTGTGTAAGTTGCAGCTTAGACCACAATCGGCGGTTTCTAAACTGGTTGTGACCTCAAAAGATCCTGCTGGAACGTACACATATTAAACTCAGTTTTTAGTGGAGCACAGAGAAACTTTCCCCCCTCAGAAGATGAAAGTGAAATCAGCCTTTCGAGTGTCAAACTCTGCACAGACATCAGTCTGCACAGTGAGGGTCAAACATCCAAGTGAGGTAACAATTAGCCAAACACATAAAATCTTTCTTTTTATTTTACATATTGCACTTTAAAAACTCTATCACGTCAGTGGAGAAATATTCATGCAGATTGTTGAAAGTCTACTTTTACCATAACTGGACATCGCTACCATTTGTAAGATGCTCATAATTTTTTTTTTAAACTGCGTGGTCAGCTAAAAATGATTGTTGTTATTGCCTAAAGGAACTACGAAATGCCAAAAAAAAATGTTTTTTCTTGTCATTTTCATTTACCTGAGAGAAAAAAAAAAAATCATTTAGCTCTACCAAGGCTCAGGTGCACTGTTTTGTGTGGCTGTACCTCCTGATCATCTGCGACAACTGTGCGCCGAAGCTTTGTTGGTGGAGGTAGGGGTCGGCTCCTAAATCGAAGTAACACCTACAAATAGCTCAGTAAGTGCTCCTCCTCCCTCTCATCTCCATTAAGAGGTTAGAACAGTCAATAGGTCCAGTCGAACACTGGGGACTGACCCTATTGATTTCACCGACAGGGAAGGAGGGCAGCCATTAACTGTGCACTTCCTGTGGCCTTGGTGGAACAGCTAAAACTCACTCTGCGGAAAACCCCGCTGTAATGATATTACACACTGATCCCATGTTTTTTTTTTTTAAAGTAAACTAAATCGATATTGTATGTTTTGAATTTTGCCAACATGCTCTGTCACAGTATATAATAGAGAAAAAAACAATCACATAGAGCAACAAAGCTCTAACACAATGAGTGCTTTGGCAATCAGGTCTCATAAATGAAAATTGCTACATCCTGCTACAAAGTGCAAGGTAATATTGTTTTGTCCGAACTTTATCCTCTAATAAAGAAACCTATAATACACTTATGAGAACATGAATGTTGCAGTGGAGTAAGTTGTTAAATTAAACCACCTAAGGATTCGCAAAACCAAATCAATTACAATGTTCTTTTATTCCGTTCTGATTGTCAGAATTTAGCACAGGTGGGGAAAAGTGCACAGATGTTTAACTGTATCGTCTTCAGCGTGCATTAGTTCTTCAGTTTCACCGTTGAGTCCTTTTAACTTTTCACAAACAAGGAGTGTCAGTCAGGTTATTACCAAGCGGCTAGCCCTGGTTAGAGGCGTCTTCAGACCTGCCTCACTGTAAAAATCACAGGACCCTTTCCCGTCATTAATTCCCATAAGTCAATCACAATAAAACAAATCTATACATACAGCCACAAAATTATAAATAGATGATCTCCCTCCCGTCCGGGAAAGTGAGTGGACAAACGTTAGTTGACTGTAGACAATGCATTTTTGGCCTAGTGTCTCAGTATCTTCTGTAGATGGTTTTTGGCACCAACAATATTATCAACAACCATAAATGTTTGATCTGTATGAGCATTTGATAAACTGTCTTTTTTAGGTGCCACATCAACTGTTTTTATTTTGTTTGAAAATTAAAAAAAAGTGGCAAAATGCCACAGTGTTACCACCTCCACTGTAAATACACTCTCATTTTCTTTATAGTAAATAGTTTTTATTTTCAAACTACTTTTCTTGTCACACTTAGAGTGCAAGACATAATTAAATCAAATTTCTCAAGCTTCTGTTTTCCTAAAACAATTCAATTTTCCTAACATTTGCCCATAATGTCATCTCATTCTATGGCTGTAGGTTTTTACTGAGTCACTGATAATGATTGTGTAGTATTCTATAACTCCACTTTGATTTGTGGTCAATTTGTTTTTACTAATCACATCTGTAAAGGACAGACTGTAGAGGTTGTCTGCTGGCCTGCTAATGAGTATTATTACACTGCAACACAACACCTTCAGTACTAAGGAAAGTAAATGACACAATACACATTAGCTACACAGAGCAGCAAGGATGTCCTGAAGGTGACAACGGTGGCATGGTCCAAAAAATTTTTCAGATTTTTCTAATAACAATGCATCCAATGACAATGTGAAAACAATGTGCTACTGTGAAAGGAGTCGCTCTTAGTGATGAACCTACATAGAATTATCACCTGGATCTGCAGGTCCTCTCAACTGTACAGAACTTTATAGTGAGTTTCGCTTCTTTCGGTCGCTCTCAAGCTGCTACGTTACTGTTTTGGTTCACTCCCGCAGCTCCCACAACGTGGTTTTAGGACACAGCAGGCGGCTGTTTTCAGCAAACAAGCTCTAAAAACCCTCTAAGTGCACAGCACCCACAACAGACAGACACAGTTGGAGAACAACAGGTGAACATAGTGGAGCATTTAGCAGCTTAAGAGCCAGATATTTCCCTGAGGATTTGGTAGAGACCAAAAACTGCTAAAAGAGAGTGAATATTGGACTTGGCCAGATGGCCAGAAACACGACTCCAAATAGATGATAATGTTGATAATGTAACTGCTGGATGTGTAAACAACTATTTGCTTCACCATATCAACTTAAAAGGTGATGATACATCAGTGTCGTGTTCGCAACTGGATTCCACTGCGCTGAAGTGACCATGAAATCAGTTATTTATGTAGTTTTAACATAAACTGGTGTTAGTAGCAACATTGAGTGAAAAGTCTAACAATGGTCAAGTACTAGTTCCTAAGAAATTGCAAAGTTGACAAAACACTGTATGTTATGTTCTTCAGTATTGTCTGACTCGCTCCATTATTTGTTGCCAATACAAATACTCAGGACACGCACAGATTTGTTTGCTTTTTTTTTTATAAAAGGATCTAGAGTATTTCATTTTGACATCAACAAACCTCTCGATTTACACAGCAACAGAATCCATAGAATCACACTGTAACTTCAGAGGCACAAAAACAGGAAACTTTTAACTACTTCAGGTTGCACATTTGTCATTTTCGAAAATGTAGATTCGCTTGGTTACGTTTCATCCTCAATGTCAATGAATATCGTGACAATGAAATTAGGGTTGTACAGGGGAAGGAGGAGGTACATGTGGTTAAGTCGGGCAATGGGGGGGGTCCAGCCACTGAATGATAAACATTAATCAAACTAAAACCTGAGGAAAGAGAGAGAGAGAGAGAGAAAGAGAGAGAGAGGGGGAGGAAACAACAGCACAAAGTCAATATGGACTACACCAAAACAAAAACAGAAACATGAAGAAGACGAGCGTCTGCCTCTCAGACGGAGCTCGTTTTATCATTCTAATCTGGTGAGCAGCCCCGTCACAAACTCCTTGCACTTTCTTGTTGTCAAAGATGTTTGTGTTGGACTCTAGTACTATATTTTCATACATACATAATATTTCTACGTTTTTTCTTCGCTTATTTGTTTATTTTCTACATTTGTTATCACAAAAAACAAGACTTTTAAACAAATGCATAAAAAACAGTTACATAATGATTGTTCATGATGCTTGACCAGAACTGTTACTATGGATTTATTGCTTTGTACACTGAGTAATGTTTGGTGCCACCTGCACACTGGGGGTCCATAGGCTGAAACCTCGCTGCTGATGGTCTGTACTCCCTTAAAAAACATTGACTTCCAGCTAAAACCCAGCTCTGCTCTTCACCTTTGGTTTATTGTGCAAAGAAATTGAAGCATCAGTAACAGTTTCTGAGACAAAGACAAATAAGTTTGATAGAAAAGGAAAAAAAAACAAAAGGACACACTTCAAATTTCACTTTGTTCCATGCATAAATACACATCCACACACATCTATATTGTGAAGCGCTGACTTAAGGTCTCCACAGACGAGTGACAAATGAAACTAAATTGGCCCATTCAGACATTGTCAGTCAGTGTAAGTGCAGACTGAGGACAAAACAGATCCCAGAGAAGTGGTGTGCTCGCTTGTTCGTCCTATTCAGGAGCTTAAAACAAGTTTCATTACCAGACTCCCATAGGTAAAGGTCATTACATTGTACATTAATTCCTAAAAAGTCTCATATCACTTCCATTCTGCAATGGAAATGGACAAATGGCAGTTTTTCCAAATTGCACACACATTTATGATTGCCTCTCCTACTGTATCTTCTCTATAACTGTAAATAGAAATCTCCTGTTTTGGTGAACTTCATGCAAAGTACAGATTATATGTAAACATTCAAATACTTGTTTGGGAATGTTCACTTTAATTTCTATTACTCATCTCTTCTTCGGCTTTAAAGGCCCTGAAAACATATTTTCTCAGTCGGGTTCTCACTATAACTGGCGGGATCCCACATGAACCGTTTTGGGTATTTCATTTTTTCATTAAGTCGTCGTTTGTTCTTGTCACTGCTTTGTAGTGGGCGGGGCTCGGTTGAAAAAGGTGATTATGTGTGTCTGCGCAGAGTTTAGCAACACTTGAATCAGAATCTGATGATGGTTGACGTGTTGTTTTGTTGCTGTCAGTCAAATTTGATCAAACAGAACCCACACAATCCTGATGAAGCAGACTGAGCAGAGAGTTTTTGTGTGCCCCTTTTTTAGACTTAAATATTTGATGTTATAGAGAAATACATGTCTTCAGGGGCTTTAACATGTGCGTTAAAAATTACTCACCTATCCCTTTGATCATGTAAAATCTATTTCACACAGTTTTAAATATTCACCCTTTCATTAAACATTATTAGGTTTGTTGCTCTAACGTAGTACGACTCTCAAACTGACTTTGGCTGGTTTGTACTTTCCCAGAGTCTTTGCATTGCACCAACTCTTCATAAGGTCTTGTATGACCATGAATCTCTAACAATGTCTGAATTTAATCTATTAACTCTTATACATCTTTACTCTGTGCACTTCTAGTTATCTCTGTCATATATGTTTTATTTAAGACAAATCTTTCCACAATGCATCGGTACAACTATACTTTTTTGTGGCTTGACAGCAATGTAGAGCATAATAATGAGAATGGCTTTACTCCTGCACTACACTGCTGAGATGTGACGGGTCACAATGCTAAACTCAAACCCTCAACTTCAGAGGTACCGATTTATAAAATGGATCACATGTAGCAAACATTTAAAAGACTTTTTCAGCTTTTATGCAAGTGTAACCGAACTTGTCATCACAAGTCATTGCGCCACTCGTCAAGTCTCTACAGCAGGTCACTTACACGATAAGGACTTAGATATACACACACAGAAGCCATGGATAAGAAAACAAAAATCATAATATTGTGCATTAAAAGGACACACTACTCTGAGTGCATTCAGGAGAGAAACAGCACAATCTATTTCAACAGAGTGTCGAGTTTCTGTTTACGATGCTGTGCAGTGACGTATTTATACACTGTAATGGCTGGCTTGTAGGACGTTGTACTGTAACAGTTAATTTGATAAATAAGGGCTCGGTTCTGATGGGCAGCTTCCATGTAACCCTACAGGCTTCAGTGTGGTCAGGAAGCCTCGGCTGATGGGATGAAAATGTTCACGTTTACACACAATTGCACTCCAGATGAATATATCTATTATCAATATGCATAATAATACATTTACAGACTGCCAATTTGATATGTGTTACACCTCTATTAATCAAATATCTTTAAATTTTGTATATATTTTACTAATTTTACATTAAGTTGATAAATTTTGAGATTTTTTTTTTTTAGAATTTGTGCAAACAATACAACAATGGATTGTAGTTTTTCTTGTTTCTCATTTCTTGATATTTTTTATGACTAAACTGATGCACATTCAGGAAAGTAAGTCTACTCATGTGTCAGTGAATGCATGTTTGGTCTAGGAGTATCCTTCATCCTGCCTGTATCCAGAGCCTCCTTCCTGTGCTTCTTCTTGGACGTACTCCTCCGTCTTCTCCCAGCCGGCAGCCCAGCCTCCATTCACCTGTGTGGTCGCACCGTACGTCTTAGCTGGACCTCCAAAAGCACCGTAACTCTGAGAAATGTCGCCTGTCTCTTCTGCCAGCTCGTCCTCGTCGATGAAGCCACACTTCTCCTCACTGGTCAGCTCTGGGTCGGCCCACGGCTGTTTTTCTCCCGAGGCAAAAAGCCCATAGAAGACTACGCCCCCATAATGCACCATGGAGGCAATCAGGAACACATATTGCCACTCTTCTCGAGTCTGAAGAGGAAAGGAAGACAAAATGTCTTTTTAAATCCCTGATTTTTCTTAATGTCAACAAAACCCATGAAAAGAACTAAAACCAATAATGAACGGATCCTTCTAACAAGTATTATCTGTGCGCTATAGACAGTGTTATTCAAAAACCATCTAAGCTACATCAGTGAGCCATGCCATTGCAATGGGTGACATGTTCCTTCATTACCATGAGCATATACTGTCCTGGTGCCGCAAATACTCACTAGTGCACCAAATGTGTATTAATAGTGTGTAATTAACAGCCGAAAATAGTCCCCAACAAATGCACATTTTACTCCTGTTTGAGTCACATTTGCTCGAAACTACAGTTCCCAGCTGTTTTAGGAAATTATTTAGCCATTTTCTTTGTTTGTTTGTTTTGTTTTGTTTAGTTTTTTTGTTTATTTGATAAATTAAATTACATATTTGTGACCCCATAGAACCTTATAGCTGAATTTGGGGGAAATGTGTATTATGTGACTCTATAATATTTCCATTTAATGGAGTGGTGCAGCCAAAACATGAATTTTTGGGTTTGAGTATTTGACACAATGTAAATATAATATAGCTTCAATGAAGAGTTGGAACAAGCTGATACAGAATATATGCGATACCATCACGCTTCATAAGAGTAAACAAAAGTGGAAACCATATGTTTAGGGATTGAATTCATCTATAATTCATTGGCTAAAGAAACATTGCATGTAAATATTTTCATATTTTTACTGTCAAAGTGCACTAATGTAAGCTTATAAACCTCTAAGTCAAGTTTAACACATGTAGTACTAAAGAAATGCCTATATAACCTATTCAACCTGTTCAACACTGAATGAGTATCCATTAATCAGACAGATGAAAGTGTTGCTGAAAACAAAAAATGCATTTATTCATGAGCCTTTTTGGTAACACTTTAAAGCAAGACTAAGTAACTTTTGCTGAGCAGCAGCAACAGCGGCGTCTGCAGCCACAAGTTGTAATTACAGGAGGCTGGCTGTGCATTAAATTCTCTTGGGCTCCGAGTCTGAGCGGTTAAGGGTACTGGAAGCAGCGTACCCCTAGAATCTAACAGAGCTTAGAAGCTAAAACCCTATCAGTCGCTCAGTCAACAAACACAAAATCATCATCTCAGTAGAAACCAGCAGTCACGCTGTCCACTCATGTCAAGTCAGCATTCGGCTAATCTGACTGACCACAAACATCGGAACCCACAGCAGTTGTGATCTAAAATGTAGACGCTAGGAGCTAGTCTCTCTTCGCCTCTGCCATTACTGAGAATATCGAGCTAGCTTCTTCTTATAGCTAGCTGAAGACCTACAGTTCGTGGTGTGTGACATAGTGTGGTCTTCGTTACGCACTTCTCGCGGGAGTTATACAGTACAAGAGCAGGGCGTTCGGGGCGCGGAGGGTTGCCTACTTATTTAGATCTCCGTTAAGACTTACTGCCCACATATGAAATGAGAGAATCTTTACTACTGTAATGTTTGGTGCCTGAGGGGGAAAAGCCCTTACCTTGTTCTTTGTCATAGCACCAACAATCAGTGGGCACACCATCCCAGACAGGGTACCCACACCATTAGAGATGCCCATTAGGATACTGGCGTAACGTGGAGCAATATCCAGGTGATTGACGTTAAAACCTGACGGAGTAAAAAACATGTAAAATGAAAATGTTATTGATAAATTATAAACTTGTGAATTATGAAAACTCCAGGCAACCAGATTTAAACGTCAAATGGAGGAAAACACTGCCACCATATGTCTCAAGTATCGGAAGCAACAGATTCACAACACAGTTGTAGACAAAAGCAGCACAAACGGTGACCGTGTTGCAGAAATAGGCAGCAACTCGCCACACATCCTCCTCCTCCCCCACTCTGACTGGCTGAATGAGTAAGTGTCCTCGCACGCTGCTGGCTGCCTGGCTAATCCCTCGAGACAGCTAGCACTGAATTATTAAACACTCCAGGAGAAAGCTCAAGAACAACAGGCAAGAAACTGATTTTGCACTCAGCCACAGACCTCTGCATTCTAGGCATAAAACATGAAAGGAACTGTTGAATGAATGGCTGAGGAAAGCTGGAAGGCTCATTTTGCCAGCAAGTGAAAATAATGTCTGAAACCTAACATCCTAAAGATGTCTGTAGCTACACGGCTAATTTTGATTAAGCTCATTGTCTGTATTGTTTGAACTTTGTAAATACTTTTTCGAAAAAGACTGCTCAATACTAGATGCATCTGCAACATCACATTATCAAGTAACAGCAAACAAACCGCTGCTTGGGACGTTAACAAAATTGTACCTAATTTCAAATACATTTCAGCAATGCTTGTTGTAATATTTTATAATCCCCACACTCATAGCTGCCTTTCAAAGAGAATGATCAGACAATACAAGCCAACTATCCAATCTCATCATCAAAAGAAGTTTAGGTCTAGTGTTAACCACTTCTGCATACTCCCAGTTTGTATGGAAACACAAACAACACAACACAATTCTGGTTCTCATCCAAATTTATAAACGAAGAACAACTACAATGACAGAGCTTCTCCTTTTATAGACTGATACTGGTAATAGAAAACTTCATTAGCTCTTTAGCAAAATTATATAAAAAGTTAAAAAAAAAAAATCTCCCAGTTTCTGTTAAACTGGCACAGATTTACTGCAAGTTTACACTGGAATTATAGGCTGCTATCAACTACTAAATTAAAGGAATAGTTTGACATTTTGAGAAACATGTTTGTAACTTGGCTTAGCATAAAAACAGGGAGCTGCTAGCGACGACAAAAGTCGTCTTCGAAGTCACTGCAAGAAATATTCCAGCACGTAAAACCCCATAATTCCACAACATTGGTGTTTTGTATGGATTAAACCAACAAGATATAATGTATCAATTACATTGAAGCTATGCTAACCGAGAGAGCTGTTGTTTTGAAAGGTATTCTGCATATTCACATATATATCCCATTCAAATGTGGCTCATTAGCCTTCTCTTTCAGACTCCACAAATCCACTGGCCTTTCTGTTTTTGAAAACTATACAAAGGCACACTACATTAGATCCAGTAAAACTACTCCCCAACAGTGATCACATATTTTCAGCCACAGTACATTATATCCTAAATTGTACTTAAACTACTGTGTATTCTGAATGAGCCCAAAGACTGTTTCTTGTACTAACCTGATATAGCAAATCCACTGAAGCCGACTGCCAGCACCAGGAAGGAGATGGCCACCCCTTTGCTGTGGGAATATCCTACCACCAGCAGCAATGTGGCCTCCATGCCAAATCCTAACAGAGAGAGACAGCGGGTCACACACACAGAAAACACATGAAGCCCACGGGCTGGTGGTCACCGCGGTGCCAATTGAATTAAGCATGATACATGGTCTGCACTCAATTACGTAAGTGACAGATGTGAAGTCAATGCACAGTCACAATCAGCAACTCAACTTGTGTACAAGAATTGAACGGATGGATTTTTACAAAAATGTAAACACAACCGCCTTTTAAACTCATCTGGCAATGAGGAGCAACTGAAAAAAGAACAGTATGGATCAAACACCATGAATATAACACCCTGTGGCAGTGCAGAGAGAAGGTGTGGAAACTGATATTTCATTCTCAGTTCAGACTTCTCACCTCCACAGTTCATGATTTTCCTGACAGTGGTAGTTGTCAGGATGTTCTTGCTGCGCAGATAGTCGGCCAGCTGGCCGCCAATGGGCACAATGATGGTCATCACCAAATGGGGGAGGGCAGACAGTATGCCGACCTGCAGCCACATACAGAGAGTCAACCAAATAAGATGCAGCACAATAGATTTATTTATAGAAAACACAGCACAAAATGTTTTTTTTGCTGTGTTTGAGTTATTTAAATGGAGAGATTGCTGTATTTGTATTTTTCTCTATGCTCTTCTCACTGGTTTGAATTGGTCAGGAATCAGAAGGAGTGTTAAAGAGTGTTTAGAGTGTTTAAGTCTTCATTAACACTAACTAATGATGATTTTCTCGAACTTTAACTTTGATTGTTGCTTATGTGGTCATGGTCGTTTACTGTATGTTATAAATTCTTAAGATATGAAACCAAGTTTTAAGAGGCTTTGAGGGATTGTGTACAATATTAAACAGAATTGTTGCCATTTGATGTGTTGTAATATAGTTGGCATAGAGTTCATTTAAACCCGGTGTTATTTGATTCACTTGCTCTGTCATTACTGATCTACCTAACCTGTTATAGGAAACACGGGACATTGTTGCTGGAAAAAACAAATCAATTCCTTTGTGAACTGATTTTGCCTTGTTATGTAATGTATCAGCTGATGAGGAAGAACCTCAGGCCACCAGTTGCAATGACATTGATTTTGAAGTGTCACGTACTCAGCTCTTAAACACAACACTGCTTTTTTTCCCCCATGCCATTTGAATCTATTTTTTATTGGTCACACAACTCACGCTCCATGTTTGTCACTTGTTCACAGACCTGTATCGTACGCTCACCTTGCTTATCTCAAAGCCAAACACTTCCTCAAAATATGCAGGTTGGCTGATCAGCAGCAGGTAAAAGGTCCAGCTCCTGCAGAAGTTGGCCACGATGATTGCATAGACAGGCATAGAGGTGAAGAACTTCTTCCATGGGGTCTTGAATTTCTGGAATAGATCATCACAGAGGATTGGATTTTACATATAAATCTACATTACCTGTTGTCTCTCTCTGATAAAAGACAGAAGGTGACGGAAATGGCTGATGGAAGTGTAACTTGGTATTGTGTTGGTACTTCTGGCAACCTTTACAACACAAAGGATAGACAAATACATATATTTATTGTCTTTCTTAAGTCTAGCTTGTTATCTTGTTATCTTGTTATCCCCCACCTCGGCAGGGCCCATTAGCTTGGCACTCTCTCCAATGCTCTCCTCAATGTAGCAGCGCTCCTCGTCAGTGATGGACGGATGTTCAGCAGGGCTCTCATAAGACACAAGGATCCAGAACATATACCAGAAGATGCCGAAGCATCCTGCATGTCACAGACAGATTACATGTCAGAACTTTTGACCTCATCAGTAACTGCACACACACACACACACACACACACACACACACACACACACACACACACACACACACACACACACACACACACACACACACACACACACACACACACACACACACACACACACACACACACAGAGTGTTTGGTAGCTTGAAGTTTCCAAAAAGCCTGCAAGAATAAATCCCAGACAGGAAAGCTAACTGTTTGCAGTCCAGATAGAAAGATTGGGGGTTATTTATTGACACACCAAAACATTGGAGGGAGGAAATCAATGCACAGGCTGCCTAGATAAATCCATTTGACTTTCACTGGACTCTGTCACTGTCAAACTCTTGAGGTATCAACCAAGATTAAAAACACTTCAGCTAAACATTTTTTGACATATGTACATATATACTATATATACGTTTTTTGTTATCATTTCACCACAGAATTATACCTCGTTTCCCATTCCTCTGTGCAATAATACACATGTGTATCACATTCAAGCCCTCATTGATTAGTCTTACCGTAGACATAGAACACTGAGGACCAGCCCGAATACTGAACCAGGATCCCAGCCAGAGGCATCGCTATTACAGCACCAGCATAAGAGCCTGACAGACAGAAAGATGAGGGAGTCAGAGCTTGGAAGCTCAAACTTCTCGACCAATATATTAACATGCAACACATCAATTCTGAACGCGATTTATAAATGCCAACAGGAGAAACTGAGATATAAGTATTTACCACAGAATGATATGGTGGCCAGACGACTCCTCTCCAGCGGAGGAGCCCATTTACTCCAGATGCCATGACATGCCGGGTAGGTGACTCCCTGAACACACCACAAGAGTCCGCATTAATTCATGGTAAAGAAACACGCACAAACAGTTAGCAAGAGACTGGAACACCACATTCTTTAGCCTATTATTTTGAGCACTCAGTCTTTCTGATATGAACAGTTTGTTTTCGGAAACATGTGAATTCCGACACAGTATTGTCCCAGTAAATATTGGCCTCAAAATACATATAAAAACTGAACAAAAATTAACATTTTCACCCTTGTAATTAACATGAACAACTTGCACAGCACCATGAGCAAAGAGGACCTCACAAGCTGTTCATGGAGCAAAGCAGCCCTGCAGCTATTAAATGTTCATCAGTCGCTAATTCGAACAAACTGTGCTGGTGTAAAACACAATCTGCATGGACCCTCTTAGTAGAGTAGTATCGTGCCACCAGTCTTTGAGAGATGAAATATTAGATCAGAATATTGGATTTTTTTTTTTTTATTCTCCACAAGACATATGAAAACTATCATTTCGCCTCCAATTAAAACATGCTGCAACTTTACGATTCATGACTGAGTGTTTGATACCAGCCAGACGTTCCCTTGTCCTAAAAAATGATCTTCTAAATAATGCCAACCAACAACTTCATCTTTACATTTCAATATTTGTGTTGTATTTGCCTATCTAAGAACTGTAGTATCTACTTTCTGTATTTTTGGCTATAATAGACTCATTTTATCAACATGCCAAGATGTATTAGACAGCATTTGGATATCTGGGTGTCATGTTCCACTACAAAGCCGGAGAATTTATGTGCTTTTGCATATCAGCTTTTTCCTTGTCATCTACCTGTATACAAGCACTTCGCTGTTGTGTGTCCAGGATACAAAGTGTGACAGAAAAAAAAATTAACTGTTCAATCCCACACACTCTCAGCCATAGTGGACTGGATCAATACAGCCGATCTCATATTTCCTCTGGCTGAATATCCAATGCACATTACACTCTCCCCTTTGCTTTCTCATGGAGTAAAATGCAGGAAGCCCCTTTGTTTAGTGTATCATTGCAAAACCCCCAGCTATTCATAGCCATAATACCAGAAACTCACATCAGACACAAGTAACCTTTGTGTTCTGTTAATGTTATGTTATGTTCTGTTAAAAGTGAGAAAATGTTCAGCGCTGATTTTCATTTAATTCTCACGCTACGATTTTTTTTAAAGGGAAGAAAGATTCAAAAATACTACACCTTTGGATTTTGACATTCCCTTACCTCCACCAGCCCTTGTAATATCCTGACAAAAATGACACAGCCATAATGGACTCGGGCAGCCGAGGGAATGAACATGTTGAGAGTCGACGTTAGGACAATGGCTGCACCAAATACCCTGAAAATGACAAAATGCATTTTAAATATAGTTTTTTATGTTTGTCCACATATTGTAGTTTTGTGCTTTGGTGGCAAGGATCAGTGCACTGAAATATCTAATCAACAAATGAATTATGGTGGATTATTACAGATTGAGCAGTATATAAAGTAGTTAAAATTAGCCCTAGCTTTATCATTTGCATCATTTAAGTGATCTTTACGCAGTGAGGCATCAATAATTGTAATCAAATAATAATAGACATTATTCTGAAATGGGCCAATCTGCATAATCAGTACATTTCCTTTTGGTACTTTGGGTAAATTTTGATGCTACTTTACTTTGAATGCACGACTTTTATTTGTAACGGCGTATTTAATTTTACTTGATCTGAGTACTACTTCTTTAACCGCTGAAAATATCAATGAAACATAATCGATTCATATTTTCGCGTGAAAGGCCATTCCAAAATGTCTTCTCTCTAAAACCTCCGTGGTGTACCATCATCGCGGCACCCAAGAAGAGCACGTAGCCTAGCGACGTAAATCGTGTATCGTGTCCCCGGATCTGATTGGCTCTGCACCTTTGTGCGCCCCTCTGGCGTCACGGAAACGAACATTTTAGGCGGCAACGCCCCACTAACGCTCACGTCGATTCGTACGTGTCACTTAGCAACCGTTTCCACGTCGGCTACCGTTCAAGAAATATTTTTTTTTTCGTGGAGAACGAATTAAATTGAAGTTGAATAAGAGGCAAGTAGAAGATTTACTGATCCCTGTTTTTACAACGAATATTTATAGGACGTTGTTAATTATCTGGGGGAAAAAAAAATGGTTTTTAAAAAGCTCAGGCTTTGAGCTCGTTCTTACAGCTGAAACGGAGAACAGGATAAAAGAAGATAGTTAGCTATCGATCTATCTATCTATCTATCTATCGATACATAATTTATTTATTTATTTTTGTTTGTTTTGTTTTGTTTTTGTTTTGTTTTTTTTGTTTGTTTAACCGTGAGGGAGCCGCCGAGGAAGCGAAATCGGGCGCAGGGAGGACCAGGACTGCCCACAAACGAGCTATTTCTCATTTCTGTCACGTCTCTCCCGCCCCTCTCTCGTCTGCACGCGGGGGGCAAACCCTAATCCGGTCGAGACTGCTGTTGGGCACGAGACCCATTGATTCGATTGCATCCTCGTGTCAATCAACAGGACGCGTGGCAAACGACAGGGATTAGGAC
This sequence comes from Xiphias gladius, assembly GCF_016859285.1. Classification (NCBI taxonomy): domain Eukaryota; kingdom Metazoa; phylum Chordata; class Actinopteri; order Istiophoriformes; family Xiphiidae; genus Xiphias; species Xiphias gladius. Next base: position 21,824,461 of record NC_053400.1, on the reverse strand, counting down.
AATAAAAAAAAAAAGAAAGGGAAACGGGCCCACGTTAAAATCCGGCTTTAGCAGGTAGATTCATAACTGGCTGTTCTGGCTTCACTGTTTAATAATTATCTTTGGGCAATATTGGGCTGTTGTTTGTCCTTTAATTTATAAACCTTTATTTTTTAATAGCGTGCTCAAGATTTAGGCCTCTCGTGTCGAGCTATAACCAGAGCCATTTTTTTTTGCCTTCATAGATGCTGGTGTTACCAATAACGATTAAATGAGCAATTTGTCGCCGTGTGAGTCTACATATCAACGTCCAATCCCTGAAATGTGCGCCGTCGTATTAATATTATAGCCCACCATCCGCCATAGAACGCAATTATAATGACTTTATGCATTGGCAGTGCTCATGTGAATAAAAGCCTTTGGCGACAAGACGGGGTCTGGTCTCCAAGCCCTGAGAGAGGGGACCGATTAGACCCGGCTCCCCCCAGGGAGCTCATTAACAGGTGGCAGGAGGCCCTGACACCGGGAGCTGCGGGCCTGCCAGCCCGGTGCCCTGCCTGCAGCCCTGCATCGCTTCGGGGCAGCTGACCGTCTGCTGGCTTCACTAGACGTCGTGATACCAAGCCTAAAACGGTGACTTGCTCCTCCAGTTCACAATTCAGACTTAAGCTTTTTTTTTTCTTTTCTTTTCTTTATTATGTCTTGTCTTGGCTGCGTTTGATTTAATTTTTTTTTAATGTTGACTGAATTTTATTCCAGTCCCCATGTGTGCATTTTCGTTCCCCATCTATTTTTAAAAAATAACAAAGAGGGAAAACATACAACGAGAAGGGGAGAGGAGGGGGGAGTCGCGCCAACTGTTCAGAAATATGGTTTAATAGGCCAAAAACCATTAAATATCCCAATGCTTCATCTGCCAAATGAATGGGGCTGTGTTGTATCTATGGTAATTCGCGCGGAGTGCCGCCTACCTGTTTGCTGCCAGCCTGGAGGATATGTATCCTCCCGGGATTTGTGTCACGATGTAGCCCCAGAAAAAAGATCCGTGAATCATTCCCACCGTCTCCGGATCCCAGTTGAACTTGGCTTTCTGGTCGATAATAAGGAAAACAATACCAGTAATCGTAATAATAAAGAACATGTACCTGACACTGGCGTTGAATAAATGACCATAAGTTTCTTTTGGCTGTCATTCGAGAAATAAACGAAAAAAACAAAAAAAACAAAGAAAAAAACATAACACTATTCTCTCAAAGGATTGATTTAAAAGCCTGTTTATCAAAGGCCTGCGACGGTCTATTTCGATCAGATCACACCGATCTGATCACCTGAACGATTGATCTGTCCCGTCTTGCAAAGAAAGAAACCACTGAGAAGCTGTGTGAAAAGTAAGTTTTGGCTGTGGACGATTATTTGGTTCACACCCAAAAACATAAATATATGCGTTGATTTGACCGAAATACACGTACTCTGTTATAGATGCACAAACTGAGACATCGTTTTAAAGATGTGTGTGCCTTTCACACAGGTGACCTCTATGCAAGTACGTGCTTTCAAGGAATTGTATGTAGAGCACTGTCAACTGTTACTCGTGTTTTTACATGAATAATTAAAATATAACTTATTTAACAAAAAAAAACAAAAAAAAATCCTACATGTCTCCATTTAAATTTGGAGGAAGCTCATCAGTGGTGATTATTGGGGAGTCATCTAAGATTTGCGGGATCATTTTCTGGCCTAATATGGCGGCAGGCCTTTACATATTCTACGTGCCATGCGTGGAGACGTTCGCTTTGCCCTTTCCTGTGCCCTTTCTTTCCCTCGCTAAAACGAGAACGGGGTGTCTCGGTCCTGAGGCACGCGGTCTGCCCTGCTTTCACGCCAGGGCCGATCGCTCGCCGGTGCCACACCTCTTTGACGATGATCTTGCCGTTCTGGTGGACGGTGCTGTTGTTGACCATGCCCACTATGGCCACGCCCAGGTTACACCGGATGCCGAAGGAGATGCAGAAGCCCAGGCCGCTCATGATGGCGATGATGTAGCGCCGGGGCAGACCGAAGCACTTGCAGTCGCACAGCGGGGGTTTCTTCTCCGCGGCCTCCCGGGGCCGCCCGTCCTCCGTCAGCTCGATCACCTCCCCGGTTTTCTGTCTCCTCTCTGTCACCCTGCAAACAGCCAGGCGAGGACACTGTCTACTGAGTCCCCCCAAATAAAGTAACATCACAGAGGAGAAGACGAGGCTCAGAAAGGAAAAAGGCACGATTCCTCCTATAACGGGGAATATTTCTGAGGAGGCCCATTGGTTTTATTCCCACGTTGCATGGGTGTTTTATTATGGACTGGATATCTGGAACTGGGCTGGTTTGTCGTGTTTCATTTGTCACCCCGGTCGAGAAAGTGGGGGAAGCGATTAAAACTTGCAGAATCAACATAGTCATAGCCCACGTAGCTGCGTGGGTTGCGAGGCCTCTGTGTTTTCTTACTGACGGTTTCCGTCCGCCCACGCTGAGGAGCGTCACATCTACGAGGATCAGCTCAGACGACTCAAAGGGACACGGGCGACGAATTAAAGCCCATTCATTTCTTTTGCGATTAAGAAAACAACGTGTCCAGAAAAGCAAACAGACGTCGCCCGTGGAGTAGAAAACAGGCGAGCGTGTCCCCGACTGTACCGCATTGCAGCAGCCCGCTCACTTTCCACAGTAATTAGCATTCACGGTACCGAGCAGCAGCTCCAGCCTCCAGACACACGCCTGTGGGCATTCCTCAAAGCCCCCCCCCCCCATTTTTTTTCTTTTCTTTATCCCCCCTCCTCAGAAAAGTGCCGTTCATTCAACACACGCTGTTTGTCCAAAATGCAGCATGCAACATAACAAAAATTGACTCATTTAAATTCCTGCCCCCGCAAACGGATGAGAAACGTCGAGGCTGATTGAAAAGGGCAGAGAAACAATCGAACAAAATGCAAATAGATGCAGGACTTGCAGTGAAATCAAAGGCCTGATTTTTTTTTTTTCCTCAAAAAACACAGACCAACTGCATTTGTCTGGAAACCTCATGGAAGCCAAATGTCGCCTGATCCCAAATATACCTTAACCAGTCTCACTGTATTTCTGCTGCAGAGTTTGAGGAGTTAAACACAGGAAATGCCCCTTAAATGTTTGAAAGATATGACAGAGGAAATCACGGGGGGGTCATCTAAATAAAGCTGGAAGTCTTGAATTGTATTCACTCAACTCCAGACGCAGAAACTGCCAAGACGTCTACATTAACGAAAAGTCAATGAAAATCCTGTCGGCTGAAATGACGAGAGTGATGGTTTTAAATTATTATGGGGCACAGGCTGTATGGGTCTATTCGCATGCTCGCGTGACTGGCCTTTAAAGATAAAATGAAATTGCATTCAAAATTACGAAGGAATCCCGCCCCCCCCAAAAAAAAAAAAAAAAAAATTTTGGCGCGCGGCCTGCACCTCCAGAGTAACCTGTCTGTTAATGAGATTCACGTGCAGGCCACGTTTTCATCCAGTGGCATCTAGGCTCATCTAAACCCCTGCCATCGCCAAGCGCCCCTACACACACACTAACACACACACACACACACACACACCACAGACACACAACTACTTGATTGCATAATTTTCGTCTCACTTCTAGAGGCGTGACTAGAGATCACCGTAAGTTGCTTAACGGTTTTAGGTGGCCCGCAGACCCACGCATCACCGTGGCCCGTGTATGGTTCAAATCCGCCATGCAAATCATCACATTTTAAGATCAGGTGATTCACACGCGCCAACCAAGGTGAAAAAAAAAAAAAAAGTCTGTCCTTACCTGTACATATGACCCAGGGTCTTCCCCGCAAATTCCTTCACCCCCGCCGTAGCTCTCGTCTTCACTGACTCCATGTCCAGTTTCTGTGTTTAGGCCTATTTTCTCAATATAATTCTAGTGCTTAATCGTCATGTTACGACGCAGGCTGGCCGGCTACAGCGGCTGGAAGGAAAACAACGAACGAAGTTGCGATAAATCTGAGCCCAGGGTGGCGGCGATCCAAAAGACCGGGCTAATTTTCACAATGAAAGTGCCGAGGCAAGAACACCTTCGTGTACAGCGGGGGAATCAAACGAGCTGTGCGCCTGCATCCACCGCCAACTCGTCCCCTGCCTGGCGTACAGTGGCCGCGCCGAGTGCCATCACGACGAAAACGAAAAGGAGTGAGACCGATAGCCAGCGTCGTCGAGCGATTCGGATCAGTGCAAAAAAAAAAAAAGAAAAAAAGAAAAGAGAGAGAGAGAGAGAATTGATGGGAAGATGAGAAAAATGCTCAAGGATTAGAAAGCAGAAGTTGGTGGTTGAAGTCGCTTCAATAAATCAAAGAGGGAGTGAGGCTGTATCGTGTCTCCCGTCGCGAGCGCAGGCTCATCTGACGTCGTGTTCAGCACCGAGGTCAGCGACAGCAGCTCCGCGCTCAACATCTGGCCAGCAGCAGCTCGGCACGAATGAGGCCCAGAGTCAAAAGATAACATGCCAGTGCATACACACGGGTCCGGTTCTGTTTCATAAAAAACATTGCGGAGGACGGGGGGTGTTTGTAGTTCTTATTCAAAAACTAAATAATAATAGAATTCTACTTCGACTAGGCCATTTCGTTTTATTTTGCGTCTTTATGCTTAAAAAGTTATTTTTTAAAAGAAATAATAATGATGATAAAAACAAGGACAGTAACCCTCTATATGAAAGCTGCACCTCCACCGAGGGCGGTGCTATGGAAACCAAATGAGCAGGAGTGGATTCGCCCCCCCAACAGGCTCCTCTCCTCAACGGAGAGATCCATCAATAATTTAAGCGTCTCCCAGATCTTCTTCCCCCCGTCAACCACATCTTCCCACGGAGGCATGAACAAAATTCTGTAAACATGTTTTTAATATTTGATGAGATTTCAAGGTTGTATCATCTGGTAACTGTCCCTCTGCAGAGCAAATTTAGCCCAATAATAAAACTATTAATGCATGTAATAATAATAATGATAATAATATTAATAACAACGACAACAACAATAATAATAACAACAATTATAATAATGATAATAAAATACTTTTAAAATAGAGTTTAGATGTGAGATTAAAGGATTAACGATGGGATGAAAGCCATCCGTGCCGTTATTTGTGGGTATTGGGCGCCACTTGGTGGTCACGAACGACAGTGCACCTTGCTCTAACGTAAATCTAACCCTCAAAGAATTTTTTTGTATTTTTTTCGTCTTTTTTTGTAAGATTATCTTGAAACGATTGGTGCCGAATTCTTCTGTTGTCGTTTGTTTTCTTTCTATTTCTATGTATTTTCCTAGATCATGTTTTATATATATTATGATTTTTTCCCCCTTAAGGTCCCCCTCAACTCAAAAGTGTGTTTTGCTTATTCTAACTTCCCTGTGATGTTTGACCTGTGTATGCAGAGTTGGACACTAGAAAGCCGTCTGGTGTTATTACTTTCATCTTCTGGAGCAGCAAAGATTCTCTGTGCTCACCTGAAATCTGAGCTTGAGACGACACGTACAAGTAGGACTTTACAACACCACAACTGGCGCGGAAGCCAGTCGTGTGCCAGCATGCAACTTACACGAGTGTGGTTTGGGAAATAATGAGAATGGGCTTTTCAGTGAAGTAGGAGACATTTTGTCTCCACCAGTTAAACTTTTGAAACAAAAGTTTATTGATCTTTTGTGTGGAAAAAGGTAATAGACAGTCAGATAGTATTATTATATGTCTTGAAACATGTCAGGAGGCGACCTTTAAGTTAGGGGAAGGTCCATGTAAAGTATAAGCCCTTTTCTTTGCCGTATCCGTCACATCTGTTTGACTTGTGTTATCTGGTCTTGTGCTGTTGTATGGGCTATGTGCAAATAAAACTCAAACCAAACTAGTTATTTCTTCATTTATTGTGAATATTACCAGCTTTACTGCATTTTTTTTTTTTTTTTTTTTTTTACAATAGGCTACAATGAGCTTAGAATGTAACTGATAGAATATTTATGTAACAGCAATTCATGCACATCACACCCGACAAAACAACTACTTTGAAAAGACTAGCAGCAGCAACAAATGATATGAAAAAGGTTTTGACTCATACAAGACAAGTAAACAAAGATGTTTAAGGCATTTGTTTGTTGGGTAATACAGTACATCATGCATCTTGCAGGATCATGCTCTAACCCCTTGCACACACCTGACATCCGCATACTGTGTCAACAAGAGATGTTAAACAAACATTAGAAGTTCTTTAATCCTGAGATTGGAGTAAATCAGGCTTTCTTTTTGACTGTCAAATATAATTTGCTGTTAGCTGGAATCGAAACTGCATCATTTACAGTATATATCACAAAGAAGTGTCAATACAAACACAGAAAATTCCAAATGCATGTTAAGCTTAAGCAGTTTTTTTTACAAAAAAACACCCAATGTATATGAAAAATCACTAATGTAATGTGAAGAAATATAATCAGGTCTCCCACAGAATGTGTTGGAGATTTTTACTTGTCTGGTCCCTTGACAAAGTAGTGATTTATAGCATAAAATGTACTTGAAGAACTGACCGAACTACGCAATACTGCTTGATGGTCATTTGAATGAGGTGATGAATAGTATAAAATAAGAAATTAGACGTTGCAAGTAATGTGATTAAAAAAAGATCTTAAAAAGAGGATTGTGAAGCAACTATAAACACAAATGCTCCAGGCTACAGAGCAGAAACAGATCAATACATAAATAATCTACAGCCAATTTAAAAAGATAACATATTCTTTATATCCATAGCAACACTTAGTACCCGGCTATAGAGTATGAACAGGGTACTAAAAGTCATTAAGTATTTCTTTTTCACTGAAATCCTCACTCACATGCATTCTAACCAGAGCTTCCCCTCTTTTATATATATCTCTGAAATCAAGGTTACAATTGTTTGTGCCTACAGCATATGGAGACACCGATAATGTGAAATCTGAAAACAGAAATATAGGCCATTTTTTTTATCACAAGGAGCATTAAAGCCGACACATGATCAACCCGAACTCATCCACACGCACTGATTGTACTAAAACAGAAGATCAGTCAAGAGATCTTTCAACATTTTCTTCATGTAATCTGTTCTTTTGGTACAAGTCTTATAATTGGTCCCGGAGCAAGTTGGAAATACAGTTGGATGATGAGACACGATGAGCCTGCAGCTTCTGTCTCACCACCATATTGCTGCAGCCCCTGACTGAGGGTGGAATCACTGCAGTATAATGGAGGTACTTGGTTTTCAAATGCACAGTTTTTAAGAGCTTTTACCTAAATGTGACACACTCAAATAGCAAAACTGACAATCTTATAGCCCAGCTACAGATCAGTAGAATTAAACATTACGTGGCTACCATATTTAAAAATGATTTAGAAAGAAACATATTGAAACTGTCTTAGGAATAAGCACCACCTATATTATTTGTTATACTATACACAGATGTGTTTCATATCTGATACTTAAACATTATAAGTTTGAGTGTTTTCTACATTCATAGTTATATGATATGAACTTCCAACCACAACTGACACATAACGTATAGTCCTGTCTAAACAGTTCAGTCCTTCATCTTGTATTCTCAGAAGCATCACATGCAGAAAATATAACCAGCTCTTTAAAGGGTAACTACACCACAAACTTGGACTCTATCGGCACTTACAGAATCGTTCAGTCCTAACAAATGGAGAGTGTGAATGCATTACATGGTGAATGATACAACCTGCAGTTACACTCCTTCGCTCTTTGATGTTATTTTCCATCCCAACACCTTCCAACAATTTTTTTTTGGCACAGGAGAGTTTCGTCCACTCAGGACACTGATTTAAAGTACGTAAGCAAGGTGAAATGTCGCATTGGATTTTTTTTTTTTTTAATGCCTCTATACAGACAGGAGTATATCTTAATAGATGTTAATGTCCGTTTAAAAATAAAAGATAATAGCAATTTTTATCTCCAAGACAAAAGCCCTTGTATATGGATGTTATTAAGCTCCCAGACGTGTCCATATTTGGCTTGGATCAGATGGAGGAGTGAAGCAGGGGCTACAGGCACTCGGACAACACTTCATGCCTGTCCCTGTTCGAGGACATTTCTGACTGTGGCTCTGTGAGGAAGCTGGCACTCAGCTGGAGTTTGAGCCTCTCCACCTCGTAGTTATGCAGGTACTCTTGAATCAGGTAGCGTTCTCGTTTAATCCGTGCCTTCACATCCGACGGGACATCTGGGATCATCCACGCCACGAAGAACTTCACCACAAAGACCACATGCTGCAGAGGGGGGAATTATCACATGATATAAAGTTTCATCGATTTCCTCCATTGATTCTGAGCATTTATTCTTAGCGTGTAAGGTAGGAAGAAACTGCGTTGTCTTACTTCCATGATTATAATGAAGGCCATTTTGGCTGCCAGGATGTGCCAGTACTGCATGGTGTGAGTGTACTCGTTCTGGTGGCCTGGAGGGTAGCGGTAGTCACGGTATCTGTACAAAACAACACGAAGAGGGGCATCATACAACGAATAATATATTCATATAAAAATACTACAGTCTAGAACTTCAAAACTTACCTTACAGCTCCAGCAACAAGGTGTAAACACTTGCAATTCAAATACTTAGATATTCATTCAGATAGTTTCACCCTTCTGGCTTGATAAAACTACTGGCATTCAAAACACTAGGATGGAAACGTTTAGTCAATTAATCAATTAGTCAGTTGACAGAGAATTAATCGCCAACAATTTTCATGATCAAATATCAAACAAAATTTTAATTGTTCTCTGCTTTCAGCTTATCCAATGTGAGGTTTTACTAGTCTTCTCTGTTTTATATCACTGTACATTAAAGTCACTGGGATCGCTTCTGAACAGTGTTGAGCATCGCTAAAGCCCGATGCATAACAAGCTCTTTCCCTGATACCTGCAGGTGGCGGTTGAGTTATCAAACCAGTTGGGTTCCTCCAGCATGCTGTGCCTAGCTTTTTGGGAGATGTTGTAGATTGACAGGCTGTTGTTGATGTAGCCCTTCATGCTGGCCCCTTTACTGTAGGCATACAGGTAGACCATCCGGGGGATCATGTCTGAAGTGAACGCCATGATAAAAGCCTGGAACGCAAGCAAGGACCAAAAGGCTGTAAAATAGACTGTTTGACGGCGAAGTAAAAATTCTGCAAAAAGAGTTAATTTGACACTGAATTTGACATTTTATTTAGATCATCGTCAAAAAAATAGCATTGTAACTCAGTAGCCAAACACTTATGAAAATGTAGAAGTGAGTATATTCTGAAAAAAAAACAAAAAACGACTCCATGTCTACATTGTTCCACATTTACTGACAAACAAAACTCACATTGGTAACAACGGACAAAATGGCCACCGCATTGAGGATCTCCTGCCAGGCTCCGATGTTACGAGCCTTGGATGCCACCGGCCGTCTGAACTGGGTGGTGAACTTCCAGGCGTCCACCCTGATCTCTAGGATGTTGTTGAACAGAGCCAGGAGCGGAGCCAAGGGGAAGGAGGCCACAAACAGAGTGATGAAGCCAAACTGGATCACTGAAACGACAGACAAGGAAGAACAATTGGAGGGAGTGAGTGATGAAAGTGCAAAACAGGGAAGTGAGACGGCTGGCTGTGATCAGGGGATGTTACCTAATAAGTCTGTAAAAATATGTGATCCTGTAATTCATAATTTCATATATCATGCAGCCAGACCAGTGAAAAATCTTACCCATCTCCAGGTACTCATAGAACAGGCCCAGTTGGCTGAAGTTCTGTAGGACGTAGTCCTGCTCCCAGCGGCTGTAATGGTTTTCAGGATGGTGCCGCGCCCTTCGGCTACTCCACCAGTTACGCATCAACCTATTAAGGAGCCCATGAAGAAGAACCACATGTCAATCTGGGAATAATTAAATAAAGGTAAGATCAGACTTTGGACTGGTAAACAAGAAATTTCCAGAGAGCGATGATGTTGAAATGATAATGAAATGAAAGGACAGTACCTACAAAAAGTTACAGTTCTCTGTTGTCATTGGCTGAATCGGGCAATTCAAAATAAAAATGCAATCATATTCTGGTAACAAGTTCCATATGTTCTGTGCACAAGGTCTTTATTTAAATAGAAAAAAGTTATCTGAAAGAGTGCAATAAAGTTTGGGGCGGCTTCTCAGCACTTCCAATTCCTCCATTACGTAGTTTCCAGTAACTTTCAGGTCACTGCCTGGAAGTTGACTCCGACACCGTCAATACACTAATTAACACACATACCAAGATGTACCAAGATTTTAACTTCAACTAAGATTTTTACAAATTCTGTCTCCAGTGAAATCAGTGAACCGAGCAAAAATTAAGCATTTTCTTGGTGACTTCATCTGAAGCTATGAATCTTCTGGAGACCACAGAACTGATCATGGATGCAGTTAAGGACATAGTCTAAACCCGTGTGGACCCTCTGTTGGCTAAACCAGTTCTTAAAAATGTGTGGCTATGTGTTCTTCTAAGGACATTCCCATGTATTTGTGACAGAGCGACAAAACTTAAAATTCTACGGTCTTTTGTGGCGAAAATAAAAGTTTTTGACATTTTGATGTGGATGTGTGAATGTCGGCAACTCAAAAGGTGGGAAATGATATTTATACGTGGTAAATCTATTTGTAACCCCATGATGACAACTTGTGCACACAACTTATTGATCTTGTCCGCGCTGGTTAACAACTTATATGCGCTCTGTTATATTTTGTTTGTGTAAGAAAAATAAATAAATAAATTCAATTTTTTTGGGGCTTCAGGGACACTATACATAAGATCGGTGCTTTAAAAATGCTGTCTTGTTGTGGCTTACGGCTAATTTTACACTGAGTGGATGAATACGTTGAATAATGAAGAGGTGACAGGCCGCACGGAGGAGAAAGATTGGATAGGACTCACGGCAGCAGAGCTTCCTGAATGTTCCCCCATAATTGTTTCCCAGCCATGACGATCACCAGCTGTGTGGTCAGCTCAATCAGACAACCTCCGGGGTCACACTGGGACAGCAAGAGGTTTTTAGTCGTATATAACACACTTTTATTTTGTTGGACTTCTTGTTGATAGCCCTCAGATTGTGAAGCTGCTGTAAGAAATGTGTCATTTAGGTCCAATGCAGGGCCTGAAAAAAAAAACAAAAAAAAAAAACAACTCACCTCCTCATTCCTCAGTTTGCTCCATTTGCCAAAAATGTATGAGTATCCACCAGGAAAACCCACAAATTTGCCTTTGAAGAAGGCCACATAGAAGCAGGAGGAGTAGTAGTTGACAAACTGGAACAGAAACATCTTCATGGTCAACCGGTTCTCATACTCCAGGTGGGTCTTTGGGATTTCTGCAGGAGGCCGGCAATTTGCAGATGATCTCATGTTACAATCGACATCGGATAGTAGAGTATGAAAACACAAAATGGTGAAACTGACTGTGTTGTACACGCCTGTCATTTGTGTTTAGGCTCTCAGTTTTCTTTGATTCACTGAGTGTCAGAGGAAACCTCCTTACCCATATCAGTGATCCAAATGGCCACCCTCTCATAAAAGAAGTTGAGGATCATTATGATGACAAAGTTGATGCAGGAAGCAGTGACAGAGGTCGCTAACTGTGGAGTGATGAACCTGCCCACCACCTGGATCTTCCTCATAGGGTCTTTAATGATACTTGCAAAGGCAGCATACACGGCCAGCCTGTACACTATGACTCCAATAATACAGGCCACTATCAGAGAAATCTGCGGAGAGCACGCACGCGCACACACACACACACACACACACACACACACACACACACACACACACACACACACACAGAGACACACACACACACACATAAAGCTGTTGACGGTATGTGACTAAGCATGGAATTACCCGCTATATATATATATATATATGTGTGAAGTGTAAATAGCACACACACAACTGAGTTGAATATTCAGTTACCCAGAATAAAACAGTGGCTCCAGAGAGGCAGAAGCGAGCACACTTGCTGGGGAAGGGGAGGTAGGGCTCCATTTCCTGAAAGATTAATTACTATTATTATTGTTTTCAAATCATTGTTTTCAAATTGCTTATTTTTCATGTTTTTTGTCATATTTGTAGAAGGTTCTAAAGCACCTGAGTGATCTTGTTGAGTCTCCTGTTAGTGCATCTGATCTCGAACTCTGGCCGGATTTGAAGCTGCTGCTGCTCCTCTTCAAAATCCACCAAGTCCCACTCGTACTCCAACCGGGCCTGACGCCGCTTCCAGAACTCCAGAAACAGAGTCACTGTCAAGTTGATTACAAGGAGTGAAACAAAAAGCTGTAAAACCTTAGTTTGGGAGTCACCTAACATAAATTTTGTTGTACGATAAGAACTTGGTCTTTGTGTGACTGTGTTTGTATGTCCATCCATTGTTTGGACAGATTTTTTATGACCTTATTCAAGTTTTGGCTTTTTGCATCAACTAATAACAGAGAGTGACTGTGTTTTTGTAAGTGTTACGTGTTTCAAGCAGTGCCCCGACTCTCTGTGCGTAACACCAGTTTTCAGGCACTCTTGGCCTGAACTGTGCTGGTCAGGCTGGCCAACTGCTTGTACATTACAACATAATTGCGCTGGCAAGTTGTTCTGGGCTGAAGCAGTATGGATAACGGTTGATGCTTCAGTGTGAAAAGGCTTTAACTGTGAAAATCTGTTTCATAGGGGGAGGGGGCACATTGGTAAGGGCAGCACAGACTGACACTTACCCCAGATCCCCATAAATATGGCAAAGAATACCGTTCCCTCATTATCAAACAGATGGGATTGCTGGGAGAGAGAATATGGAAAAGGATAAGTTATTTAGAGAAGCAGAGGAAGTGACATGCTGGGCATAAAAAGGGTGACATACTGCTTACTCAGCAGGATACAATTTATTTACTGTATGGTTTATTATTTCTGGATGATTAAATGTAGTTGACCAAAATATTTCAATCATGATAGGAGATAAAAAATGATGCGTTAGTTTAAAGACAACTATTTTTCAACACTTTCTCATTGTTACATTTTTCTTTTGAATCTGTCTGCAGATATTTGAATAAACTGACTTACATAGCATCACACATATGTAAACTTCCACTATGTAGTATAAACATAAATTTTATCGGTGGTTTTAAAAAAAACAACATATCAAGTGAAATGTTTTACCCAGGATGAGAGACAGGTAGAGTTGAGCTTCCAGAAAGAGCATTTTTTATCACAAAGAGGACACATCACAATGCTGCCCCCGATATTGGCGTCACATATTTCCTTGCTGGAAAGAGAAAGAAAATCAATGAACATAAATAAATACAATCAAAGAGATATATAGCAGTATGTATTCAAAATGTGCTGTTAAAATGTGACGTTGTCCATCTAGAATTACGTTCTGAACAGGCCATCGTCTTTGTCTTGCAATGTCTAAATCAGTCTATCAGTCTTTGAGGCCTAATGGAAATGTGTCCTTCAATTTGATTTGTGCTGGGTAAAAAGGAAGACTAATTCCTACCAAATACACTATATAGACAAAAATACGTGGACAGTGTACTTTTGGTCTGGCGCTGTTCGTCATGGTTTCCGTTTCCTTGTTCCAATTCAGGGAACCCTTAATGCCACAACATACAGTGAGCTTTTAGTTAATACTGTACTTCTAACTTCGAGGCTGCAGTTTGACCCTTTCCTGTTTCAACATGACAATGCCCCCGTGCACAAAGCCAGGTCCATAAAGAAAGTTGACTGGCCTACACAGAGCCCAGGCTTCGGCCTCATCAGAGACCTTTGTTAGGGAACAGGAACGCAGACTGTGAGCCAGGCGTTATCACCCAACATCAGTGCCCGGCTTCACTAATGCTCTTGTGGCTGGGTGGGAGCAAATGTCTGCAGCCAGGTTCCATAATCTTGTGGAAAGCCCTCTCAGAAGAGTGGAGGCTGTTATAGCAGCATATGAATGTGCACGGTTTTGGAACAAAATTAGTCAACAATCACATATGAGTGTAATGTTTGCATGTCTACATACTTTTGGCCATATAGTGATAAGCTCCCTGATGCCCTCCGGTGGTACTAACCTTGATATGTTGTCATCATAACTGAGCACTCCATAGGTAAAACATATAAGGCCCATGATGGCTGCAAACAACAGCATCTCTGTGTAGAAGCCCAGCCAGGCAAAGTAGATCCCAATCTTCTCCCCATAGTACTTCCTGTAGCCAAAGAATCACTTTAAAGTCAACTTTGAAGTCAACTTTCAGATTTCAACATCGGAATCAGTGATTAATGTAAAAAACTTGTGTGAGGACAAAATCGGACTTCTTTCGGGTGTTGCTCGCTTACCTGATGAGGTTCAGAGGCTGCCCTTTGTAAAAGCAAAGAAACCTTGCCCAGTGCCTGTACAAGATGTAGCGCTCACTCTCACATTCAGCATTTCTTGCCCTTTTCCAGTATCGACACTGAAAGGAAAACAAACAGTGGAATGTGGGCAGTCGAGCAAAAGATCTTTTTGAAATTAAAGAAGAGGTTCTCGGAAAGAAAAGAAAATATGTATATATATAAACTACTGATATAATGAAAAATAAGTCAGTAACAGTAAAATGTACTCGTTCTACAGAACTGCTCCTGTCAATGTGTTTAATCATCATGGGTTAAAATGTATGCAGCATTTTAATGTTGCGTTTGATTGAGGGATCATTCTAAGTCCTTAATATGGAATTGAGTTACTTATACTCTATGCATCATATCATAAATCTTGCACATCGAATCTTAATCTGCAAGGAATTTCAGATAAAAGTAGACCCAGTGATCTCCCAGTGTTATGAAGTAAAGGTAAAAAGTCTCACAAAATGGTGCTAAAGTGGCAGTATCAAAAGGTTGCTGTTCACTTGAGTAAATGTTCTTTGATTGTTTGACCTTTGCATATTTATGTTCTTTCTTCTATGTGGTCTTACATCGTGAAGTGGAAAGGCCGCTGTGTAGGTCCCATTGCTGAGTAATCGCTTGATTCCCGTCTTGCCTCTGTCTTTCCAGCCCTCTTTGTAGTACGGACAACGAGCCAGGATGTAGAACACCTAACAGCAAGGAAGGGATTTAACAAGAGATTAAGGGATTTGGATCCATTTGAACTTTTTAGCTGAATGCATTTAGCTTCATTGTTGCACAAGCCTTTTTTAACACTGTGGAGCAAAGCCGAAAGAGTCATGCCGTCCAGAAGAATTCTGGGAGTTAAACTGGGTTAACCTGTGAAAGCATTTTCATTCATAAATACTAAAATCTAAGACTCAAAAGAAAAACTGGCAAGGTAACAAGTGAATTCCGATTCGAGAGAGGAAGTACTCACAATTCTGTTTCTTGTGGATGGTGGGAAAAATGTATCCTTGTCATTGATGAGGAAGAAGTCAGTCTTGCTCTTGTCGAAGGGATAGGTGAAATAGTCAGGTTGTGGGTGCATTATGTGGTCTGGCAGACGGAAAGGATGCAAGAGCCACTCCAGTGGGACGTCCTGACCATGGGGGATATCACTCTCCTTGAAGCGAACTTTGATCTTTAAAACATCAGCATAGGTGACCAGTACATCCCATGGAGCATGGATCTTCAGGAAATATGTCTTCTGGTCTTTGGAGTCCTGATGCAAGCATAAATAGAACAGAGGAAACATACTGTAAGTCTCATTGTTACTAATTGTGAAGAATTTTTACACAATTGCCTTAAAACACTTAAGGATGGCAGTGTAATGTGTCTAATACTGAGCCATCCCTGTTAGACGTTTGCTGTAGAATATGATGTGCCTCAGCAAAGTAGCCACTAGGTGGTGCAGTTACTCTGTGGTTGAATTGCTTACTGCTTTATCCTCTGTCTCGAGCTCCAGTCCTGCTTTCTCAAGGTTGGCCTCAAACTCTCTCCTCCTTTCCTGTGGATGAACACACAAATCACGAGCATGAGTGCCACGCAGACTTGCACGGTCTTAGCATGTTTTCTACTTTACCTATCAACGTGATTGAAATGCAATAAAGCCCCTGACCCAGGTTCCTCTGCAAAAACTTGTCTCTTGTTAGTTGAGGCATTTTTCAATTCATTCTACCTGACCGTTTGTTTGACATCTGAAACTCTCAGAAATGGATTTGCCCAAAGAGAGGACATGGCAACTGGTCAAACAGGGGGCATGACCTTGTTCTTATTAATAGCTTATCACTGATCTATAAGTGGTACGGTAAAAATGAAAGTCTTAAGCTGTTTCTCAAAGCAGTTTTCAGAGGTTGCATGTTTGATTTGATATTCATGGGAAAGCTATTCCACATTTTTGGTCTGTAATAACAAACGTCTGTCCTTCCAGAAAGACCAATGAATTGTTTCAGCCTGTGAGCACGGAGTAATTTTTAACACTCTGGTTCGATTGTGCAGCTGTGTGAGTGTGAAAAGGGCCTTAATGAAAAATACAATATTACCCTTAGTGAAGTCTCCCGAGATTAATAAAGGTCAAAAATGTCTCACTTAGATTGAGGAGGACCAGGACAGAAACTCTGCCAATATCAGTGGTTCAAGACTTTTCCTTTCAACAATGATATTCCATAAACAAATGTTAGCTAGACAAAAGATATTGTAAGAAAATGAATCAGAGACACAGTAACAAGGAAACAGGATTCACAAAACTATAGAGCTGTTGAATAAGGAAGAAACAAAACATCACCAGTGAAAGTGGTACCAATATCTGATAAGGCACCGTGTACAAAGGGTTTATAAGATGTAATTAATGGATTTATTAACAGTGAATACACCATTTACTAATGCTTTATAGATCAGTTATAAACCAATAATAAGAACAACTACTGGGTTGCCAGATTGTAGAAAATCCTCCTCCAACAGAACACTTTGCTTGTCTTTTTAGCTCCTTAATTCATCAGGGAGACTTCGCCAATAGACTGTTTGACCACTTTTCTGATGGGAAAGTGCTGCAGGACATCTGAACTAAAATCCATTTATAAACTGCTTATTAACATTTACGACTGCCGACTTGATCAATTGTACCTGTGATTTATTAGCGTTTAGAACTGCAGGTGACTGACTTTTGCTAATGGCTCATTAGAGGTTGAGAAAACCCAGACCCTTTATTAATGTCATACCATCATTTATAACTGCAAATGATGACTGATGAATTATTGATGGTTTACCAACATTTATATCTGGGTTATAGCTGAATAGAAACGTATTGAAAACAATTTATTTAAACAGGGCAAGCTGCAAGACAGTCTTTCTTCAAACATAGGAATAGGAACTTCTTAACTTAAACAACAGCGCTTACCATTAACATTTAAGATTTTCTGTATTGTTCTCTCTACATTTTAACTATTGTAGGTTTTGCCTGTAGATCAACAGCTAGTTGAACTCTATGCTCATACAATGTGAACCATATTGTAAATATAGATAAGCTCTTTATAAATGGATTTTGGGCCAGATGTCTTGCAGCCCTTTCCCAGAGGGTAGTCAGTCAGTCAGTCAATCCATTGGAGAGGTCTCCCTAATGAATTACAGAGCTACCTTGAATGATAAGCAGTGTCAGGAGGAGGATTTTCCACAACCTGGCAACCGAGACCTGGCAACCCTCAAAACTATTGAGTCTTTGTTATACAGGGAGCAGTGAACGAGTGAATGAGGGAGTGATTTCGGACACAGCCTTTGTCTGTCTGCCCTTTGGTGCTGAGCAGGTAGTGTACAGTGGGTTTTTCGAGCTTTTTTGTCAACAACAGCTGCCTGCTGTGACCAAAAATGACGCTATGAGGGCGGTGAGAGTGAACCAAATCAGTAAAGCTGCAGTGCGGACAGCTAAACAATGAGCTTAGACTCCCTTTAAAGCTCCATAAAGCCGAAGGGAGCTGGAGATTCAGGTGATAATTCTGTGAGGCTTCATCACCGTGGGAGTTTGTTGTTTGGTATTGTATTGCCTGTCATGTGACATAAACTGCATGTATTCATACATCTTCTTCATGTATCTACACTTCTCTGTCAGTATACAGCTTTACGAACTTTTGCAGTTCCTGCAGTTTTGCAGTTCATTTATACATTTCAAAATCAGTTCATTATAATAATTGCTTCAGATCACAAACGTCCGTGAAAAATATATTACACTTCCTCTTTCTTGTACCACGTATTCCTGTTCTGGGTGTAAATAGTGTAATAATGGCAGCAGCACCACATGCCACACCGTAAAATGCTGAGTAGTCAAGCAACATGTCACTTTTCTGTTACATTTACCTGTTTCTTCTCTCCATCCTTGTCATCTACATAAGACAACACAAAGTCTATTCTTCGCACTCCGTCCCTGAAGAACACGGTGTCCTTGTTTGGTTGTAGCTTGTCTGTCTGAAGGACAAACAACAGGGTTAAAATGACACATTCTCACAGAGTGGGAAGCGAAAGCAAACAGAGACGTGCAATACTTGTACAACAGATACTGAGAAATGTAACTGGCAGAATCTTGAAGACGAGACATAACGCACTCAGACTTTAACACTGATGGAGGTACAGTATTTGATATACAGAGAGGCACACTGTGTGCCAGAATTATACATTTAAGTCAGGTTACTGTAAACTACTGACTTCAGAGAATAGATTTTCACTTGTCAACAAACTGGATCGTACTGCGAAGGATTTCAAGAGGATGTTGTTTCCTTAGGAGAAAGGTTTAGAGGGAGGCCATGATGACTGTAGAAAAACCACACAAAACTAAAAGAAATTCTGGGCACTGTACAATCACAGCCTGTCATTATACAAAAATAGTTGATGGTGGAGGAGAAATGTGCTCCACATGTACTATATCACGTTTTGTATTTCAGTCATTGTCTCAACGCTGACACTTCAAATTTTTTACGCAATTTTTTTTTCCATTAATGTGGAAATGTTATGGTTTTCATTTATTGACACAACTGACATCTATGGTCATTCTATATAAGAAACCACCACTTTTTGCTGTTCACAGCATTAATCTCCTTGTCTAAGACATTAACTATTGTCTCTACCTTTGGAAACAGCAAACTCTTGCCGGAAATGATCAAATTATGAAAATGGATTCAAGATCAAGTGGTCTACAGTATGTGATACACTGTAATCAGAGTCTACAATATTCAGTATGTGCCTTTATCTGCAGTGCTGTTACAATAATGTAGATCACTATATCAATATGTATCTCATAACCTTTAACCATCCCCGAATTCAAAATACTACTGTAAACCTTCAGTCTACGCTTGTCATTTTGTCAAAAATGCATTTACTTTGCCCCACAGTTAAATGGCCTGATTCTAACTATTTCTAATTGTTGTAGTCCTTTACATTGCCATACATTTTATTTTTCTCATGGAACTAGGTAAAAGAAAACACTGTTAGCCAGAGTTTGCTTTTAATTTAAACTCGATCAGAATTATTTTGATGATAGAAATGTATTGCAATAAAATGCATTCTTCGGGGTGTACAGTTAAATTTGATTAGTCTTATCAACCAATGAAACCAACCAACCAATAAAAGCAAAACTTGTCATTTCTAGACTTTGGTTTTTGTACAGGTCAAACAAACAAGATACATATAGTGTGTTAATTGATGAGCTTTTTTTTTTTTTCCCTTCAGCCAGAGCTAGGCTAGCTAGCCTCCAGTCTATAGCTAAGTCAATCAACTGCTGGCTGTAACTTCATATACATATATATATATATACACACACATACACACACATACACACACATACATACATATATATATATATAGATATATATACACATATATACGTATGTACACATATATACGTATATACACATATATACACACACACACACACACACATACATATATATATATATATATATATATATATATATCTCTCTCTCTCCATGTGTGTGTGTATTGAAACACCCACAGATATATATGGAAACTTACTTCTGTGTGTCCAGGCAGTGTCCCTCTTTCAGATAATGAACTGACACCATCTCCACTATTTTCATCTGCAAAAGAAATACATCAGTCATATGTACAGAAGCAGGTACAGTAAGTATTCAAAGCTGAAATTTGTGTAGAAAGGTAACTACATTTCATACAACTGAGTACAATACCAATACTGCCCCAGCTTCAAAATTTAGTCTTCAGTACGTAATTGTTGTGTCAAAAAAAACAATAGTGGAAGTATTGTTGATATATCAGTTGTGTTTTGAGTGAGTCATTAAACAAAATGTGTGAACAGCAACAGGTTGTAATGTAACTTTGGTTATTAATAAAGATCAGGGGGCACAATTTAAAATGGTCTAACAACTTAAAGATGTTAATTTTGAATTACAAGTGTCTGTGTCCATTGTCATGTTATATATCTTCCCTCAGATACTTGTCATGCCTGTGTCTTAATTAGCTCCACCAGGGAGGTTATGTGATCACCTGTGTCTGTCTGTGTGTTTGTGGTAAATTTGTCAGCAGGATTATGCAAAAAGTACTGAACCGATTTGCACCGAACTTGGTGGAGGGATGGGACATGGGCCTAGAAAGAACCTATTAAATTTTGGTGCACATCCGGATTATTTACTATGAATTTGAATTTTTTCCTCTGAAGTTTGGTGTTCGTTGTTTGACATTGGCCTTGGTGGAGGTCTGCGCTCTATTGAACACATTTTCTAGTTTTACAAGGGATTGTTCAGGTTTTCTGGGTCATTTTACATTTGAGTGGTATAAACAAATTAATCCCTAATGTTGAATAAGTCCGATTTGTTGATGGTTCATGTTAATGTAGACTAGATAATACATTAGCCCAGGCACTGGATCAAACCCTTTAGAAATGGAGTAGCTATTCTTCTCTACCTACCCCACCAACATTCAGTAATTAGGCTAAGATAGGTTAAGCTCTGTTTATATCCACACAGGATATGTGGAGGATAATAATGATAAGGTTCACTCCAAATCACACTATCCCTTTAAGAGCAATCCGCCAGCCAACTATAGTTATGGCCGCACATGCATCTCAGGCAATCTAATTAAACAGGCGCCCAATAAAAATCCTGGTCTCTTGGCAACATCGGCAGCTACAGACTCTTAACATATTGGTAAGCATTTATGTGAGCTGAGAGAGAGAGCTGAGAAACAAGAAGGCAGCGGCACACATTCACATACACTTCTCTTCATTTCTAACACAATGGCACACAGCATTCCAGCAGTCCCTCTCTCTCTCTCTCCCTGCGTGGCAGTCTCTGGCAGAGGGAACGTGCTCATGTCGCATTGCTCTGCTCGCTGCCTGCTCCACCTATTAGTCCTGAATGGTGGGAAGCCTACACTTCCTGTGTGGGGGAAGTAGGGACGTGCATGAGGACATCAGAGAGGGGGAAGGAGCGGGGGATCGGGGGGCTGCTGTACCAGAAGTCCAACCTCCCCCCAGATGAAACACACTCAGCGCACAAAGGAGACAAAGATCTCTAGCCTCCTTCAGCTTCAGCCCAGGCCCGCAGATGGCTGCCTCTGATTAGACGTAATGATCTGACAGGCAGCAGTGTGAGCCAATGAGAGAGGGACTGCGGTGTATCCATGTGGACTCACAAGGAAGGAATGTAAATATGGCGTATCAGTTAGACCACGGGATTCCCTGAGGTGTATAAAGGCCAGATGACGGTTTGATTTTTCCATTGGGCTCGTGGGAAGCCTCTTTAACTGTGCGGCTGAGTTTTTTCTCTATTCTTAGCTTTCTTTCTCTTTCCTTTTTTTGTCTGACTTGTTTGGTCTCACTCCAACTGAGCACAGCCATTTATCAGATACTGGCTTGAGCAAACAGAGGCAAGGGCCCAGCAGTGTGTTGTGTGTACTTCCGGAGAGAGACGAATAAATGAAGACAGGTTCATAAAGCCAGAGCGTATAACTGAGCAGCAACAGTAGACTACAGCACAAAGACAGCGACTGGCACAATTGGGCGTACATTTTAATTCATAACTACTGTCTATTGAAATCATACACATATGCATTAATGCAAAATTATCCTTGCAACTGTGGCTCATGAGGATGCAAACAAACCAAATTGCAACTCAGTTGAAAGAAAAGCTCGTGTACTGTGTTTTCTAACACACTTTCCAGCCAGGCAACCCAATTACTCTTCAGTTACTGTCTATCTACAGTAGCTGTGAAAATTCTCCCGTGAACACATCCACCAGCAGATTGCCAGTTTATTGAAAAAACTATGCCAGTAATCTCGACCTAAGAGGGAACTAGAATCCTAAATGGTCAGCTCCGGCTGAGCATTGCTCCCTGATATGGCAGCAACAGAAATCCACAAGCTAATGTAGAAGCCCCGACAGTATGAATGGCATAAGTGAGGTATACTTCTTTCTCTGCCCAGTAGTCTGGTAACACTTGGTGGAGTGTACACGCCACCCTGCAAGACACCAAAACTGGAGCAGACCTGTGCAATACCATTAATTAGGCGGGAAGGACCTTCACAGCTGTGAGGCTTAATCAAAGACACAATCAACCCGTCTCTTTTCCTAAATGCCCTAATTATGTCCAGAGACACATGCAAAAAACGTGCATATCTAACCACTGCTGTTCTGTAGAAAAGGGTACTGGGAGTTGGAAGACTACAAGATTCCCCCTGTTCAACATGTTCACCCTAATAGAGGACTTCCGTGTTTTGTTTTTGTTTGTTTGTTTGCTATGTTTTGGAGCAGTGGAAAAGCATTTCTTGCGTCTGACCCCACGTCTCCTCAGATCTTTTCTTAAAGCCAGCAACCTGTTGGAAGATAACCCACGATATTCCCACAGTCCTCAATTTAAAACCATCACAGGTCGGGCCCATAGAGAAATATGTGCCCGCGTTTGTAAGACAAGAGGTCTACTTTTGCTTTCTCACCTTTACACAGCATAGAAGGCCAGTGAGGAGTGATCAGAAGTAGGGCCAGACAATTCTCCCTCACTTCGGAATAATTGAAGAAATCAGAGGAGGAACTCTACAGCATAGGTGTTCAGTATATCACAATAGTAGGCCACTCAAGACAAATGTATCAATACCCAGAGGCATGTGCAGATCATGCAGATGAAAAAAAAAAAAAAAAGCAGAGGCTGTGCATTCTCCCTCAACGCAAATAAATCCACTACTGCCCAGCTGCATCGTGCCAAAATGCCCTATGATGTTGATTGCCTCTGGGCAGAAAATCCGCCTCTAATTTCTGCACCCCTGGAGCGTAGCACCCGAATGAGATGCATATTTAGTGATCCACAGTTTCATTTTGCGTGCCAGCATGAGTAGGTGGCAGGAGAGCGGGCCTCTTCACTGTATCCCACAGTGAGTCATCAAAACAAAAGGGAACCTGCATTTCTCAATCTGAACCAACATCCAGGGTCTAGTATTTGTCTGAGGAGAGGATGTGAAAGGATATGTCAGCCACCCACACACCCACTTACCCACTAACACAAGCACAATACGTAATGCATATTTTTCAACATCAAGAAGTCATCATAAATTTGCCATGCATTTCTGACACTTGAAAGGCTAAAAGCACATGTGCACCAGCAGTGGTGGAATGTAATATACTCAAGTTCTGTACTTAGGTACAATTTTGAGGTACTTGTATTTTACTTGCGTATTTATATGAAAATTTACATGAAATTTTTTTTTTAATTTCAGAAGGAAATATTTTACTTTTCCTAAACCATATCTATTTGACAGAAATAGTTACTAGTTACTTTAAAAAAAATTGTACATATACAAATATGACCAGCTTACAAATTGCTTGCTACCACTTTTACTTAAATAAAAGATATCAAGACTTCTTCCACCGCTGTTCACCAGTTGTGCACATGTACCACTGATACTAGGAGTGGGCGATATGGATAACATTCTCTGTAATGGTGTATTTAACCTTCCCACCTTCTGGGAAGTTGACTGAGTAACTGTTTATTGATAAAATAAGAAGTCGGGACTGTGTGTTTTTCTTGCAAATCCAGAAAACTGAATACCTTATAGGTCAAGTTACATCATCACACTGACGCAAAAATCTTCTAAAAACCCAGCGATATTAACGAGATGACTATCAGAGTCTCTGATGGTTGACAAATTTACATCTCTTCACAGGTTACATTGTCAAATCGCCCAGCCCTAATTCAAACGTTACCGTGGGCACATGCCTCCCTAGAGTATATGAGCGCATGCATCAGTGCTGATTTGACACGCCAGCCATGAACACAGGACACAACACACTTAACTAACAGGGGCCTGGCTCTGCAGATACAGATAGAAGCTGAGATAAAATCTGAGAGAGCGGATAGAAACACAGGCATCTGGGTCTGATTAGTGGACCAACCAGAAAGCAGCGAAGAATTAACGGTCATAACAGAAACAAAAATGTGGTCCGCTACCGAGCAGAGTTCAGCATGATGAGCGAGAAAATGGATGAAACGGCAGAGGATAAGAATGAGAGGATGGACAGACAGGCGTCACATAAAGCCCCCTGATCTGCCCGTACCTGAGTGCAGGTTTATCCTGAATGCGGTCAGCACTGCAGGACCATCTTGAAAGGACAGACAGACATGGGTTAGGAGGCAGTGTCAAACTGTGGGTCGGGAGAGGTAAACATGCACGGTTATTCAGTGGGGACTTAATCCACCAAAGCGTCTCACTTGTAAAACAGTGCCCTGGGCCTGCTTGCACTAACCAATCCAGAGAAAAGAAAACAACCGAAAAAAGCCCATCTGAACATTGTATCACTTTTGGCAATCAACCAGGGCTTCCATTTGTAGCAAGGCATCTAAACAAGCACTTCTGCTAGTGTAATGCGTAGCGTATATTTGATTCAATGAAAAACCAAATAGCTTTTTATCATGAGTCAAGCAGGTTGTGGGGGTTACTCCTGTACCAATACTAGCCCTTGTGTAGCTCTTCCAGGAGGCTGGCGCTCAGTTAAACCACCCTGCTTATTCCTCTCAATCAGATATGCCTCTTTTTTATTTGATTAAAACCTCTTCAAATCACTGATTTGCCTTGCACATCAGCAAATGCAGACTACAGTATTAACCAAAGCCCTGTCTCCCTCCAGGCAGGTTTTATTAATGCAAAATGAACAAGAAACAAAAGGCCTGGCTGCATCGTGTGTGGATGTTCATGAAATATTAATGTGATTAAGGTTTTGTAGTCTGGTCGAAATGTAATGAATCACAATGCAAGTCATCCACTATGCGGTACCAGAAAGTCTCCATTATTAGGGTGCATTAGGCAAAACTGGCAGGCACTCACATATGAAATGATGATCTATTGTCTAGCAGGCGTAGTGCACATCATGCTACAACGAAAACACAGGTCCTAGAGGCCTAGGTCACAACATCCTCGCTATCTCTCCCAGCACATTTCCTGTCAAGTCAGTCAACTATACACGAAGGGAAAAATTCATAAACTGCTCTGGTCAAATATGAATTTGAAGCAGTTGAGTGAAAACATGGGGCACAGAACACACCCTGAAAATTGTGGAATCGTATTTGCTAAGAGTTGAAAACAAAAACTCTGACGAGTTTCAAAGTTCATTCTTGATCTTGGAAACCGCGGCTGACGAAACAATCTCACCTCAAGGTCTATTTAGCAGGCGTCCCGGGCCTTTCAGACGTATCACGAGTATCTTAATTGGCAAATGGTATTTGCGCAGTTGTCATGGAATTGTGGATGAGTGCTCTAAGGACATCGTGCCTGTGCTGTCTTGAAAGAAACTTCAATTTTAATTTGACTTTCAAGTCTGCCGATGACGATCGTGTGATATAATGGTCAGCTTCAGAACAGCTGCCAAATGAACGTTGAGGTGATATTAATTTGTCAAAAATTGTATTGTAACTTAATACCAATTAATACCAACTAGTTGCAGATTAGAAACCCTGTGAGTGAAGATTAGCAAGGACTGAAAACAAAAACAAAGAAAAAACTCCCCTTTTCTTCTTACAACGTTGTGTGTTTCCAGTGTGAGTTTTTGTGTTTGCCTTGGGGTCGGGGTTGTATTGTTATTGTCATGACGAGTACAAATTTCCTTTCTTATCATCAGGATTTCCGGACAATCCCCGGAAACCTCGAAGAGTGTAAAAAGAGCAAAAACTCATACACAAGACGGCCATGTGCAGGGTAGAGAGAATATTGTACTATCTTCATAAGACACAACATAATCCACTTAAAATACCATTTTTCAATTCCTCGGGTCTGTAGCTCTCCTCTAGTTCGCTGAGAGGAAATCTTGGTTGCTTTCCACGTCTCTTTCAATATCACGCTTCTATCAAAGGGGGTAATGAAATTACGAGGCCTGTTTCCATAGCAACTCTTTGGCTCTGTGTCACCTCTGACTGGAAGATGACTTAAACAACTAGGTTTGCAGATAGCAGAGTGAAATCACCTTAAATGGAAGCAAATCCCTTAAAATATGACTGATTTAGGGGAAGTCATTTGATAAGAGTTAATGCCTGACTGTACCTGATTGATGCCCAAAGAAAAAAAAAAAAGGAAAAAAGACTGGCAACCCGCTTCTGAAAAACTTTGAGTCCAAACTTACTGAGTGACAATGAAGTGTTTTAGGTTTAGAGAACCATCCACCAAATTATATATAATGTCATAGTACATCTGGTGTTCATCCAGTAGTAGGAACATCAGTCATGACTTTCTATAAATCCTTGTTTGGCCAGCTGTGAACACGGGAATACACTCCAAACACACAGAGCAAGGTGAAGACAGACACCCTTCCTCTTCTCTCTGTTTCCCCCTTCACATGTGGCTAAAGGTCTGCCCTGATAACGGTCTATTAACCCACAGTTCGTCCTAGATAAACAGGCATGTGTGGTTATTAACAACTCGCTGATCAACACAATAAAGAGGTTGGAGTTGCAAATGGAAAATGTCTGAGACTTCATTATGTTCACTGAACACACTCCGATACCACATGAATGCTGGGGATTAAATCATGTTCGTTTTTCATCTCCCTTGGTGATGCAGTATTTTCAGCACTTGCTCGGCCATTCCATCCCGCTGTTAGGCAGACAAGTAGGGCTACAAGACAAGTGAGCTATTGGTTGTTTGCTATTATAACATACTGACCTACAGATTTTAATTACAGTTAAACTGACAAATTTTTAAAAATATCGTTAAAATATCGAAAGACTTAACTTGGAATAACTCATATACTCGGTTGCATTTCTAGAAAGGTAAAGAAAAAGAAGCCAAACACACCTGCTCCTTTCTTTTGCCTCCTTTTCCTGAGGTGATTTCAGACATACATACAGCTAGTTTGCTAGAGGTGTCAAGCATATATCATACATGCATACATCCACCAATATTTTATTGGTGGATGTATGCAAATCAAAATGAACTTATCAAGAGGGCTAGAGTCATTTTTGCTACTTTTCATACAGTATTCAGAGCCGCTATAATAAAAACCTGAAATGAGTTTGACATTACATAAATTACTTCCCTGTAGCAGAGATGACAGAATCCGTATGTTCCGATCACATTCAGAGCAGTGCTCTAACTAAATCTTAATGTATAGATTGTTTACTAACATGCATTTAAAATATTACATCACATTGATCCTTAAAATGGCCATGTGGACTTCCATATTGGATCTACAATTAAGGCCAGTGATTCTAAAAAAAAAAAAAGAAGTTTGATTTCAGGACTAAATGCAAACTTCAGCCTCTCTTTCTCTGAGCCATCTTCATTAAAATACAGTGCTGCCTTTATAACAAGAACACCAGAGTTTTTCCAATGCATTTGAGTCTGACGAGCAAGGGTCAAACGATAGGATCAGTCAATACACGCAGTACACTTCATGTGTGCTTTGCTTTTCGTGTTATGGATTCCTGACCTGCAGATTTCTGCTGGAACCAAATTGCCTCCTGAACTGTATGACATGAACAACATGACAAGTTTACTGCTGCACATTTTGAGTATGGAGTTTAAAATGTCAATAAGAGGATGCGACTGGTTCAAATTAGGAATTTTAATCCCCGAAATAAGTGAAACATGGGTTAAGTAGACGGGTATACGACTGTTAGGACATCAAATCAGCTGGACAAATCATTACTGTACTGTCCTTTTTCCACACTCGATTTACTTTTCATTTAACCGTAGATGTATGACATTTAAATATTAGGGAGAACACAACCACACATGTCCCTGTTCTGGCAAAAGACAAAGTAAACTGTTCACTAACACAGACTACGGACTACTACTACACTACGGAACTTTCTTATAGTATATAACTCAAATGTAAGAAGAAGGATCTGTGCAAAATCGGAAATTTCCTCTGTTTAGCAGCTACCGTATGTTGCGAGAATGCAACTACATCAATGTCATCTTCACATTGCGTTATGCTATGGGAGCCATGGGAGGCATAATGCAGGACGGACCACGGCCCTCCACTGTAAGGAGTTGAGGCGCTCTATGGAAGTGGAAACTTTCAACTCATTACAAATAATGTCAAACCAATTTAATTACATCACACTAATCTCTGAAAGTATATCCACGACCAGGCCAACTGGCCAGCGTGTTAAACCTCCAGATGTATGCTAATGATAGCACTGTCTGAAAGCACAGACTGAAAGGGGTTTGCTGTTTAGTAAAGAGTCAGCGAAAACCTGACTGTGACGAGAAAATCCTATTAGATATGGATGCAAAAACTGAGCTTGACAAATCACAGAGAGGACGAAAACATGGACGTCTCTACTCTGATGGTTCACTTACAATCATTTTGTCCTTTTGTCAATTTAACTTAATCTACACTGCAAAACATATGGAGATGCTACGGGGTTTTTACGGTGACAGTGACTGATAGGTGTGACTTTAATTAACCCAGATCCTACAAATCTGCCTCAGCTTGGCCGGTTTGACCTCGCTGACCCCACAATCTTAAGTTTTAAAGAGACATTCCTGCAGTGCAAAGGGAAAGAGTAAACACCCCCACAAACACGCACACAGTCTGCACGCACGAATACCCAGACGGTCAGTTTGCGCTAGTCATGGGATCTCTGCTAACTTGCTGTAAGATGACTCACACATACATACACACACACACACACACACACACACACACACACACACAGACACACACACACACACACACACACACACCGGCCGGAATAAACTCTACTGTGTGCAGAAAAGCCCTTTATCAATGGTGGGTTCATCCTGCTGCTGCAGTGCCCACTAAAGTTCAGACCTCTGACTGAGGTGACCCCAGGTAACCCAGGTCCATCCCAAGACCTCCAGCTCTACGCGCACGCGTGACGTCATCGCGCGCGGTCCCGGTGGGGAAGACAGATGCCAAACTGGCACAAAGCACACAACTCCAAAAAAAAACAGACAAAAAGTAAGCAGCATACCATGAAACGTTTAAATAGTCTGTGGAGAAAAAAAGGCCCGCACAGGCAAAGTAGCCAGATTATATGTAATAGAGTGAGACTCTACGGGCCCTAAAATGTCTGTAAAAAATCACATTTCGATACAAGGAGTCTACGGTTTGTCTGCTGAGATGGGAGCTTACTATGTTTGTTTAATTTTTTTTTATGGTTGTCTACGAGAGTGATCGAGGGGCCCCAATTCTGACATGAGGGTATTTTCTTCAGAAGTTGAATTTAATCGGGGGATCAGTTCTTGGGGGGGATAGGGATTAGTCCTACGCCATGTAAGTATGCTACTTCGCCAGTAAAGCTCCCTCCAGCAGTATCACAGCACTTACGGCAAATAATACGGGCTAAGATTGGGACACCTCCTCGTGACTCCCAGACGCCGTGGAAGGTTAACGAGAGCATTTTTTTTTTTTTTGTTTGAGTTACCTCCAGTCTGTGAATCCGAGGCGCTCTGCAGCTCGATCAAAGTTTCATCCTTCGCCTTTCCCGTTATTTGCCTCATAGCGGCTGGCGCTGTTACTCCGGGGGGCTCTTCGCCCTCTCAGGAGAGCCGGGGGGAGACAGTGCGGGTGCCGCCGCGATCCCGTACGGAGCGATGAGCACCGGCCGACCTCACACGGAAATCGGTGAGCCTGGTCCGGATCAGATGGGCAGATGGGTCATATCGACATGACAGGCGATCCCCACTCAGGCTGTGCCCTGCTGGGCTCCGCGGCGCTACCCGAGAATACCAGGCACACATAAAGGGGAGTGGCATTTTTTTTTTTTTTTTTTTTATCGGCAAAATGGTGTGTACGTTTGAGAGAGGGGGAGGGAGAGAAGGAGAGATGGTGGTCTATGAAAAGGGTTTAAAAGCTCTTAGACATGTTGCCTTTTATAGCCTACTGAGCAGGTTACCTGTATGACCTTTCAGAATAAAAGAAAAACACAAACAGGAGGAGCTGACAGTGCGACCAAAGTCTTCTATACGACGAGGACCTCATGTGGCCATTTCCGATATTGCACACATGTACCAAATTTTAAAAATTTGTTGTTTTATGTTTCATAGCTTACTCCGTGACAGGAAAGCAAACTGTTATGTCATCATTTTCATAAAGAGAAAGTGGTACCATTTTCCAATAAGCCACCCTTTATAAACAACTTGTAACCAACTGTTTTATTAATGGTTGATAAATGATTAATAGTAACAGTACTTGGGTTTCCAGGTTGTGAAATATCTCTCGGGCTGGTGCTTATCCTCCTCCAGCTGTACACTTTAGTTCACTTCAGTCTCTTATTGTCCTGAATGGGAAATTCCACTCGGGGCATGGCAAAAAAAAAAAAAAAAAAAGAAAAAATCAGCCACACCAAAGCAGATTCATCTGTCAGTAAAACAGATTTTACTGACAGATTAAAAGAAATCTCATTCAGAAATCACTACAGTCAAAACCAGCGAATAAGAAAAGGTTAAAAAATAGTAAAGCATAGCACAGTAAGATTGGGGCTGTCTTTTTGGTAACTATGATGCAAATGAGTTGCCGGAGTGTAAATTAAGTTGTTGCACATGCATTAGTTCATAGACCCTCAAATGGACCATTTGAGCACCAACCTTCTGGTCAGGACAACAACCCATTTATTGACTATTTACTGTAGGCTTGATAGATTATTGTCAAAACAATTCATTGATGCCTTTTTAACATTTATACCATAATTACATGCAAATGACGTATTAATTTTTGCTGATGGCTTGTTACATGATGAGAGACGAATTGTCCTTTAGTAATTACTTTATTAGCACCTATAACTGCAGAATGAATAGTTAATTAATTACTTTTAAACAATTGTATCTGCAGACATGATGACTCATTGGAAAGTGAGAAACTGATGAGCATTTATTAATGACTTGACTATAATGAATCATCAGCAGGAGACGCGGTTACCTGGTTTTTCACAACCTGGTAACCCAAAAGTTGCTCTTATTAATGGCTTATAACTGATCAATAAAGCCTTAGAGTGAAAGATTTATTAACCATTAATACAGACATCAGTTAAGGCCGGTGTAAATGGTGGTGGGTGCATGGGCCTCAGATTATTTGGCAGTCCAATACAACTACACCCCAAATTGCATCCTTAAACGTGGATCAATGAACATTATGAGCTTCAAAATCATGGCTGGGTCATTTTGTCAGATTCCATACAGTATATAGTTGTTCATTTTATTATATCTATTCCATGTCCATTACACTGCAACTCTTAAAACATTTAAAATTAAATTTTTCTCACAACATCACGAAAGATTCTTTTAAAAATCACCATTATCATCATCAGCATAATCTCTCTCAGAGCAGCTTTGGGATCCCACAGGCCAGCTCAACAACTCTCAAACCACACTATACCAATTACCAGAGGTTAATGGGATGGCTGGCCTTTCTGGTTTGAAAATGTCTCACTCAGCAGACTAAACATATACAAATGATGGCCTTAATTGGTGTACACTGCCCTCAGCCAAAATAACGCATGCTGTTTTCAGCTGATACTGAAGCTCTCTTAATGATTTAATGGAGGCCCTGGCCACAAATCCCAAACTCCCGGAATAATAATCCAGTAGAGAAAACTATTGCAAACATGTAAAATCCCACTATTATTTTCTAGCCTCACTGTCATGGGTGTACTCAGATCCTTTACTTAAGTAAAACACAACATTACAAGTCCTACTTAAGTAAAAGTATTGATGCACATCTAAAGGACTCTTTATGCAAAAAAATGGCTCCTGTGAGTGGTGTATTAACCATATAGGCTAAGACTTTATTAGATTGTTTAAGCTATTGCATCAGTGTGTAACCATTGAGCAGTAGCTGGTCAAGATGGAGCTAGTTTTAACTACTTTATATACAGTTAGGTAGTTCAGTAGGCCCCCAACTGAAGTAGGCTCCCAAATCTGAGGGGTCATTAGGTGCTTAATGGGACAGGAAATAAGAAAAAACATAGATATGCTGCACAAATTTGCATAAATCTTTTGGACCTTCTTCAAATGTTTTTCCCCTTGTGAAATATTGGCTAATTTTCCCTCTTCATGTCTCGAACAGTTATTCAAATGAGATCATTTGATAAGTCCTGAAGGTAAATCTCTCTTTGATGAAACTGCTCACTGCTGACAGACATCTGAAACATGACATGGGGCCCCAACTAGAGCTGCAGGAATTAGTTGACTTGTCAATTAGTCAATCGACAGGAAATTAATCGCCAACTATTTTGATGATCAAACACTGTTGTAGTCATTTGTTAAGCAAAAATCCCACCGTTTTCTTCTAAAATGTGAGAATTTATTGTTTGTTGTGCATAACAGTAAACTGAATTTCTATGGGTTTTGACTGTTGTTCAGACAAAACAAGAAATCGAAAGACATCACCTTGGGCTTTCGGAAAATTTAAAGAGGCATTTTTCACAATTTCTTTTTACATTTTATTGACAAAGCAGTTAATCGAATAATCGAGAAAGTAATCGTCAGATTAAATCAATAATTAAAATAATGTCAACTGCAGCCCTAGACCCAACTACAGCAGCTGGTTTAACATGAAACAGTGGATTTTAAGCTTATCCGGAGTTTATATGTACAATCTTAACCTAAAAAATAACTAGTAAATCGCCTATAGGCTCAAATAAATGTAGCAGAGTAAAAAAATACACTTTACCGCTGGAATGCATAGTGGAGTAGAAGTCAACAGTGGCGCCGAATGGAAACACCCTAGTAAAGTTTAAGTGCCTCAAAACTGTATAATTAAGACGTGGTTTGCACCGTTGTACTGATCTTTAGAAATGATTTAGTGTCCTTTAGGGTCCGTCGTTCAGGTTCAACACTTTGATGCAGAGTGAGACATCCCAAGTTTAACTGGGTTGCTGTTTCCCTGTGAAACGTTGGCACAGAAATTGATGAAGCTCAGAGGAGATCTGAGGCTGACTTTGATGATCCCCTGACGTTTCATCAAGCGCCACTTACAGGTCAAAAACCTCCCTTCTCCAACAATCATCCATGGCAGGTTGTACCGTCAAAACATTACGAACGCCCGGCTAGCTCTACTAGCGCTAGCATGCTAGCAAGCTAGCAAGCTAACTGTTAAAGTGGTTAGCATGTTGACAAAACACTGCTAGCTGTTTTGCAAAAACACAATAGTTGTATTTTATATATGTGTGTATATTGAAGCCATCAAAGTAAATGTGGTCATTTTGGCCATACAGACAAAAGTGAATTAATTGTAATTTAAAGCTGTACATGTTGAACGCCAACTAACAGTCTTGGTATGTTAGCTGTACAGGGAAAAGGGAACTTCATACTGCGTATTTTTCAGAGTTTTGAGAGTCTAGCGGATAAAATTAGTGGGTTTTCTCCGGAAAAAATTTAAAAAAAAAGGTAAATAACCTGTGGTGTAATGATCTCTGTAGAATGGTACTAGGATCGATCGATTGATAGAATAATAAAGTGACTGCACACTCAAAAGTTACAAAAAGGTGAGTTGCCAGTAGGCACTTTTCCATTTGTAGTAATGATTTCACACAGCCCTTCCATCATTCAAATGGGCCCTCAGATCGGCGCTAGTTTATGTAGTTCATGTAATTTACCTCACTGGATACCGTATAATAAGTGGTATGGGCGATGGGAGACTGAAGCACATGTTTGAGTACAGCTTAACAAGCACAGCTTTGTTGTAATCGAGTGTTAAAGGTTTTCCTCGTCAACGTATCGTAACACGTTGGATAACACTCGTGGATGGATTATGAGACAATGGGCCCCTGGGCACAGACATGGCGACATAGGAGCAAAACCCACAGATTTAAACACACTCTTCGTGCTCATTTTGCGTCTCTTTGTACGTGTGTCTCTTTGAAGTCATTTGGTAACAAGAGATGCAAAGCAGACATGTTATGCCTCTCCTGTTACTCATGTTGTGTCTCTTTGTTGTTGCTTGATTGACTTGACCAACAAGTCACTTCATAGAGAGGTTCTGGGGGCCTGGTAGGCCGGTTCACGGACAGCGACACCAGTGGCTTTAAATTACAGCACCACTACATAATGTATCATTCCATATTGTTGTCGGTATTGTTCTCAGATTTAAAACAGCCATGAAAACACCTGCCTTGACTCCAGAAAATTAACTAATATTTATTTACATTATATTTAAGGAGTTACTCCATAAAAAGGACAGAGGCGTATTTGCAGTTTCAGGCTTTCAGTTTTTACTCTCAAACCATCATCCAAAACAGGTATAGCTGTCAAAGAAAAGTAGCAGATGTGTCAGCTGATTGCTCAGTTGCATCAATGAGTCTGACTTTGTCACAGGCATTAATTGTTTGTAGACTTTGTTTCTATGCTTTTTTTGGGGTACTCCTAAAAGAGATCATTTTATGGTTGCTTTGCAATTTGCCCAAAAGGTGAAGCTACCATTTACTCCTTGTACTCCCCCGTGTTGAGGTATGTCATGGGTAATGGTTGTGATAATGGGTTAATTATTGTAGCTATGTTATCAGACAGAAATAGAGGAAAAAATGATAATACTTATTTGCCACCAGCTTCTGAAATTTGAAGATTTGCTGATTTTTTTCTCTGTTTTAAAATTAATAACTTTGGGGTTTGGGACTGTTGAAGGTGTCACTGTGGCTTCAGGAAACTGGGATAGGCATTTTGTCAGTATTTTCTGATATTTTATAGACTTAAAAGATGAATCATTTAATCAACAGAATAACGGGCATATTAATTGATCATGAATATAACCGTTGGTATCAGCATCGATTGTAATAGCCGAATAGTTTTGTTAATTTAGCCTGATTACAGGGGGAAAAAAGCATTTTTAGTGAGTGGAAGTGTCAAGGTGTGTTGTGAGTCAATCCATTAGGGTGTTAGATTAGTTTATGATACATTTCCTCGTTTATGGGCCTGGACAATGGCCACTGGAAAAAAAAAGGTTGAGATCCGAAATACCTTTGTGTTCCACTAGGGGGAGCTCCAGTATCGCTAGATCGCCGCTGCTTTGTCTTAATTGAGCGTTAGAGGTCTTCCTTGTTTATTCAGGTATCAGATCAGGTTCACTTGTGCTGAACCATCAGCTTTAAATAAAACACATCCACTATACAGAATTTCAGAACGCTGTTTTTTTTTTTTTTTTTGGAAACTGAGATTTATTTTTATTTATTTTTTTTAAATATACTAACAGCTGCCATGTGTTGGACAAAATGGTTTATGGTTGCTGTTTTGGTTGTCATTTGGTGCATCGTATATTTTGTCTACACATGTGCTACCAATGACAGAAGAAGGATTAGTTTGAGTTTCCCACACGCTGTGTTGTTAATTTATCTGAATTACTCTTAGAAACATTACCTGCAGCATGATTATTACATACTAGTTCCGTTATTATGGTCCTTGATATCACTGTTATTTATTTTATGATTAAAACTATTACTATCATTAGTAGTATTGTCAGTACGAGTCTATATCTGTAGAAGTATTTGTAGTATTAGCTGTTGTATTGACAAGCAAAAATCATGCAGTTTTTGCAGGTTTCTCATGCGTTGGGAGCGAAGCAGTCAGCCGTCGGCTCTCTTTTGTTCCCAAAGCAGATTCAGCGTGCGTGTGTGTGTGTGTGTGTGTGTGTGTTTGAGAGAGAGAGAGAGAGAGAGAGAGAGAGAAATAAAGAGAGGGAGGCTGTCTTTGGGATAGAGCAGAGTGAGTGAGGAGGAGAGGGAGAGCTGGATGCTGACAGATTCCTGATAGATGGTTAAAATGGCGAAAGCTTGTTCGACCCCAGCGAGCCAGCAAAGTGCATCACTGTAGTCGGAACATGTAGTAGCTGAAGCTGGATATCTCTATCTCTCTCTCTCTCTCTGTGTGTGTGTGTGTGTGTGTGTGTGTGTGTGTGTGTGTGTGGGTTTTTTTTTTTTTTTTTACCCCCATCTATTCACCTCACGTTGTTTCCTGCGAGTGCTGGAATATTATCAAGAAGTGTTTAAATGGCATCCACAAGGCGCCGCCGCCTTGTCCCTTGCTTTTGGGGAATACTCCTAAATGCTTTAATCGGTAAGTGGCATTATCTTATTGTCGGAGTAGAGAGCATTGTTGCGGGCTGTGATGGCCACGTAAAGAACAACCGCTGTCAGTCTGCTGCTCCCAGGAACCTGGTGCGCTGCTGACCAGTAACCCTGAACTTGGCCCCTCTCCGGTGTCCGTTAGTATTTGGGCAGTAAATGTCAGCGTGAAGACTAGTGCTGGAGCCTTGTGTACTGCGGAATTCATACCTGAAGGCTACTGGGGTACATACGGATACCTGTCCATAGTAGTATGTTTAAAGTTATATTGTGCGCACTCTGCAGAACTTGAAATATAATAGCAGGCTATCGGTGTTGTGTCGCCAAGGCTAAATACGCGTAATGCGTTCATATCTGAAGGGCTCTGGAGCCTCTTGGATGTCCAGGCAGCACCGGAATAATACACGATAGCCACGTGCAATGTAGTAAGCAGGGTTTCTGGATTGTTTTCATATTTATTTATTAGTTTTATCTGAACACGATTAGAGGAATGCAAAGAATGTTCTACTGAAAGATGTCCAATTGATGCTTTGAGGAAGTCACATTTTGGAATTATAGTCATTTTAATTTGTGCAGAAACCAGTTAACAGTGGCAGTGTCTGTTATCAGATGTGGTTTCCTAGTTCTCCTCATGACTGCCTCCTGATCAGGTGTCTCAGTTAGGATGCAGAATTAGAGCAACTTATCACATGTTGTTGGTCATCACATGGTCTTAATGTCTCCAATTCAGCACTAAAATGAGAATTAAGACCAAGTGTTTTTTATACTCACTAAACTTTATTAAACCACATATTAAGATGTAGTAGTTGTTGTAGGTTTACATGCTGCTGAATTGAAGTCCAACGTTGCCTTTATATCTTAAAGGCAATCAACATTTCCAGTTGTGTGACCTAATTCTTCAAGCTTACTTAAAAGAGTGACATGCTTTCATAAGTAGATGTAATTTCATTTCATATCAGGGGAGTTTCAATGGTGATGGAGCTCTTGAATGGTCAGTCCTTAGAGCACACCACCCTGTGGCTGGGTGAAATGACAGTGGTTATTGCTCTGAGGACAGATTAAAAGACTGTAGTTATTGCCTGCTGGGGAGAATATTTGTACAGATTAAACGTCAAGATTGTCCCTCTCGTCCTTTTCAAATTTTCCTTTTCGACCCATTGTTCACTATGATAGACAGTTTCTCTCGCTATGTGAGGCCCCTTAATTCAAAAGCAAGAGAAAGTATTGAGTATTTGCAAAGCACACCACACGGGGACCCACAAAGGCCCCCACTGGAATCATAAAGGCTACACAGTAGTTTATAACATGTTCAGTCAGAGGACCGGGAACAAAAACTTCAGAAACACGGCTCTGTGATGGATGTAATACCAATCTACCCATCGCATTAAAGAAATTAAGCTCTTTCAAGTGCTTGTCTGCCTTGGAGATTAGATTCAGTTTAGATAAAGGCACTTTTTATTACATCTTAAACGGAGTTAATACGAGTCACAGAAGCATTTAGATGAATATCTGCATTAGATCTCTTATGGACTGAAAAGCTCAAAATCTGTAGTAAAATGCAATAGATCTTTAAGAAGATCTCATCATGAGAAAATCTTGGTTTTAGCAAAGGCTTTGAATGGATTGACTGAGTTAGCTAGTATCTGTCAAGCTCCAGGAAAGAAAAGGATGATCAGTGTTAAGTCAAAGCATGTAAGAGAAAAATACTGAGACTTAACTTCATTACTGTTTATGTTCCTGCTTAATAATAGTTCTATAAGATCATTTATTTTAATCTAAAGCTACTATGTGGTTTATCATGAGTAGGATTAGGATAAGAACTGTTATAGAAAGATACTGCAGATGAATACTGTGAGGGAAGAGTGTGCAGTACACGTACAGTGGAGAAAATGGCCATTAGAGGTGAATTGTGCAACAGCTGCCCTACATCTACTATCATGCCAACATATGGGCGCTTTCTCAGCATTCTTGTGTTGCATTCTACTACTGAAGCCTATATTACTGTCATTTCTGTGTAATGAGTTCGTCGCTGCTGTTATTATAACAGGTGAATATCAGAATACTTGAAACTACAGGCTCATGAGTATTAAAAGTAGCTTGAAAAAAGTGTATTGATTATTAATTTATCAAGCAGAATCCTATAGGAGGAAATGCAAGTATCAGTCCTGCATACATATTCCCCCTGGAAATATAATAAATATTGCTTTTTAGTCAGACATTACAGCCTCTACAGAAAAGAAATTGAGCTGTCACGTGGAAGTTCATTTTAATAGCTCATTTATACTGGGGGGACTTTTTAAAGGAGATGGAGTGTTTCATCCATCATTCGATCTAAATGTAGAATTTTTGCTGTGAATGCTAGAAGACACTTTTAAATGAATACTCAGTACATTTTTAAGTCTATGCATATTTAATACCAAAGTCCTTATAACAGGTCTCGCCCCCGTCAGCCATTTTGGCAGTGCCCCTGGGCATTTATTTTGTGCCGACAAGATATGGCCCCTGTCTAAATGAGCCTCACCTCAAAACAAGTTTTAAAATGCTTTTTTCCCCGCAGGTTATATTTCTAGTTAGCATGCGAAAGGTATGACTCCTTTCACAATTCAATCCAGGGTGCTGTGACGAGACGCCGTCATCTCATCCCACCAGAGCACCTGATGCGAGAGTTTGTGTCTGATGTTCGAATGAATAAAGTTGATAAAGTGCAGACAAGTGTTTGTTTTGATAATCGTTTTCTCTAGACAATTAGCACTCCCTTATAATGTCTGTGGTTGGAACTGTCGTGAACCTCAACTCTGCACTTGCAGCAATGCAACAACACGATTGGCTTGATATGTTCCGCAGGTCGGCTGTTATAAAGCAGACAATTGGCTTTTTGGGGGGAGGGGCGGGACATTTGTCATACAACTGCTATTTTTGGCAGTACGGACCTATATATATATATATACAGGATTCTTTAAGTGGTTTGTCTCACCACACAAGTTGAATACTGGTGGCATGCATCCATTACTTCAAAGTGGAAATGCTGCTTCAGCTTTCAGTCTACGGCTCAGTGCAGTTAATGGAGGATAAATCCACAATCTTTGTCCAGTGTACAAAACATTATTCTACATTTCAAACAAACCTAACATGATCCCGCAGCAGTCTTTCATAGCAAGTTTAGGATCTAAAAATATGTTATATTTATTGTTATGGTGAATAAGAATGTATGGCCAAAAAGCTGCAACAGATGGATGCTGAGAGAGAAGAGAGAAAGCAAGTAATTAACCAATAAAAGTAGGCTTAATCTATAACTCTGTACCACTCCTTTAACAATATGATATTTAAATGCATTATGTAGTGTTTTCTAAGACAATACTAAAGCTGCAATTGATGAATCGTTTAAGCCATTCCTTTTCAAGCAAAAAAAAATAATATATATCGTATGTTTCCAAGATTTCAAATGTGAGAAATTGCGACTTTTCTTGTTCTTATCCATGGCTGATTATAGAAAATGTAATTTTTTTGAATCGGTCAGACAAACCAAGATATTTGACGACAGTACCTGTGCTCTAGGATACTGTGATGGACAATGTTCACTGTTTTCTGATATTTTACTGACCAAACAATTAATCAAGAAAACATTCATTATTAAAAATAATCGTTTGTTGCATCCCTAGGCTATACTAAATCTAAGCAATAACACAGCATTGTTTTCATAGGGCTATCATTTCATATGATGAGCAGCAGTAAACCATTGTATCCTCACATGGCTGCCTGTAAGAAGCTTGCGGTGTGTCCTGAGCTCGCTTAGCTCTGTCAGGGATGCTTGTGTCTGCTAACTAGATCTGTCTGTCAGTGGCTGGTGTGTGATCCTCTCTTTACTGTTGTAGCAGTAAACGTTTGTGCCAGCCAGCCACACTTGACCGTGAACAGAAAGCCAGAGCATGGGCCACACTTAGCCAACACTCGTCTCTGGTCTCACTCGGTAACCCTACATACTAGTGTCTCTTTACTGTGGATGGAAAGAGCATTAGGATGTGTGTGTCTGTCTGTCTCCTTATCTAACCATGAAAATCCATGCCTGTATAGATTCATGTTTTTGAACATCTGTTTCTGTGGGGTGGCGTATTCCTGCCACCAGTTTCTACAGCTGCGCTGTCCTCTTCCTCTGCATACCCCCTGGATGCTCTTCATTTACAGATGACCTTAACCTAAACCACGCAAAGTGCAAAATCCAGATATACCCTGTTTTTTTTTTTTTTTTTTTTTTTTGTGCTCTGATCTGCTTTGTCCTATGATTCATCTTTCTTATGATACAGTGTTGTGATCAAAATGGTGTTTTCCTGACCTTTCTGACACTGTTTGTAATTTTCTACCCACCCAGAGCTCAGAATTGCATTAGCCAGCAGCTCTGGCAATATACCACAGCCCAAGAACTTTCACACTGTTCTAACTAAGGGAAGAAACTGTGTAATTGAAGTCACAAGGAAGTATATAAAAAATCAGTAAAGCTGTTTAATCAACTCCAAATCAACACTGAACTGTCACTATCCTGTGTGCTGCAAGGCTTGATAACATTGTCTAATGTCATTTGACAGCTGAAAATAAAAAGCCTCATATATTTCAATCAATCTACATATAGGAAGGTTGAAGGTAACACTTTCATGTGCTATAAATCCTCATACTTGTCCAGAAGCATTTTACGCATTGTATAATATAAAGGACCTTATAGTAAGTATATAAAGAATCACTCTGAGAATTATCCATGTGTTGATCAAAACATGAAGTGTGACTGACTGGATGTGTGGCTGCGGGCTCTTGTTAAGCTATTTTTTCTGGCAGCTGGCAGCTTCCTGTGTGAAAACTTGATCTTTGTCGGACCAAAGGAACTGGAGCTCTGTGGCCAGCATCATTTTGGGGAGCAGCAGCCCAGGCAGCAGGATCACCGCCTGCCAGCTAAGGGTTAAATATTTCTCCACCACCACCCCCTTGTTTTTCACAAGTGGTAGCACTGATGTCTCTCTGGTCCCATGGCCATTTTACTTACCGTGCTTGTTGAGTGAAAAAAAGGGGAGGGGGGTGCCACATAAAGAAAGGATACAGAGCAAGAACAGAGGAGGAGGAAATGTTTCTTTGCATTACACTCCATATGTGATCTTCATGAAGGAGTGTGTCGGTGAATTCCTTGTCTGCACCTAGGGGGAAGTATTGCTTGGGTGGAATTTGAGGGACGAAGCCGGAGGTTCTCTGTTTTGACCCTTGTGCCCCCCCCCACACTGCCCTCCCCTAGCCCCCCTCCCACCAGATTCCAGGGCCTGAGGCATAGACTGGTAGTGCTTAGTCCATCAGCGGCTGAAACATGATACCAAGAGAGCCCGCTAAGCTCCTCTTTTATAGTACCAAGTCAGGTCAGGCTGTTTACATCCTTTATTTATTGTTCTCCCACTCCCCCCTCTTTACCCTTAGAAACCGCAAATACAGAAAATCGTATCGTCTCACAACAATA
Source organism: Xiphias gladius (assembly GCF_016859285.1). Lineage (NCBI taxonomy): Eukaryota > Metazoa > Chordata > Actinopteri > Istiophoriformes > Xiphiidae > Xiphias > Xiphias gladius. Next base: position 21,782,513 of record NC_053400.1, on the reverse strand, counting down.
TCAAGTGAAAAGCATCACTCCAAACAGATATAACCGAGCTGGAGCTTTTAGTCACGGAGTATCGTTTTGTGTCGATGGGTGAAAAAAAAGAAAAAGAGAACAGATCACGGTGACAGAGTTGCTGCTACTGGTTCAAAGGTACAGCACATACAAGGCCATGCATTTGTGTGTTTCTATAGTACGAGAGAACACATACTCCAGATGAATTCAATCTATAGCTTATGAAATCCCCTTTGACTGTAGCCTGCAGGTACACTCAAGGCTTTTGATTTATAAGCTGTAAGGCCTGGCGAGCTGCTTTCAGTGACATGAAATTCGGAGCATTCTTCCTGTTTGTGTAGGTATCAGGGTTGATATGAAAAGTATTATTGTTAGATTCTCTTATGACCCTGGATAGTAATAAGAAGGTATAGAAAAGGAAATAAGTACAGCTTCAATAACTTATCAGAAAAAGTGTCAGCTTAAATTAAATGAACATTATGTTTTACACATGAGAGATCATGTGACCGCTGTTTTACCCTTTTTGCTTTGGCTTTTAGTTGATTTGCATATCTTTTTGAGCTCTTGTGCCCATATGTACCTGCACTCAGCTTCAGTTCCTGCAAGAAAATTCTGCCAGCAATCTTGCAGTCAAAGTTTCAAACTAAAGGTGACTGTGTATTTACTGAAAGGGTCCCCAAACTCTAGAACAGTCTGCCTATTGAAATTTAAAGGAAAGTAAGAACACTGAATTGCCATGAATTGACCATTGACACAAAAAAGAGAGTGACAAGTGGTTAATGTAAACTTAAATAATGTTTGAATGGACTGGAATCATGGTTGTCTCTCTTTTTTTTAAAGACAAAGTGTGATATAGTGACAGTGTCTGTTTGCAATCCTTTCCTCATAAACTTATTAATTGAAAAAGGACCATGATTTGGTATTCAAGCAAAATGCAATTCCCAACTGTGAGATGTCTCAGGAGCGCACGGCAGCCTATACTGTAGTATGAAAGCGTAGTTGGAGACAGATTTATATCGTCATTTTTACATAGCTATTTTTGGGGGGACTTTTTGTGCTTTATTGCATAGTGACAGTGGAGAGAGATGACAGGAAATGAGGGAGACATGGGCAACAGAGGTCTGCAGCCGGACTCGAACCGAGGATGTTGTGTTTCATGGTCAGCATCTTAGCCTCTAAGACACAGGGCCACTCCTATGTAGCTATATTTCACAAAGAAGTCTTAACTTAGTGTCCACTTATTTGCTTTATCTGGAACTTTAATGGAATTTGACCACATCAACTGAGCAAACTCCATCTGCTGAGAAAAAGTATGGTGTGAAAAAGCAAGTAAGTGGACTTTGAATTAGTTTTTTGTTAAAAAGCAGTGGTCCACCGGTTGGTCAGTCTTTACATACTTATGCCGTGCTTGTTCAAACCCACAAAACAAAAATGAAAAAATAAAGTTTTTAAATTTAGTAGTGCGGATCCCAGTTTCTAAACATACCATATATGTCAGCTGAATGTTGAAATTATATGAAATTTATATAAAATGATGAGCAAGACATATAGAATACTTTCATTCGATGGCAAGTCTTGGTTTAAAACCAAAAGTGTGTGCATTCCTGACATAGAAAGTGGGTGCTCAAGTGAAGAATTATAAAACAGTTGTCAAAGGAGAAAAAGATGGCACTCCATAAAAGCTTGTGTTTGAGTATTTCTCTTAGCATAACCATAGATTTAATGAACAGTTGGAACAAACTGTTGCTTGAGCCAGTGAGGAGTAAGATGACTTTTTACAACCTTAAAGGTACCTCGGGGGAAATGAAAATGAAAAATTGGATTTTAAGGGTTTAAAACGACTGTTTTGCTGAACAAGGTCAAGAATGGACATTCATGCTAAACAATATAGTTATCATTTGTGTGTGTGTGTGTGTGTGTGTGCGTGTGTGTGCCTCTTCAGGTGTGATGTGCGAAGCGGAGCTCTCCTTCACCCTTGAGCCCAGCGACATCATCGCCGTACAGGAGCAGCCCCTCATACTCCACTGCCAGGTGGACGGCATCCCCCCAATTACAACACAGTGGAGGCATAATGGCCTACTTTTAACTCAGGACCAGCATCATACCACCTTCATCAATGGCTCACTCCTGATCGGTCACTTCCAGAAGACTAAATCCGATGGCTCATCTGACGAGGGTGACTACGAGTGTGTGGCCCAGAATTCTTTTGGGCTGGTGGTGAGCAGGAAGGCCCGCATTCAGGCAGCTAGTAAGTCTCTTCTTTGATCTTTGGCTTTTATATTTTGAGGGCTGTAATTGCTCTTCATGGAGGCATAAAAAACATTTACATGTGCTCACTGTGAACTTAATTGGGTTTAAATCTATGCATTGCACAGGTTTTGCTTGTTAGTCACCTGATGCCGTACGTAAGGCAACTAACACGGTTGGCCATGTTTATGATTTTGTCTTGTTATTAGATGTTATTTGATTGTGTTCTCAGTATGTTAAGAAATCATGATTGGACAAGCAGAAACTGCAACCACAGCCACCTACTTAAGTTTGATTAAGTTGTGATCTGTGTTCTCTACAAATGTAAACACTGTAATTGAAATATTGCCTCAAGAAATCACATTTCAGTCTAGTCCCAATCATTGGGGTATTGCTGAGCATGTAAATGTACTTAATATCCCTGGCTGTGGAGTCATTTGAATATTTTACTATCATTCTTTGAGTGTAATGAACTTTCTGATGCTCATCTACAGTGCTGCTTAGAAATTCAAGCCTTTGAGTTGAGCATTAACAAGTGTTCATGCTGGGAGTCTCCAAGCTGCTTTGTAAGAGTGCAATAAGCTCGAAGCAACCCAGCAGCCCACTCCCTGTTAGAGGCATCAAGATAAATCTTCTCTGGCTTGAGCACCAAATCTCTTATTTGAAGCCATTCTTGATCACCATTAAGTTCCCAGCATTGTTGCCATGGTTCATTTACAACATTTTTATCATATCATAGTGAGACACTCTGACTCTCCGGCCTCCTTGCTTCTCTTTTTCTCTCACACACATACAGTGCATGTCTCAACTTACTTTACATCAAAAGCATCAAGGATGTGCACATTCCCCTGTGGACATGCTGAGCTGCAGAAGTGAGTTTAGTGATACTGTACTGTTACACACTGTGCTGCGTTAAGACTTTTTAAGGGCTCTGTTATGTATATTCTGTAACACAGAGATGGACAAAGGCTCACAGAAGCCTGTTGATTCCTGGGCTGTGTGTAGACAGCACACTGCTGTGCTGTTGTGGCCAATACAGCTTTTCCACTCAGTGGGATAGGGAGGTTAGCATGGACGTCTCACTGGCTGAAGGGAAAAGTCACTACATCTCAGTGGCTGCCGCTGTCAAATAACTGCTACCTTTTAAGGCCTCACTAAAGGGTTTTTCTTTTTAAAGGTCAGAGTGTGGCTGCAATTTTAGAACATTTTTTTTAATTCTGCACCAGGGAAAAGTCATCAATATGGTCCCCCTATTTTTTATTTCACACAATTCCTTTGACATAGTGGTAAGAAGGCATGAGGAAAATGAAAATCTATTGATTTATGACCACAAAGTTTATCGCCCAAACAGGGTGCAGAGAAAACAATATTATTATCCAGATGATTTATACAGCAGCAATGTACAATATATTATTTAAAGCTTCAATATCTGGTAGCATTCACATATTGTTTACTTAAAGTTCAGGCTTTGTTGTTTTCTTGAAACCTGTAATGAAAAATTCTGAATCAGAATGAGAATCAGTTTGATTACTAGCTGAGTGAACAGTAATTGAAATTTGTTGTAATGGTTGCAAATTATTCAGTAATCACATATAATTTTAAAGTTACAAGGTAATATGAAATTGTGCCACACAAATTAGTCTCTCAATGTAATATTCAGCAAATGTATCTTTTTAAATTCAAGAGTTTAATACCATATGAGCATTGAAAAGAGAGAATTGTGTAAGTATACAGCAATGCTTCATCACTTATCTGTTTCTGAAAAATTGAATGTGGATTTAACCTCAGTGAATGAACCTGACCTTTACCGACCCTTGGGCCTGACTGCTCAGGTTCAAAATCATTCATAGTGGAATTACTCTGTTTTGGCTGGGCTTTGCTCTCCTGCAGACCTTTCCAGCTTTTCCTTTTGACCTGTATTGATTAGGAAGGATTACTGAAAGGCACATTCTGACCCCTGACCTCTGACCTTTTGGGGTGTGTTAGGCAGTCTTTTGGCGAGGTGTTGAATGAGTAAAGGCTCTGCAGTAACTCCTTAAGGGAGTCTCACTCGTATCAAGGCAGCAAGAAGCCATCACCGTGAAAATAATCCTCCATAGACCCTGTCAAAGGGACTCGCAAGATAAAAATATCTTACTGTAAAATGTCCCCATGTTACCCTACATTGCCCACAAATACCTTCTTTATTTTGGAAGATTTGCCACAAAACAGCAATGTTGGTATGTCACTGTGCGTTTGACCATGTTTTGAGTTTTCATTGATTTGCATTGTGTGAAAAAATGCCCCAATTATTTTAAAAGTCAAAATAATGGGGCTGTCATTGCGCCATTAGTTGTGGTAGTTGAATTCCTGTCTGACCTCTGGATCTTGTACTTTCCCTGTTGTGTTTAGTGATGCATATGCCCACTGTTCACAAGCAGGCGTAGCGGCTTTCCTCTCAGCTTTTTTTCTGGTAGGCTGTCTTGAGAAGGATTTATAGATGATTTTTGAATTACAGTTCATTCAGGAAAATCGTTATCATTCTTCAGTGCCCAGCTATTTGCACTCCTAAGCCTCCAGGTTCCTGCGGGCGCCTGTTCCGTGTTCCCCTGTTGATCAAGCCTCAATATATTTTATTTTTAATTTTTATTTTTATAACTTTTATGTATTCAGTCTTTAATTTAAGATCTTATGGGAGCTTAATCCTTGAAGTGAACTATATTCAAAAGGGGTTTGGACACTCACTGGTCCATTTCATCCTCTACTGGCCCACCAGAGTTCTGCGCTGGGCATAAATTATTTGGGATAAAGGGTTTTTTTTGCTTTTGAACAGAAATGGCCCAAAACAAGTTAATGCTCTCCTTAAAAAGGTCCGCGACTAGTGTTTGTTTCTTTTTCTGTTCCAAGTGTTTGTTAATGTTGATGCTCTCTTTGTGCTTTTTGGGGTAATTTGCTGTGTTATAGTCACTCTTTCAACAGAGCTCTGACTTGTACCACTGTGATGCAATGGCTGGTGTGATTACTGAAACCTCTTTATAGCCCTCCCAGTGGATAAAGCCTCCATCTTACCCTCCACACTACCTCCCTCCATAAATTTCACTTTTTATTTGCTTGACAACCATTTGTGTGAGCTCACTGTCGGGGGCTGGTGTAGGACGGACTCCCCGTTGCCCCTCTAAATCGACAGTCGGACCAGGAAACACTTTTTTCCTCCAAATGTTATCTCTTTGATGGTTCGTTTCTCTCTCTCTCCGTCCCTCTCTCTTTCCTCAGTTTCTGTAGGACGTCCTCATTAGCTTAGGTTCAGGAAGCTTTTCATCATTTGGATGAATGACAAGCCTAGTACAGTGGACCAGGCCAGGGCTCCTGCCCCTCCCCCACAGCACACCAGCGTCACCAGGCAACACACCACAAAAGCCCCCCGTTACAAAATAGCTTTTAGGATCAATTGAAATGACTTGCTTTTGTCTGTTTGTCTGAAGTTAATTGGAAAGAGTTGAAGCTTTTTTAGGAAATAATTTATTTTTTTCCCCCAGTCCCATTCATATGGGGAGACTGTAATTGACCTCAGGGACTATTCAAAAAGATTTGCAAACACAGTATGAATTGTGCTGAGAAAAGGCAAACGCAGTGCAAACATGAAAACACAAATAGTAAAAATGCAATAAATGAGAGTATAATAACTGTGCATTATATTTGTCAGTCTATTGTTTATCTGTAGACTGCTTCAGTGTTGATATAGAGCCCTTAGTTGCTGGATTATAATTTCCACCTTGTTTCATTCTGAAATTATCACGGTAAATTGTACTGCTGTTATAATGGTAGGCTTCTGAATGAGACTTTAATGAAAAAGAAGAAGCCAGGGAGCTGTGGAGGAGAAAATTGGAGAAGGCAGCGGATGCCTGTAAGTTTATACCAAACCCTCTCACGTCTGTCCAGTCAAATGTGTAGCTGTGGAGAAGTTGAGAAGTTGCAACATGCTACTTTTAAAAGCTATGTGGCTTGCCACTCAGCCCCAAACAGCGGTTAGTGAGAGATATTTATGGGGAGCTCAGGTTAGTTTACACAACAGTGTTTGTATGTGTGCATGCGCGTGTATTTTGAGGGTCGACGATGGCTCTCAATCACCCTCCGACCTTCCTGTCCCCACCCCTTTCATGGCCTCTTGCCTGGATGAATGCTGAAGCTCCATCCCTGCATCTTCTTGTAGCTCTCTTTGTCTGTGAGCCAAACCCCGCCCTCGATGCGTCCCCCTCCTACCCTTGCTCCTCTCTGCTCACTTGACACGAAGCAGGTCATCTCTGTGTCATATAGCTTAGCCAACTAAATGCCATATAAGTTTGTCCTGACATTTAAAATGAAGCCTCTCAAAGTTTTCTTTTAATCCTTGCAAAATCTAAATTAATTCATGCAAAAAATCTACTGCATGTTTTGACATTACAGCATTACTAACTTGAGGAAAAGTCATATGCTATTGCCATCGCATGCCACAAAGCAAATATAGGATAGCCACTGCTGTATTCCTCTCACCGATATCATTGCTCTCATTGATATTCCTGTCTTGAAAACATCACATTGTACTAGTGCATATGGACATGGCCTCAGACTGCCCTGCTCCTTCCTTTGGGCAGGTATTTGAGCTGATGTTAAACCAAAGTGTTCCCCCCTGCTGTGTGGTCAGGGCCCCTCCATCTGTCTGCCAGTGTGTCAGAAGGATTGAGGAAGAAAGGGCTTTTTCTTCTTTCCCCTGTACTGATGAGGCGGGCTGAAGGGATGAGAGCTCTGTCCTCTGCTGTGTAATTACACTAGAAACAGGTTTATTACTGTACACCTGCAGACTAAATACTCAGATCTCTTTTCCTGATTATGCATGCTCTATTTGATTCGATTTAGAGTTGGCAACAATGAAGATGTTTTATTAATTGTTTTAGAATAGTAATTTGCTTTTCAGATTGTGTTCAACGTAGGTCCTTCTCCTATACTCTGGTTATATACGAGCAAAGGCAAGGGTAAACTGCCAATTTTATTGTCTCTCCCTCTCTCTCTCTTTTTCTCTCTGTCTCTCCCTCTGTTCTCTGTTCTCTGTCTCTCCCCCCATGCCTATAAAGATACTGTACATCCTCCGTGTTTTTTGTCAGCAAGCTGAATAAACCCCAGTACCGAATGTCCCTAATGACAACTCTGGATATTTGCATTGACAAATGCTTAAGCTTGTCCAGCTCTCCTGGGGGGGAAGGGGCAGGGTGAATCTCTATTATTTTTGAAGATGACACATCATTGACCTTGAGGCAGTGGAAGAATCACCAAGGGATCCCATGCTGTCCAATACTGTCTTGTTTTACTGTATGTCCTTACATGGTGGTGGGTAACAATGGGGTGTCTGTGAGATGCAGTGTAAAATTTGGGTTCAGTTAGATTTCCAAACCAATTTAAATCACTTGTTAATTGATAACTAATCAATTATTATTAAATACATTCATTTTTGTTTGTATTGTATACAGTATTGATAACGCTGCATGGTTGGAAATAGTAAGGGCATGCACCCTAACTTGCTTTCCAGAATTACATCAATTGCATTCCCTCTATCCCCATATGTCAAGACTGAATGGCTAATACAACAAAATCAAGAACACAGTGGTTGCTAGTGTGCTTATATCCTGAGCCATACTGACAGCCATGCACAGCGGAGAGCTATAACAATCTACTGTTAGAGGGGAGCTGCTTCATTATATGAGGGATGAGCTACTGCGCGGAGCAGAATGGGCACCCTTATGCTCTAAAAATATCTGCCTGTGTAAACAACATCACTTGGGAAATCAAACCACTAAAAAGGGGAAGGGATACTAGAGTGGTGAAACAGGGTGACGGAAATATTGAACTTTGCTTATTCCTCCAGGCGCACCGTCTCCATGTTTGACATGCTTTTAATCTTATTTATGTTTTTCTGAGAGTGATATAGTAACAGTTATGTAATTATAAAGTTACATATAATCGTTTGGGAGGTTAAGGACTGGATCTGTTAACCCCTCACATTACCAGAGAGTCTGGGCCAAAGTCCCATACCAGATTTCTCTTCTCTTGTCGGGGGGTATGAATCGGGGATAAATCAGCCCAAAACTCCTGTAGTCTGAGCCCGGTTTAAGGGACCCAGAATTTAACCCCGAGGAGCCCCACATGGAATAATAGCAGGGATTGATATCAAAGTATCTAGAGACTGAAATGAGTGGATCCAATTAAAGTCCATGCATGAAGTACCATACCAATCCATTAAATGTTCAAGGAGAATCAACCATTTTGAACATTGTGCTGAGGTCAGACTTAAACTACTCAAAACTGTTTGGTTTAACATGAAAATGTTTAAAAATGAAAGACAAAATGTATATGTTTATCTTTTACACCACTTGATTTTCCTTCAGTTTCTACTTATTTCTGTTTATAGAGAAGTTGGCAAGGTGCCAAGAATTTCTACAGCCATCTTTGGAAGATCTGTGTCTTCCCTCTACTCCTGACTTGCCCTTTCCTTCTTTAAAAGTGTAATGCAGTAAAAGTTATTATAGTTATACAACATTCGTCCTTTATAATTATATTCTGCATATTTCTTTTACAGCAATACAACCAATTTGGTGCAGCTCATAACTGACATGTGAATATGTGGCTGGAAACATCATTTGTACCGGAGTCACATACAAATCCCACACTTTCCACAGGTCAAAAGAGGGAAGCGTTAAATCCAGATTGATAAAAAGGTGGGAATGTGAAAAAAAGACAAACATGACATTAGAGTACAGAGTAACCAGTGGTCCTATAATCATCAACGTACTGGCTTGCTCTCATTTTTCATTGGTTTAATTAATTTAAACATCTTGTTCTTCCTTTTAATGGGGCTCTTTATATATTTAACAGATATATTTAGCTCTTATCCAGAACAACTTAAAATGCATGAGCAAACTTTGACCTTGTCATCACAAGATGCTGCCTCCTCCCACTGTGCCAACTTTTCTAGCAGCTGCTCATGAGTTGTTTACACTGCAGCTGATCCTCCAGATAATGCCTTTTCAGATAATGTCTTTTTATTTCACTGTCATACAAGGGAGTGTTAACTTTGCAAAACGCTATACTTGGATGGACTGGAGTTATATTTTAGTTAAAGTGAATGCTTTACAGAAATAGCTCCTCAGTGGGTAGCTCCTAACGCACCCTTGTTTGATGTTTGTGTAGAATGTGTGTGTTTGTCTATCAGTGGATGTGTCTGTGATTCTGCGTGTACATCTGACTGCATCTGAGCTTGTGTGCTGGACAAAGTGGGACTCTGTTAATGACGTCTGTGTTGTTCTCCATATGTTTCTTGGTCACCCTAGCTATTCTGAAACAAACAAATGAAAAGGGGGGCCTAAAATTCCTTCTGCCTGCTTTTAAGGCCCACAGGAGGAATTCCAAAGTAATAGAGGTGAAAGGTGAAAGGAGAGAGCAGCAAAAGGTTGGATGATGCGGACCAGTCTCCAAATGCTGGAGTCTGGCTTTGCAGTCTATACACGGCAATCTAGCATTGACCTGTTTTGATCTAGACAAATCCACCGTGATCTCCTCTCCAAGGGTTTTTCCTGTACCAAGCACGTGTAAGTGATGAATCCTGTGTTTCCACGCTGGCCTGTTTGCCTTTTTGTCATCTGTAGTTCACCTGGCCCTTGGAAGAGGGTGTTGAATTTTAGTTCTCCAGAGTGAAGACAAAAGTAGTATTTTGTGTGGTCCAAACTTCGGGTTTTGGGTGTGTGACCATCATCGATATCAGAATGAGGATGTGGTTTAGATTGAGGTAAGGCAACAGGGAATCAAGTTCGTAAGTGGAGGGTTCTCCTAAGGATGTAGGCACAACGATATGTGGGATTGTACTGACCCTGCATGTTGGTGTTCCTATGATTCCAGGCTTCACTAGAGGCTTTGCTAGCTCTCGCTACTGCCCCGTCACCGCGCTTCACTACACTTAACAGAGCCTTTATGGCCAGATTGTGCAGTGAAAAGCCTTTACAAGGTCTGCACCATCCACCAATAAAAACACCAAAACTCCCTCTTCCTGTCTTCTCCTTTGGCAGACCTTTTGATTTGCACGTGTGAAATTGTGTAATAAGGATAAAGACAGACAGGGGGTGGAGCCAGTCGTGGATATTAGTTAGTGTTATTAGTGGTAGAGATAATAGTGAACATAATAGTGTTATCTAATTACATTATTGCCCCTTAAGTTGTTCACAGACACACACACAAACACACAGGGCCCCTTATTCCAGTTTTCTACTTTGTTTAAGCAGGGATCAGGAAATCTTTCTGTGCTGGCCAATAAGCAGAGGAGTGGCAGACAAAGACCAGTCAGTGATGGGCAGGCAGCAGCTCTCCTTTGGGCCTCAGCCACCTCTCCCCTCTCTAGCCTGTGTATGTGTTTGTGTGCGTTGGGGTACCTCTTGGAGCAGAGCAGCAACTATTGTCAGTTGTGAAATGCAGGCCAGTGGAGTGGCTGGGAACAGGCAGAGGCTGTGGAGATGTGCAGCCTCTGGTGGCTCTGCTTTGTGACGGTGGCCTGAGCGTTTGTTCTCCTGACCGAATCGGCAAGCTGCGGCTGAGGCCCCCTTTTGTCACTGCTGACTCTGGGTGGGTGTGTTTCCCCTTGCACCCTCCCTCCCCCTTCTTCTGCCTCTGTTTCAGCACTGACTTAGAAATAGAGGGGTCAGAGGTCATGAGGGGCTGGACGATGGAGAGGGGGGTTTATCTGGGAAACGGTGACCTTTTTGTGTGCACTAGGGCAGAATACCCCTCCCCTTCTTTTTTATTCTCCTCCCATTGCATTTCCCCTCCTCCAACGCTCAGCCTCCTGCTCATTCCCCAGTGGGGACCCATCCCCCTGTCTGATGGCCCTGGGGCAGTGGCAGTGACCTTGGCTTTGGCAATGAAATAAGGTGGCCCAAAACCTGCCACAGAATCACAGCTCTAACCTTGCCCTTTCCCAAACACAAGACATTTATTTGTCTCTGTCATTTGTTTTCTGTTTTCCCACAAAGGCTTAACAGTTAGTCTCTGAGAATAAAAGTCAGTTCTATACGACAATATAGTTCTTTACCTCTATTATTGCTGTTATTACTAGACGTGTTTCAGCCTGAGAAAGTAGAAAAACATTTGACTTTCTTCATACAATTATAATGATTAGGTTCTGCATTAAAGCTATTATTTGACCACAAAACTGACAGGGCTCAATGACTGCTCACAACATGGTTTAATTCCTGTCCTCAAAGTCAAGTTTCCAGCTTTGCACATTGAGACTTATTTTTCACTTTTAATGGAGGCTAACTGGTATTTGTGTTCAGCGAATGATGGGTGGGTGTGTGTGTGTGTGTGTGTGTGTGTGTGTGTGTGTGTGTGTGTGTGTGTGTGTGTGTGTGTGTGTGTGTGTGCATTGCAATTGTCTTTTCTGTTACATTCTGAAATAAGAAATTTACTGTAAAGACATGAACTCGTGGGGATCAACACTGAAAATAAAAAAACAATGTTTACACTCTTTTCTCCATAGTTGTCACATAGGGACAGAGCTCCAAAAGTGTTTGGGGTTAAAAGACTGTCAGGCTCCAGTGTGTGGAGTCTGTCGCCAGGGATAAAATGAATTCCACAGGAACCAATTAGAAGAGGTTGTTGCTGGCATAAGATGAAAGATTTCTGGGGTGGCCAATTTCCTCCTGACAACCTGTTTGCAATGTCTGTATTTTTGTTAGCATGTATCACTTTTTGGAATCAAATTTGCAACATGTACAGTTCATGGGGCTTATATGATCACTTTTTGTTACAAATTATAATAACATTCAGTGTTGTAAATTTACAGTAATTGAGATTTAAGAATGAAAAAGGTGAAATTCGCTTATTTAGAGTGGTTGCTCATCAGCATATAACAGACAAAAAGCACGTGTTTTACAATATTAAAAGAACAACCAGATGTTGTTCAGCAACTACATTTTATGAAGTAAACCTGCAGTGAATCAACTGTGTTGATAATAAATGCATACAACATTTCTAAACAATAATCTTTACACATAACAATAATGAAAATAATTGCAGCCTGAAATTCCACGAGCATTGATTTGAAAGCCTTGTACTGTATGATACAACATGATTTAACATAGTTATGCTTCTAATCACTTAATTTGCAGCATATGTCAAAAGTTTTCTTTGACAGCAGAATTAATTTGATTTTGATATAGAAGTGTAGGTGGCTTAGAAGCATTCATTTGAGTTATTATAGTGGCAGAGCAGGTAGGCCACAGCAAAACAAGCTGCTATCATCAAAACAGTCAGGGGTAGATGAAAGTGGAGAGAGGTAGGGAGTAAAATAGAAGGACCATGTGTCGGTGGTCTCAAATGATCTCTGGGCCCCTCTGGCTCTGGAGGCCGGACCTTGAACCAGGAAGGAACATTCCATTCCGATGCTGTGCTGTGACCTCCTGACCCCAGCAGCTTTGTTTCAGGGCGGCTTTCGATAGGCAGCAGGATGCGAAGCAGCAGTGGTGGGCTGGCTTAGCTTGAAGAAGCACGCCTCTGCCGTTAGAACATGCCGGAAAACTGCTCCCCTGATCCCAGAATCGTAATTCATCACTGTAAATTGCACATTACCTACGCTTAACATCAAATAAATGCACTGACATGGACATGTGCACACTCTGGCACAGGCTCATGGGCAGTGACTGTACATACCTGGACCTGCTGTTAGTAAAAAAAACAGCTAATGCGCAGTTTGCCTTCCTTCTTCACATAGACATGTTACTGAGGGTTTTTTTCCTCTCTGAAAGCAGGACTGAAACATCTAATTCCCACCTCAAGTGATGCGTTAGCAATTTTAGGATCTATTAAAAGAGATGTTTCAACTGGCCTTCTTTCAGTCAGTAGCTGCTGAGCAGATGAGATGTGTTTATTTTGTAATCATATATATAATTTGTATCATGCGTTCAACTGGAGACTTCAATCATATTTATAAATGTATCTCAGCTTTTTTTTTTCTTTGTAAAAGTGGTTTCATGTCATGTTTTAGTAAGTCATAAGGCGGATCATTTCATTGCGTCAGCATGAAAAGGTGAAACATGATGCTAGTGGCCCTCTCCATTTGCCAACATAGGCATTATTTGTGAGTAGGAAGACAGTTTTAGAGTGTTAGCTGGCTGATGGCAGGCTGGAAGAGCCTGTGATATGTGCTTATGTCTGACATCTTATGGTAGTGCTCCTCCCATCCATTGCAGGGACCAGATGAGACGAGAGCACACCATTCAAGAGAACCAGCACTACAGGCAGCTTGTGTATTCTTTGTCAACCTGTTTGTTTTTAGGACATTATTTTACATGATTTCTAATGGCAGAGTACAGACACATTGATAGGTAACTGAGGGGCTGTTCAGAAACATCCCAGATGTTGACTTTCTGTCAGGGATGCACTTGTGCAACATATCACGATATTTTAAGGTAAAAAGTCATTTAGTGGGACAAAACACTGATGTTTTACGCTTGGCTCCTTCAAATGTTAAAAACAGGAATAGACTAGGTGGCTTAGAGCTGAAACGATTAGATAAGTAATCAATAGTTGTGGAAAGTACAGAAAAGTTCACAGAAAATTAAAGGGAAACTATTTTGATAATTTATTAGTGTTTTTTTTTTTTCAAGCAAAAATGCCAAACATTTCCTGGTTCCAGTGTGAGGATGTGCTAATTTTCTTTCCCTTTATATGACAGGAAACTGAAAATCTTTGGGTTTGGGACTGAAAGTCAGACAAATCAAGCAAGTTAAACATATCCCTTTTTGGACATTTTATAAACAAAGAGATTAACTGAGAAAATAATCAAGAGATTAATTGATAATAAAAGTAATGGTTAGTTGCAGCCCTAAGACGATCTATGCAAACTATCTCACCTATGAGGAAACTATCTAAAGAAGTAACCAGAAATGAATGCTTGCAGCTGCTTGAAACCACAATTTAGCATTATATGATAATCCTGATTAATTGACAGGAATTTGATTTACAGTAAGGAATCCCTATTACGACAAATCATATATTTTATACCATTGTTCGTAAGCCCTAGCCTTCAGGGTTTTTTTCCATATTAATAAATGTTTCTCTCAATTTATTTAAATCCAGAGCTGCTCGTTGTTTACTCAAATCCTGAAAAATGATATTTCATTATCTGATAGAACAGATATACTATCCTAACAAATCCAGTGTCTGCACAATCTTTGTTTGCACACACGCTATAGGTAGAGGCAGAGACAAAGGGCTTTCATTTCTCAACCCATGTCTTGTAACACTAAGTGGTTATGACAGGGACTGTACTTGCCTCTCCTCCCTCTCTTGTTCTGCTCCTCTTCCTCTGTTGTTATTTTTCTTCGTCAATCGGTGTGAACTAGTCTCATGCGGTGGGCGTGGCAGAGGAGTCACACATGTGCGTACAAAAGGAGCTGGGGGTTACTGACTGCATATTAGCATGCATTCATCAGGATCAGCCAGTTTGGAGAGGGGGGGGGGGGGGCGTAAAACCCCAGTAGCAGTAATAAGCAGCAGTATCAAACCCTGGTGACCACAGTCAGCTTGCACCCTGAAAGGAGCGAGGGAAACAAGGTAGTGAAAAGAAAAGAATAGGAGTCAGACTTTGAGTTTCCAGCTGTCTCAACAGGAGGATGTGGTGGTTACAATAACTGGATGTCACAAAACGAGGCAATGGCAGTTTTCCATACAATAACAGCTGCTTCTCTCTTTGTCATTAACTTAAATGCTCCATGCATTTAAAGGGCTGTCACTGTAGCTGCCCAGGAATTATTCTGCATTTATTCCATCGCCTATCTCTTTTTTCCATGATACAGAATGTATTAAGTTTAAGTCTTCAGCACATCTGCTTACATATACATGAATGTGTTTCTGTGTTGCTTCCACAAGTTCCTAAAGGCGTGCAGTAGTTGGGGGAAGTATCTCCCACCTATATTGTTGGTAATGATTGATGTTACAACATCTCTCCTCCCAGTAACTGAGCTTTTGCTTACAGAATAGAGCATCTGGGGTTCTGCTACTTCCTTTCTTTATCCTCCATTCAGACCAGTATGAAGCCAAGGCCCAGACTTGCCCTCAATAAAAAAGCAGATGAATGACCAAATCAAACATTTTGTTTATGAAGCACTATTAGATTTTTACGGTCTTTCTCAATCGTTGCTCATCAGTCCCTTCCCTGTTCCTTTGACATAATCGCTTGCTCCTCCTTTGCTATGTTGTAGACCAATTGCCCCCCCCCCCAATGTATCTCTGTTTGGCACACACGTGATGGCACTGTGTTGCCTGGGATTGTGATTAATGGCCGCAATTCAGCCTGAAAAATTCCCTTGAGTGGGTGCCAGTTGGCTTACACAGAGAAGAAACTCATTACTGCTGTCAGTTGAGCTGACGGAGCAGGGGAGGGTGAGAGGGAGCGTCTCTGTGTGTGCGTGCATGCATGCGAGGGAGAGAGAGAAACTCATTTTTGTGCATGTCAGTAAGTGCATGCGTGTCTGTCCACCTTTGCTGTACATAAGCCATCATGCGTGAATAAGTGTGTCCACGTGTTTTAAGCTGAGTGTAAAAGTGACAGTGTCCCGGGGCTGGTATCCAAGTAACATGGATAAATTCTCAGAAATGAAGGAGCCTGATTCCATCAACACCCTGCACACACAAACACTCCAACTCGAGCTTTTTAATGGATAAACTGTCCGCTCCATGCTGCTTTATGACCTCAGTCGTTCTCCTCTACTCTGTGTTACATATGTTCGGAACATATGGATTCCTGTTTGTCTATTACTACACATTCCCATCTTCCATTCACAGATAAACTCTTATCTGTGGTTAGGTAAATATGGCAGATAGTGGGGATATTACTCCCACTTCCACTCCCCATAGTCCTATGTTACAGCCAATTCTTGATAAATTAATGGAAAGGTATTCGTTTTAAACACCATAATTACATGTCCATTCTTATTAAGATTATGTGGCAGTGAGAAAGTAAAGCAAGAAGGAGAAAAAAGTGAAAGAGAAAGGCAGAAGAGAGAGCTGTCTAAAATGAGGGTAGGCCTGCATAGTATGGATAAGCAGAGAAGTGTGCCATTCAGTGAGAGATTGCTATCTACATTCACTGACGATACAAATGCTGCCAAAGTGAAGATTTGAGGACATGCACATATACATGGCACATTTGGAAATTAGCACCATATGTGGCTTAGACTTTTGCTTTGGTGCTTAGTTTGAAGAAACTGAACCAGGACAGGGAGAGAAATCTAATTATTTTGGTTAATCCAGCTTTTTTGTAAAAATCTGTGTAATATTTGAATTGCAGATGCAAGATTTATATTACTACATATGATATTAACGAATTTATTTTCTTGCTCTCTTGTCACGCAAACAATGTGTCTAGCTATTTTAGATCACATTATTGTGAGGCATGCAGGAATTGGGCAGTGTAGCGGACACCACAAAGACTTTGTTGTTCTTGTCAAAATATTATTACACATATGTATAACATTTGAAGGGTGGAGGGACCTTCAGACTCTGAAATAGTTCAATACTGATTCAGAGTTGTTATTATATTTGTTGGACAAGTGAACAACCAAAAATATACAGTAGATAAATCTAGCCATATTAGTTAGATAGCTAATGGTTGTTGGTGATACAACACAGCCAGCTTGTTTGTCAGTTAATACAGGAATTCAATAAATATATAATCCAACTTCTGCCTCTTCTTCTAGCTTGAATTATGTGGTAGCACTTTACCTGAGCCAGTTTGTCCTCAGTGGACACAAATAGTTGTCATTTTAAAATTTTGCACTATTGGGTGGTTATAGCAAACATAGTTGTGATATTATGACATCCAGTATCAGTTACATAATGGGTGGAAATAAATTTGTGGGTCAAATCTCAAAAAAGAACATAGAAAAATAATGGGGTTAGTTGAAGACGGCTTATGATCTCTGGCATTGCTGTACATTTCAACAGCTGCCGCAAATCTTATTAAAAATCCATATTTTATTGAAAACTGAAAGGAAATTAGTTCATGTTGTAAACCATCTATGATTTTGAAAAATGGGCCATATAGTCCAAGCCCTAGTTTTGAGATTTGTATAAAATGGGCAGCTTAAGATTTCAGACATTCAGTTGTCACTCTGCTCTGTTGATGGATTTGTTTATGCGAATTTTTAACAGGATTGCGTTTTTGGAGGCTGTGATGTGAGGATTTAGAAATCAGCAGAGACACTAAAACATAGTTGAATTCCCAATGGGAACCACGCAGCTGAGGCACAGTGGACCTCCCTCTTACAGCTACCAGGGGCTTCTCTTGTGAGTGAGTGTGTGTGTGTGTGTGTGTGTGTGTGTGTGTGTGTGTGTGTGTGTGTGTGTGTGTGTGTGTGTGTGTGTGTGTGTGTGTGTGTGTGTGTGTGTGTGTGTGAGAGAGAGAGAGATAGAGTGATGAAGAAGGGGTGAGATTTACACAGCCGTTTCAGCCATTTGGGGAGCCCAGTTTTCAGGGTGCTGTGAGATGCAGTGGAGCGCATGGGCCGGTCCCGCCCTGCGTCTTTCAGATGTCCCGTGGGAGTGCCAGATGTGGGGTCATCCATCTACCCCTGGTTCAATCCAGCCCCCCTCAAAGTCACTGTCAGATGCATACTTAACACTGCTACACTCTCAGAAAGAAACACACACACATATACACACACACAAATTTCAAGGTATATTAATCGCGGAAATTTCTCTAGACTTTCCACCAGCAATGTATGATCCAGAAACGGCTTCGCAAAGGACAGATTTTTCAGGAGAGATTCATCCTGGCCTCCTCAAAGTGGCCTCCCAACCCAACAGTTGTCCTCTAATGAGGGGGAAGTAATGAGTGCTAGACCGAGGAGAATTGTGATGCCAAATGTCCATCCAGGTTGTTATTCAGAACCACTGCTGTCTGCGCTCCCCGCTTATTTCTGGCTTCACAAAACAAGAGGCGGAGACAAGCCAAAGAAGAATTGAATGGCATTTCCATTGAATATAAATGTTATTTTACCCCAGATGTCTTTGAACGTTTTAAAGTATTTCATACTCTTCAACACCAAGAAACGACAAGACAAGACAAGACAGGGACAAAGCAGGTGTAGGTTTTCACTTTTTGTGCAGAGAGCATACAGTGAATGAGCTGAATGAGAGATTGCACATAATTCATATGGATATGAGCTCATATATACTGTTAGGATGATGAGAGAGGCATCTCATTTTAATTCTAAAGCAGGCAGTTGCATGGTGAGGTATTGCTGATATTAATTAGATATGTGGCCTCTAGGCAAGTAGAGTATGGCATTGTGAAGGCGTAGCCTCTTTCCTGCAGTAATCAGGTGTGAAAAAGAATAGTGTACACATATCTTTTAAGGGGCATTACTGTCTGCAACAAATGCTTGGAGAATGATGGTTTTGAAAAAAAGAAACATGATCTGAAAATTGAAAAAAAAATATCACAAAGAGGAGATGTAAATTACTTCTCTAGTCCTGTCTTGCCTTGGTGACGCTGTTGTCCTAAGCATGTGTGAGCGTGTAAAGAGTGAGTAAATTAGGTGAATTTATTCCATCCATCCATCCATCCATCCATCCATTAGCTATACTGCTTCTCCTTTGAGGGTCACGGGGGGCTGGAGCCAATCCCAGCTGACATTGGGTGAGAGGCAGGATACACCCTGGACAGGTCACCAGTGTATCACAGGGCTGACATGTAAAGACTAACAACCAGTCACACTCACATTCGCACCTATGGGTAATTTTAAAGTCACCAGGTGACCTAATCTGCATGTCTTTATTCCTCTACAACTACATGAATTTGAACACAGACCCTTAAGGAAAGCTTTTTGCTCCCTGAAATGCTCAAGAGAAAAAAAAATTTCATTAACTTAAAAGATTTACTCTCAGTTACCTAACAAGTTCAAGAGAAAAGGTAGGAAATCAGGAGTCTGAAGAGAAGCTAAATCCTTACCCCCTTAAAGTTAGCTTCTGTTCTACTATCTTTCAGTTGTCAATGTATTTTACCATAAGAGTTTTCTTTAATCGCTTTTTCTGAAAAGCTGAATATGTTTTCTGTCCAAATTCTGAGATAAATTATATCTGTTACTGCACCGGACAGAAAAACTTTAGCGGAGATAAAACAGTTATTTTGTAAGTGTTCAAAAACTACAGTTGTTTTCAGAGGGCTTAGGTGCTGCCTGGATTCCAGAGCGGGGGGGGGTTTGAAATTATTTGAAGTTAGAGTTATTTTAATTTTTTTTCATGTTATTTTCGACCATTATCCTTACCATATTTGTGAAAGAAAGCTGGCAACACTTATACTTAAAGTCAAAAGTCTATTCATTTCCCCAAACAACATGTTTGAGATCTAATGAAATATATGTGGTTTACCGCAACTTGTACAGCTGACCAATCACAAAGGGAGCAGCGAGACCTGTCATGACCCATGGCAACATCAAAGCTGGATAAGGTAGGGGTGGAGAAACATGTTGGAATCAGAGCACAGTGACATGTCAGTTAAACTGTGTCACCAATATTGATTTGTTGAGTAAAACTGGACGTTTCTGAGTTTGTTTGTTTTTTTGTTTGTTTGTTTTTTGGTGCCAACAAAAGCTAGCCTGTTATCTAATTTTAACTCCAGGTTAGTATAAGTTATGGTAACAAAGGACGATCTCAACTGCATTTTGGAACACCTTTTTTTTTCTTACACGAAAAAAATGCTTTGACCAGCAGTTGTCATCAGAAGAGGATGTCCCGTGTGAAAACAGCCTAACTTTGTTTAGCTACCGGCTAGCTTTGCTGGCTAACGTAACTTAATTCAATACATGAACATATATGTAAGTTAGCTGGTTAGCAATTTCTTTAGTTGTAAAATAATTTATATGTGTCTGTTATCACTGTTGTTAACATCCACAAGAATTACTCCCTAACAAAACAAGTATACTTATACTTCATTTATTCTTTGTTGGAGGTTACCATATAGATGGCTTGGAACTTGTTTATCGGAGTCGATGGTTGTAACTACTATCCTAAGTTGACGGTACAGAGAAAATATCCAATCAGCTGTTTGATTAGCATGGCAATGAGCATCTGTCACACACCAATCACACAAATGTTCGTCCAAATACTGATTATTCACTGGCAGGTCATTCCTTTGGCAGCTTACCTTTCCGTTTATTTTATTTTATTTTGTTTTTTGGCAGCGCATAGAACTTTCCCTTTGGTTTTTACCTTCATTTTGATATGTCGCCCAAATCATTCGGCTTAATGCGCGCCACAAAAACACTTCTACGGTAGGGAAAACCCTGCCATGAGTATTAGACAAGGACAAGGTCTTCAAATTCTGTCCAATACAGAAGTTAACTTTCAGCTTTATAGAAAGAAACCCTCTATAAGAAAAAACATTTTCGGGCAGAGGCTAGTGGAAAAGTGGCTAGCTCGACAAGGGGATCTCTCTGGGGCCATCCCACATGCAGTGTCCTTAATAAGGTGGTAATTTGGCAGAGCGACAAACTAGAGAGGGGGACAAGTAAAGCGGAGATTGTATTCTTTTGAGTAGAGAATTCCAGGCTCCAGTTATGGGAAAGTACCTCTTTGTCTCTCTGTTCTTTTTTTCTTTTTTTTTTTTTTTAACCAGTGCAGGAGCAGAATTGTATCCCCATTGTACAACCAGGAAACAGAAATAGAAAACTGTAGGCTGCATATTGATTTAAGAGAAGTATTTTTTTCTTAAACCTGATAATTTACATTCAGGCGATAGCTAAACAGCAAATTTTAAAAAAAAGAAAACAAACAAAAAAAACTCGACTCTCTGAACAGCTCACACCTGTGCTTTGTCCTCCGCTTTCACCAGCCAGTCGGGTCACTCTTCTGCATCAAAGTTTTAGGTGCTCAAGATGGAAAACATCATCAACAAGACCTAGGCTCTATGTGTTTGTCAGTGTAGAGGTGCCTGTGGGTGTGTCTGAGAGGATGCACAGTATGAGCCCCCATGAGATGCTATGGTGCTGAGAATTGACGTGAGAGCATAAAAAAGCGTGGGCCCACCTGCATGCTGAAGAGAAAGACATCTGTCTTCTAGTGTAAACTAGATTATGTGATGGGCAGCGTGAAAAACATACTATCAGAGTAAGTCTCCGCGAGGTCTTTGAGCCCGTTCAAGCCGTCTCCCTTATTAACATGAGAGATTGTTTGAAGCTGTTTAATGAGTATGCAGTTTTACACCCAGTTAGTCCTTAAATGATACAAAAGGCCCGCTCCTTTTGTTCTCACACATCAAATCTCTTCTTTGTTGCTTGTGAGACTCTGCATTCACAAACATTTACTAAACAAGTATTAATTTTTTTTTAAATTAAAAAAAAAGGAAACTATCCGAAAGTTTAACACACTAGCAGTAAATTTCAAATCAGATGCTACTTTTCGTGGCACTGATTTGTTATTTCAACCTTCCTTTCTCTTTTGTCCTCCCCAGCTCTCTTACTCTCTCTTTTCTCTCTCGCTTGTCTCTAATCTTACCCAAACCGTGACTGGGAATCATTTAAATAATCCTTTAATTTTCAGCATCTGTTGTGCTTTAATCGGTCTCTCTTTAATTAGGGTCTGCATGTTGAAGTGAGTGTAGGAGGCTTAGTGCGAAGATTTGGGGCTACTCAAGCAGGCTGGGCGTGCAGGGGCTGGGGGTGCTGGAGTGGGCAAAGCAGAGGCCGGACGATGGGGTAAGGTGGTGGAGGGGGCTATAGGTGGTGCAGTAGTAAGGGGTGTGATGGAGGCACATAGCAAGACACCAGGGGAGGCCCAGACTTTGTCCCTGGGGTGGAGAGGTTAGGAGGGGCAGGAAAAAAAAAACAACTAGACGGTAAGCAATGTGCCTTTCCCATCATACTGTCTTTGTGCAACAAAAAGCTTTTATTTTCTTACCTCAATTACTTTGCTGCTAATAGCTGATGCAGAGCAAGTAATAGCTAACTTTGTATTTACACTGATACAATTTACACTGTCTAATTATGCTATTTGTATTTAGCATTGGCCACTCTTACTGTCAGTATAATAATGTTTGCCACCAAAGGGTTTACAGTAGCATTTAAAAAATATAATAAATAATGTAAAGAGATTTTTTTTTACGTGATGAACCAAGAAATAAAAAACAAAATTGCTTTACCATTTTTACTGTTTGGAGTAGCAAAATATTCAAAAACCCTTACGATAATGTACAATCCAGAATAGTGCTGCAACTAATGATTATTTTCATAATCAGTTAATCTGTACATTCTTTCTCTCCTTAAAATGTTAGAAAACAGTTTAAAAAAAAGAAAAGAAAAGAAAGTAATTTCCCAAGGCCAAGTTGCTCATTCTGTCCGACCATGTGTTCAAAACCTGAAGAGATTTAGATTAATATTATAGAAGCATAAGATAACCAGCATTTTAAAGGTGGAACCAGTTAATTTTTGACATTTTCACTTAGAGAATTACTTTAGCGATTAATTGATTATCAAAATAGTGGATGATTAATTTTACATTGATCGATTAGTCCATTAATTCAGTAATCATTTTGGGTCTAATCCAGTACCACATAATGGTGAACTGAAGCCCCAAAAATTAGTACAAGGTTTAAATTTTTACAAATGTAGTTGGCAAAAAAAATTTCAACTCAAGGGCCACGTACTAGCTTGCTCTGGAGCTTTCAACTGCATCGTACTGTCATCAGCAAATTGACTTTGCTCCCTTGATTATGTACAGGAACTGTAGATGCTCAAAAAGTCACGAATTTGAGCACTTCGAGGACTTACCATCTTTACAAAGTTAGTGATGATTACAGAACTGTTATGTCAGATTGCATTACAACGTCCAGGGGGTTCTATTTGAAATGTCAAACATTTTTGTGAGTGATAACTATTGTAGCATTGCTGCTTCCTCCACCTCCAACAGGGAGCCTTAATGGCAGCCATCAATCTTACTATATTTAACTTAGTGCACACAAGTGCCACAGTATTGATCAACACAACACACTAAGGACAGTCACACAAGTGGAAAGTCCAATACAAACAAGCTTGCAGCACGAGCAGAAAAGGCAGTTCAATTCCAATTGAAACAATTTTGTAATGTGAGAGAGTAAATTTGCTCAAGTAAGAAAATCTGTCATGTCATGTCAGCTGTGAACATGTGAAATCAAATAGGGGAGAATCACTGAAGACAACTAAATAAAAAGCCATAAAAGCATTTTAAAAAAACCTAGGTCGGAGATTGAAGGGACAGATTGCATTTTTCTTTGGTTGACATTTAGCTGATCCATGTGTGTTCTGATATACCATTTATTACAACAAATAAAAACTCATGACTTGGTGCTTGATTGTGTTGTATGAATGTGCTCATACTATGCTGTCAGACTCTTCTCAACCTCCTCTCTCTACGTTTAGTGCAAGGTCGTACTACACAATATTGATATTTTTAAAAACAATATAGTAGAAGTGATCATTTAGCCGTGCTACCGGCATGGCCTTAGAGGTGGCAATGTTGGTTGGTGGGTCGGTTGGTCCACAGCTTTGGTCCAGACTGAATTATCCATCAACATAAATAAGTCTCGGAGGTTGAATCATGGTGACTTTGGTGATCCCCTGACTTTTTCTCTGGCTCCACCATGAGGTTTACATCTTTGGTTTGTATTCAGATATTTCAACAGCTACTGGTTGGATTGCTGCAAAATTTGTGACACACATTCATGCCCCCCTCAGGGTGCTGTAATAACTTTGATGATCACCTGACATATCAAGATCCACTATGTGATCAAAATTTAAAACTGTCCTATTCCTTGGTTTATGACTAAATACCTGCAAAACGAATCCTAAGCCTGAGCTAGAGTTTGTGTCTCACAGAGGCCACTAGCCTGGTTGAGGACTCTTAGCTGTTGTATAATGTACTTATTGTTCACTTTTATTGAAGCTTGCAAAAACCAAAGGCTGAAGAGTAATTTGTTCCTTAGTTGCATTCAAATAGACAATCCATGCCCACAACATCTAAAGGCAAAGTTTGCACTGGACCACCACCTGTGCCTGATCTAAGCCAGATACAATAAAAAAGTATAAGGTATGAAAGGATGAGCATTTTTTATCATAAAGTAAAAGAAAGAGTAAAATTGAAAGCTTAACTGCTAGAAACCTACATTCTGAGCTCGTACTGTATAAATCATATTACAGGTTGGAGAGCCTTTAGTATAAATGATCAATAGGCCCGGTTCCTGAGTCCTGCTGTCCGCATGTCCCTCTGCCACCTGAAACGGAGTTGCAGATGTATCTCAACCGATGCTTTTGCTCATGCAGGTACTCACACAGGAGGGTGTTGATGTGCTAAAGCATTAAAGGAGGAGAATGAGTGTGTGTCAGAGGAAGACAGAGTATAGCTCACGCACGGGCAGCCGTTCCTTTCTCAGGTGAGAAGCATCACGCACCATGAACCAGCAGATTGATCACAGGAGTGCCCAGGCTTTGGTGCAGGGTGGTGGAGGAGGGAGGCCTACTGGGGCAGGGAGCCAATAAAATATCACATCTGCATTAAAATGCCATCTCTAGGGTCCCAGCACAGGTCCTGCTATTTCAGGGATGCCTATTTAAAGGCTGTTGAAGTGTGGGCTCTCCACGCTGAAAGAGCACTGTACACCATCTCCATTATTTATGTGCCACATCTGTATCTGCAGTCATCTGCAGTCATCACCCGTGCTCGAACAACATGTGCTTAATGATGTCACAGGCTTGAAAGGACACATGGGGGTGGGGTTGGGGGTATATGTGAGGGAGGGTGACATTACAACATGGGGGTTCACTGAAGCTTTGCACCATAGCTGCAGATTTGATTGGTGCTGTAGGATGTCTGTCCCTCTGCTGGCATCATTACCTCTGTCATATCAATGAATCATCCCCAGCACAGCATTTAAAAAAAAAAAACATCCACATGACCACAGGTCTGTAAAAAAAAAAAACCATGGAAATGTTTCAGCAGATTGGCTGATTTGGTCACTGCAGTAGGAGTTGTCACAGACAAAAGCACAGTTTGGGCTTTTAATCACCTTGTTAATTATTCTCTGCTAAGTTTGTGTGTGTGTGTGTGTGTGTGTGTGTGTGTGTGTGTGTGTGTGTGTGTGTGTGTGTGTGTGTGTGTGTGTGTGTGTGTGTGTGTGTGTGTGTGTTTTAACTGAGCAGTAAAGATATGGATCATTACTTTGGGGCCATTAGGCAAAAAAAAATAATTCAGCCAGTGCTCTTTTAAATAATCACCATTTAATCTACATTTTTTCATTAGGTACTGAGGTGCTCACATGAAAAAGGCAGAAAATCCACTTGCTTAGATTTGTGGGATTGAAGGATGGGGAAATTCGTCAACATTGACTGCCCTTTTAGCTTGTCACTGGCTCTCAAATCTAATAAGTATTAGTATATCTGCACTTGAATTAATATTTCATCCTTTGTGTGTCTTTGTGAGATTCCAGGAAGGTTAAGGATGCTAAATTACAACCTTTAAAATGACCTTTTTTGATGTTTCTGCTTGGTTCTAACTCCTTACGTAACAATTTGGTTGTAAATTGTGAAGCACACAGCAGGGCAGTGCCACTCTCTTGTTGGCTATTATTAGATGACCACAGTTTTGACAAGACCTGATTTACAGCTTAGCTACCCGTCTAAATCACCACTCTTCACATTTCCTGTCTGTGACCTTCATTCATATTACTCCCTCACTCATTCTTCTTTTGTGGTTGTCACAGAGGAACCGTCAAACATATGTTCAAGGAGCAATCTCCTCCCTGTGCACTTGTGTATGGATTTCTTTTTAGTATGCACCCCAACCATTCTCTCCCTTATTGCAGTAATTAGACCTGCTCCATTTAAGCCAGCAGCGTCACGCTGGTAGTGGACAGTCTTTAATCATGTGTGAGTGTCTGTCAACACTTAGCAAAGGAAGACTGAAAAACAATAGTGTAACAGGTCTGTCGCTGCTGGGTGTTGGCATGAGTGAGAGCGCCTCAATGCCTCGTGTGGGTCTGTCTTTTCCTACAGCGTTGATGGAAATCGATATGGTCATGTGTTTCTGTGTTGCAGCTCGTTGCATTTGTTTGCACGTGTATATACTGTAGCTGAGCTATATCACTTTATACTGACTCTGCAACCTCTCCAACAATAAAAGGCACGTGCATAGTGCAGATTATGAACGGCTGTTCTTTTACATCCAGCACAAATGGTTAACAAGTTTCTCTACTTCTGTATGTGTTTGCATATGTACATGTGACCCTGTTGGGATTTTTCCAACTGTGTCTGATTCCGCGAGAGTGACGGTACTCGCAGGGGTGTGGGCCTCTTAGAGAACCCATGTTTTATGCATGAGGGCCAAGGGTGGGGCCCGTTAGGGGGGTTGTGTCGGTGGACACACACAACAGCCAGATCAGTGGACACCATGACTACTTGGCAGAGATGAACAAGAAAGCTCCTATAGCCACTGGTCCTCCTTTGTTCTTCAGTGCAGTACAGATAGTAGTGTGCGTGCATGTGTGTATCTTAATTTGAGATTGTATTCCAAGACAGTGAGCTTCTTTGGTCACATTAGTCACACTGAGCTCCTTGTTGTCTGTGTATTGTGTTTTGAAGGATTTGTAGCTTTTTCACTACACCTGACCTTTTCTGAATAAGCAGTGGCAGTGCCTTCAGGGCTTTAATTCCATGCTACACCCTGCCAGTTTCTGCCCTGAGCCTCGTATTACAGAAGGCCGAGACAGAAAATATTGCTGATTGCTTTTGTCAACACCCTGTCTATGAAAAGAATATAAGAACCCATAAAAGTATTGTTTTGGGCCAATATTCTGTCATTGGATGTATACAATAATTTGATACTTCTGACAAGTTTGCAGTGACTTTCAGTGTTTTACAACTTTAATAAATTGAAATGAAAATGAATATTCTAGAACTTGCAGTTCACTATGGTAAAAGGAAACAGATATTATCTCAAGAACATGTAAAGAGCTGTATACTGTATGCACTATAATAGTGGTATTGTGATAAAATATTACTGATATCTCTCTGTGACATCAAAGTTAAATCCCTATGCTCCACTTTGAAGTTGGCCGAGAACATTTTATGGCAGGAAGGTTGTGGTTGCAGTTGGGCCCTTGAGATAGGCAATTAGGCTGAATTACCCCAGTAAGAAGTACAGTACAGCTGTCTGGCCCTGTAGTAGTCAGGGAAAATAAAAAAATAAAAAAAATAAAAAAATAAAAAAAATATATGAGCCTGAGAAGTCTGTCAGGCTAATAAACAATCAGATTTTCTAGGCAATTTTCTTAATCTTTAGAACAAAACAGTTGAAACAGTGAATGTCCCATTTACTCTGACAGATAACTCATAGCTCAGGGAGAGTGAAGTCACTACTGGATGAATACTAAATTAGCATGTTTAATTTTTCATCAGAGCTCTATACATCCTTTCGGAGATCTAAGGTCAACTCGTGTTAGAGAATGCCACACTTTTCATTAAGCTGTGAAATGGAATAATCATAGCATTAGACCACTGATTCAGCCACAGTGGGCTAAAGTACTGCCAATTTATAGTATATGAATTATAGCTGTCACTCTCACTCTGTTTCTCTCTCTCAATCTCTTGTCCATTGTTTGTGGTTTTGTTTTATTTAAATACAGACACTTTAAACTGCACTGTCTCTAATGTATATCAAACCTTTGCAACAGTATAAAATAAACATGAATTGACATGTCAGTATAGATGACTCAAAGGAGAAATGTGAGAAAAATTCATAAACAAGTAAAACTCGCTATCAACAGTGCAAAATAAAGAGAAACATGTTGCTTGGGACCAGTAATATGCACAAATACACACTGAACATAAGCAGGGGGAAAAAAGCCATCAGTGGAAGAACAAACAGACAATAACCAGGCATGTTTTAGGCATAAATAAGCCCTCTGAGTAGTGCTGCTTAATATTTGCTCATCCTGTAAGTAATGAATTAATGCAAGATACAGGTTGGGTAGAACAGAAGGTTATGAAATAATAAGGGGTCCATCCCTCTTGTTATGCTGACAGTGTTCAAATACGTCCCCCTTCGTCCAAGTTAATTATTGTTGACATTTAAATGAGTACACTTGTGTTGAAGAAGGTGGGAGAACTGTGGAAGCAGAGGGCCTCTCTTTTATTGAGTTTGTCGCTAGCTCCTCCTTCGATGCTGCCTTTGTTCTGCAAGGAGCAGATATGTGAGGTGCAGCTGAATGAGGCTTGCTGTAGGGATATTGATACTGGTTTTGCTATATGTATGTATATGTGTTGTCTTTGTCGTTGTTATTATGAATTTTTGAAAACGTGCCTGACCTACATACTAAATGTACTTTGCATATGTATGTATAGATCAACTTCAGCAACTGATGACTGTGGCTCATGTACAACTACTATACATGTGTTGTGTCTCCTCTTGAGCAGAAAGCTTCCTTTGAACTGTTTGTGTGGTACAACAGAAATAGCAGATATGCTCCATGGTGACGTTTGTAGGGATGTTATTTGAGGAACTAAGTTTTCTAAGGCTTTAAAAAATAAATGTGGGACAGGAAACAACACTGCATTAATCAGATATTCCTACTGAAAGATAGGCTATATAGCATGAATACATATACTCCCCGAGTCTCCCGAGAAAGGTGGAGAATAAAAGACTCATTGGGAGAGATATAACAGATAAAACCAGGAAAGTGACACGGATACAGAGAAAGCTCAAGATAAAAAAGGGGCTGAAGATGCACCGGGCAAGGAACAAATGTGGAAAGCCGAGGCAAAATTCGGGATGCTTATGACCTCAAAGGAGGAGGTAGAGGGGTTTATAAAGGTGGCACTCATTGGCCCTAACAGGATGAGCCCATTAGAGGAGAATCATTAACCTGGTCGAGCAGAAAAAAACAACGATATAGCTCAGCACAAAAGAACCCTCCTGGAAAGAGATACAAGATGTAGTGAAACATACAAGAGCAGTCTCCGCTCCTGGTCCCAACGGTATACCCTACAAGGTGTACAAAAAGTGTCCCAAACTCCTCCCGACCCTGTGTAAACTCATCCGGCGGATTTGGTTAAAAGGCACCATTCCAGCAGCCTGGAGAAGGGCGTAAGGCTGTTTTGTCCCCAAATAAGCAGCCTCTTATCACATGAGCCAGTTCAGGACTACCTCCCTCCTGAGTGTAGTACGAAAGATCATCTTTTCAATGTTGGCCAAGAGGTTGACACAGTACATGACAGAGAATGGATATATCAACACCTCTATCCAAAAGGGTGGGATTCCAGGATTCTCAGGATTCCTAGAACACACTGGAGTCTTTAGCCAACTAATCCACAAAGCTAAGAAAAACAAAGGCAACCTCACAGTAGTCTGGCTTGAATTAGCCAACACTTATGGCTCCACAAAACCACATCTAG
Source organism: Xiphias gladius (assembly GCF_016859285.1). Classification (NCBI taxonomy): domain Eukaryota; kingdom Metazoa; phylum Chordata; class Actinopteri; order Istiophoriformes; family Xiphiidae; genus Xiphias; species Xiphias gladius. The sequence continues at coordinate 21,752,793 of NC_053400.1, read as the reverse complement.
GTGGAAATGAACCACTTCCACACACCAACCCATGGCAAGAGCATGATCACTAGTTACTTAAGTGACATCAGGTTGCAATTCCAAACTGCAAACTTCACAACTGAGTGGCAGTCAGTGGAGAAAGGAATTGTAACAGGGTGCACTGTCTCTCCTATCATGGTCCTTATGGAGCCTAATAACCTAATAATTAGAGCAGCTGGAAATGAAACTAAAGGGCCAAGAACCAGCTCAGGAACCCATCAGCCATCCATCAAGGGCGGTATGGATGACTTGACCATCACCACTCCAACACATGTCCAAGCAAGATGGGTCCAGGTACAACTGGACAGAATGGCCATATGGGCCAGGATGACTTTCTAGGCCAGCAAATCTAGGAGCCTAGTGATCAGACAAGGGAAATGACTAACAGGTTCAAGCTGCAGGTTCAAGGGGAAACAATCTCATCAATTGGCGAACATCAAATCAAGTGCCTGGGGAAATGGTTTGATAAAACACTCTCAGACAAAAACAACATCCTCAGCACTGAAAACAAATAGGGGACTGGCTGAAGAAAACCAACAAACATGGTTTGCCTGGAGACTTCAAAGCATTGCTTTACCAGCACAGCCTCCTGCCAAGGTTAATGTGGCAGCTGACAGTGTGTTAGGTGCCATTTACAGCAGTGGAGGAGATGGAGAGGAATATGAATAAACACCTTTGTAAGTGTCTTGGAATCCCCCCCAGCTTCACATCAATTGGCCTGTACATAAGTTCTGACCAGCTATAACTTCCCCTGTCCTCTTTGGTGGAGGACTTCAAAATAGCTAAGTGCAGACTCATCATGACCTACCGAGACGAACATGTCAAGGTAGTCGGCGTTACAACTAGGTCTGGGCGGAAATGGGCAGCCATCATACAACAAGTAGTGGTCACTGACCTTTCAATGGGAGACAAGGCCACGGGACATCCCACTTCCAACAGTGGGCAAAGGCAAACCCCCAAGGAGAGAAGAACCATGATTCAGACAGAAATGAGGAACATGGATGATGAAGAAAGGAGAGCAAGGGCTGTGGAGCTGGGGACACAAGGACCCTGGACAAGGTTGGACATCCCAAAAAGAACGATCTCTTGGACAGATCTGTGGAAGCTTGAGCCATTCCATTTATCCTCCAGCTGAGAGCAGTCTATGATATTCTCCCTAGGTGGGGTATGGAGAAGGCAAGAGTACCCGTTGTGCAAATTGTGTGGTGGAAGAGGAACCGTGGTGCACACCTTGTCAGGTTGTAACACATCATTGACCCAAAGCAGGTGCAGATGGTGCCATGATAAAGTGTCATTGACACTCACAGATATCTTGGAGCAGGAACAGAGGAAGAAACATCAGGCCAAAGGCAACTCATTCTGTGGGATTACCTTTGTTAAGGAAGGAGGAAAATCTCTGGCCAAAAACTCAACTAAGGCCTCCCTACTTCAGTCAGAAAATGTATGGGAGATGAGATGTGTGGGATCTCCTAACCAGGATGGGAGCAGGAGTCCAGGAGAGGAGAAAAGCAGTACAAAAGTTAGGAGAAGCAGCTGAAAGACCCTCTATGGGTTGGCTATGGCACAAAATGCAGGAGATGAGCTGGAAGCCAGGAGGATAGGGGCAGTGAGCTGGCCACCAGTGCCGACCCACCAACTAGAGGGTGATGTAGTTAATGGTCGAAGAACTCGAAGTTTGGGCACCACCTGAAGACCTCTTCTTCTGGCCAAAGCTACAACTAGACTAGCAGTGACTAGACTTGTTTGGCGTTGTCATCCTAGAAATGTATATAAATATACAAAATAGTTTTCTTCGTAAGAAATATGCTCTTCATGTCTCTCCCAGTTGCCTTCTGTGACCAAATAAACAAGATCTTAAAATGTTATGACCTTCATATCTCTGGTAGTTAAGTCCCACTATCAGTAGTGTCCAGGGTAGATTACTGCACTTGGCACTAAAGCATATCACTGTAGTGAAAGAGAACATTGTGCCATATTGTACAAAAACCCAAGCATCTCCAAGAACAATTGTGTAGACTTTTGTGCGAGTGAAAAAAAAAATCTCATTTTCACAACAATTTATGCTGAGGAAAAGCATAGCCATGACACAATAGTTAATACTGTCACAATTCTGTGATGGCAACAAATTAAATGACCTTGTATAGGTTGAGTGCAGGTTATTGAAGGCATTACTTCAGTGGTCACGATTTTATTGGTTTCATTCTGTCATTAACAACCTAACACACCTGTCCAAATATTCACAAAACAAAAAAAAAAGAACCAATACAAAATACACAGATTCAGTCCATCACGGGACCAAGACAAGCAAAGACAAAAACATGAAAATAAAATTAAAAAAACAACATATAAATAGTGTGATCTCTATCATCTGTAGATATTTTGATTGAAGAAAGTCTCCACGTAATTTTCTTCAGTCCTGGAGACACACTAGCTAAATATCACTCTGAAGCACAAGGTTAAGTTATTTAGAAAATATTTTATCCAGAAAAATAGATGATTTTTTTTTTTCTTGAAAACAATAACTTTATAGCTGGTAGTATTATTCCCTCCCATTTTCATCACCCTGTATAAACTCAGTGATGTGGTGAGTAAAGAGAGCAGTGTGCTCTTTATGTTGAGCACTGTTATCAAAACCCTGCTTGTGTCCCTAAATTCAAGAATTCTACATAGCACTTAGCCTTTTTCAGCCTGTCACGATTCACACCCTGTGAATCATCCTCCCTTGTCTGAGTTTTCTCTGTAATATGTGTTAATGAATACACGCACATGACATTGGCACGTCACACAGTGTTCCTGTAAAGCTAATTACCTTACCCTTTCAGACATAATGCCTAGATAATGCCTTACCAGATAATGTAAACTTGTTAGGAGAATTGTCCATACTTTGCATGGTCTATAAATATGTTGTTGATTGTGTAAAATATGTTGTTGATTATGTAAAATGATGATGATCTCATTTTACATAATTAACAACATATTTATAGACCATGCAAAGTATGTTCCACATATATATGTATATATATATGTGTGTGTGTATATATATGTATATGTATATATATATTTATATATGTATGCATATATACATACATACATATGTTGCTCTGTAGCTGTGTTGTGATATTATGGCCTTATATCCCCCTCTCCCTCCCTCTACAGCAATGGCAGACTTCCATGTCCAACCAGAGTCAGTGCATTCTGAGGAGTCTGGTGTGGCTAGATTCCAGTGCCAGATCCATGGTCTGCCAGAGCCTGTCATCAGCTGGGAAAAAGACAACCATCCAGTGGACACCAAGGACGAGAGGTTTGACCAAACCAAAGCACAATCTGACACTTATTACAAATGGCAGCACTTTACAGGTCATTTACCAGGTCTACTCGTGTTTGTCTCCTTTTGTCTTATATCTTTTTTCCTCTCACATAGGTACACTCTGCTGCCTACAGGTGTTCTGCAGATTACTGGAGTGCGTGAGGAGGACAGTGGAAAGTTCTGCTGTGTGGCCCATAACAGTGCAGGAGTGAAACACAGCACTGAGGCACTCCTCACTGTTTCAGGTTGTTATATTTAATGAATTTCACATCTACATAGCAGTGGTGCAGGTGCAGACTTTGTTTTTGTAAGCAAGCATACACACCCTCACTGTAGATTAACTTTTAAATCTGTGTTGACTGACAGTCTTTTGTTCTCTCCGTCACTGCTTGAATACAGCCACTGCATTCTCCACTGTTTATCTACCCAGCATATTTCCAAACCAATTGTTCCTCTGCCTGATCTAAGAGATACAGCATATCGAGCTAATGCACTCCAGAGAAATCCAATTAAAGGATGCCATCCATCAAGCTCATTCCCATTTTATACTCCCCTCTCCCCTTTTCTTCCAGGCTCCCAGTCATCTGTTTACAAAGAGCCCATGATCCTGGTCGGTCCAGAAAACCTCACCCTCACTGTTCACCAGACCGCCATCTTGGAGTGTGTTGCTACCGGATACCCACGGCCCATCGTGTCTTGGAGCAGACTAGGTGAGAAAATTTCCTGATCAGTTCAAAGACAAGGCCCCAGAAGATGCATATATGTAGTTTGGATTTTTCATTTTGTGCAGGTGGTTGAAGAATAATGTGTCACAGAGACCAAGTACAATCACAGTGTGCATTTGTGCATGCAAAATCTGAGTTTTTTGTGCGGGTCATATGTGCTATGTGTCGTCATGTGTTTGTATGTTCCTTGCAGCACAGCTTTGATCAGGGCTCCATTGTGTAATGTACATGTGCGCAATGAGTACACTGGATACAGTAGAGCATCTATCGTGTATACATGAGGCAATGGGATCCAACAGTAGGCCTTAGGGCTAAACATTATGCTTGACTTTGTTTTTATATTTGTATGCTTCATGTCCTCATGAAGTTAAACCTCCTTTCGAAGCGCTGGAGAGCCTCTGAGAAATTGCTATGAGGTGCTGAGACAGATACGATTAGTTTCCCCCTCCCATCATGTACTTTTGTTCTTGACCATCATTCAAAGTCTGTCGTGACCAATTTTTCAATCTGGTTTCTTTTTTCTTTACCTATTATCCAGTCTGATTTGCTGTTCCAAATGTAAATTGCTGCCCCTCCCAAGCAGTTGGGCATAATCAGATTGAGGGTATTGCCTTACACAATATCGCTAGAATTAAATGCTAACACGATGGGATATGTATGTATTAGATTACGGCAGGGAGGCTGGGATAAACTGCATAATGAATCTGATAGTTTCACATCAGTCAATCCTTAATGCTACAGTTTGTTTGCTGCTATTCATTGCACAGCTCCACAGCTTGCAAGCTTGTTCTCTTTCATTTTTTGCCACTAAGTTAATTAGTGCCTGACAGAGAGAAATGGATGGAGGGTGCAAGAGAGAGTGAATGAAATATAGTAGAAAAAGGCTAAGAAAAGAACAAGGCTGCTTTTGTTGAGACAAAAGCTCGCTGAACTGTTACTTATCGGTCGAGTGAGTCTGTTAGTGATAATGGAAAAATGCAGAAAGAGCAATAAAACACATCATAATGACAGACACAGACCAAAACCACTTGGTAAGCAACTTGGAGTGATTTATTTTTCAATAATTTGTCATGATTAATTATTGTCCTCTCCATCACCAAAAGATTACATCTTGTCTAAATGAAGCTATAAGATTTCTAACAAAGACTGTAGAGCTCATATAATGGTTAGGCTTCAATGCACTGGCTGCAAGTTAAAGTATGAATCTCGAAGATTTCAGTCCTGGTTGATTTGGTGACACCTGTCGTTACTTGTGGCAACGGCAAATGTGGTTTAATACTACAGGTCACAGAATTCTGGGGGCAGCAAAAAACCTATTGTGGTTTAATAAAGAAGTCGGGTAATAATCGGCCTTTTTCCGTCATTCTGTGAGCCGTGATCTGATTTTATGCTGCACACGTAAGGAGTTGGTTACCTGGATGAGAAGTTGGAGGTGTGCAGTCTGTCGCCTGCAGCTCTTCATCTAACAGCTCACGGTGGCTGCTCCTTCTTGCTCCATTAGTCCCTGCAATATTTCAAACTGATCCGCTGTCCAAAAAAGCTTCAACTGACCATTGTCTTGTTTCGTAGATGCATTTTTTATGAACAATATTGGTAAGTGCTAAGCTCCCTGACAAACACATTACATTTCCTGTGACTACTTCATAATAAAAGTCAACTCGTATTTGCCAGATAAATGCTTTTAATGTGAACCTGCAGCAGTAGGAAATGTTCGGTTTGCATTAGCAGTAACTTTCTTCAGCATTTTTTCCAGGAATTTTGCCACAGACACCCAGTTCATATTACTGCAAATATATAAATATTGCAATACTTTCATCAGTGGACCATATGCTTAACCACCATTGTTTTACCTCATTAGGCAATAGAATATTACTTAACAGAGATTAATTTAAATGAAAATCTTAAAGATTGACACTCTTAAGTTTTTAACTGACTATGAGATTCATCTGATTAATTATAATGGATCTAATGGCTGGTTTTATATCTTATTGACTTCTCTAAGAAAGCTGTGAGAGCGGTTATGTCTTAAAAAATCATCTGTTTTGAAAAATCTAGGTGGGACTGTGTGCGTTTTGTGATTTTCTTGCAGTGTAGGACCAGTAAACGTACGTGATTAAAGGGCATCAAAAAATGAATCAGCATTACACTGATTTTATTGCACGATCATATTCTCTTTTTTGTTTATTTGTCAGGTTTAATTGTCTGTCTCAATGTTAATTCCTTTATTTCTATATATTTTTTTCTTTTATGTTGCTGTGTTATTTAAACACATGCAGTAGTAAACATTGTTATTCAGAGAAATATTTCTTTACAAACGGTGATTTAAATTTTGCCTCAACTTATTTGCATCAAAGATATGAAAGTACACCTAAAAATACACTGCTGACTAGTGACCATATGATTTGTATCTCTGGGTGGAGATCCTGGCTCTGCATGTGGCCAGCATGTTGCCCATCTCCCTGCCTCTTTACCTGGCTTTTTAACACATCAAATCTGGTCCATAAAGGCTTGCAGGCTGCAGATGGAAGTCATAGATGGGATTAAATGCCCCTTGGCCCCAAAGCTAATATCAGAGGCAGGCTGAAGTCATTGTTGAGGTTCAGACTGCAGATAGGGAGCACAGGAAAAGGTGAGCTTATCATGTAAGTACAGCTAGAGCAAAGAGGAGGCAGCTATGGATTGTGTAAATAGATAGGAAATTATAAGTCACAGTTAGAGTTTCTGGTCCCCCAGCGGCAGCTGGAGCATCTCCTGTGTAACTGTTTAAAAGCCAATGTACTGTACTCTAAGGCTTTGTTGGACAAAGGCATGAAAAAAAATGGTTTAAAAAAGTGAAGGGGGGAGCTTTAATTAACTTACCATCCATTAGAGAAGCTTAAACAAAAACATCAATTCTTTGTAAAAGATTAGAAAACATGATGATTCTTTTTAAATACCATGGAAACAAACAAATGGACAGACGGACAACAAATTGATCACTTTAAGCTAATGATTATAACTGTTTTTTTTTTTTTTTTTTTTTTCTCATGCACATTACCATCTAATTGACATTTTCTCCACTATTTACTGTTTTAAAGATTAAAATAACATAAACTGCACCGTGGCCCTCTCCTGCTTCAAGTCTAGTCTGAATGGTCAGGGTGAAAGCATTACTCTCCAGTGAGGTAACACACATGATGCTGTGAGAGAACAGGGATGATAATTACACACGATAAAAGTCCCAAAACACAAGCAGGGCAGGAATGGGAGGGCAAAATAACTCACTGACCCACGGCAATATAGACGAAAAATTAGAGCATGTACATCACTCACAGAGCAAACACAAACCCAGTGACCTTCCTCACCTTCTTACTTTTGTGTCTGTATTTCTGGCAGGTTCATCACAAGACATTAGAATTCTGAGAATCACACATTTCACTGTGAAAGCTGCATCCTTGACCTCTGGGGGGCCACAAATAGCACTGCCTCTGTCAGCTTGTGGCTGTAATGTGCAATATTTTCGATTAGTCTTTCTTGCTGGCAATTTAAGCCTACTCTGATCTTTGCTTTAGTGCTCACAGCCCTGTTCACCCCCACCTAACATGAGCAGATTCAGTACATGTGCACAGCTGGTCCTTTTTTGCCGTCTTAAATTCTTTCCCTTCATTTTCTTCAACAGCTTTCTCTCTCTCTCTCTCTCTTTCCCCTGACTAGACGGCCGTCCCATCGGTGTGGAGGGAATCCAGGTGCTCGGCACAGGGAATCTGATGATCTCAGATGTTGGTGTGCAGCACTCAGGGGTCTATGTGTGTGCTGCTAACAAACCAGGGACCCGTGTTCGTAGGACTGCTCAGGGACGTCTAGTGGTCCAAGGTGAGCTCTGGATAAAAGTAATGTGCCATTTTTAAAAGATTACAAGGGAGTTGTGACGGGAAACTCAAAGCACATAAATACAGCCGTGGTCAGGTGATATGGTAAAGCTTGTTAGTTCTGCGGGATGGCCTCTTTGCAGGCAACCTGACTACCATGATAATTTCACCAACTTCTAGCAGCCAGCACTTTGAATTGCATTTATTGGAATGCACAACCCAGCTGGAGGCAAATCTGCCTATATTGTCTCTGCCACTGAATCATTTGTGTGCTTCATGTGGGTTGACTTTGATTTAAATCCCTAATTCAGATGGTGGACTTCTGTAAAATGTAAAGGTTTGCATTATTTCAATCCAAATGTGAACCAAAGTATGCCATACCAGTTTAGATTAATTTTCTACCTGCAAAGCAGCTGTTAAAAAGGTTTTTTTTGGTGCACCAGGTTGATACTAGAAAGCACTCGTCTATCCCTCCCCCAAGACCACAAAAATATCTCTGCTTGTTATTTTAATAATAAAGGTCCACAGTTGCACTTCTGTTGTAATACACTGCATGCTGAGCTTTCAACCTCAGGCCATGAACAGAACATCTTGAACCTTAGAACAATAGTGCAACATAAAGAAGAGTCAGTCATCCCCACACAGGTGAGGACAAACAGCTAATGAGTCCAGCTAACCAATTACAGAATCATGATTCAAATCCTCAACAATGACAGCCAGTTGGAGATGAAAATATAAATGATCAAATTATTTATTAACAGCATCCATCAAGCTTTTAGTATTGGCTAAAAACAGCATGGAACTAAAAAAATCTACCACATCAAATTAAAAAGAGGCAAAGCCTGTAAAATCAGCTTTTGTGGTCACTAGACTGTTTTAAGAGCTCACGAGTTTTTATCAGTGTTGGCCAGTCCACACAGACAAGACAATACATGGAAGGCAAATTTCTTTTTAGAGACAGGATGAACAAAGATAGTTTATTTTAGAGGCACTGAGCATAGTGACCACAGGGATACTTGTGATGAGAAATGGGGCTCAAAAGAGTCAGTTGAGAGAACGTTTGGAGATCAAGTTGTAATCAACTACAGAAATGTGAATCGTGAATATTCTTTCCTGTTTTAAACTCAATTCTAGGCAATTCTATAAAGGTGTCCTTCAGAGATGAATCAGAGGATAAGATATGCCAGTGGGTTGCAGATTTTCCTCAGATCTGTGAAACTAGTATTGTTAGAAGAAATACAATGGACAGAACTGTAAGTTACTGTCTTTGTGTATGCGCTGCAAAGCCAACAATATCTTCACCTCAAAAACTTATCATACTTAACTTATGTATTTTTTTATCTGCTTACTACTCTAATGACACACACATCCAATAAAAAACAAGAAAACTGCTTACTGGCATCAAAATAACGATAAATTGCAGGTTTTGATCTATATAACATGTTTGAGTTCAGTCTTACAGGCCAAGACTATACAAACAATATCATCAATAAAATGTAACAAGCAGACAGTCTTATTAAAATGCATTTGCATAGGCTTTAAAGTACTCTTTATTTGTAAAAATCTATTTTTACAAAGCCCAATAAATGAGAAAAAACCTGACACACTCAATATAAGATGTTAATGGCTTTGTGGAAGGGTTACGATCAGAGATAAAATGTCTTTAACCATTTTTTCTCTGATTATAACCCTGCAACAAGGCCACCTTTGTAAGGTGCAATTGTATAGAGACATTCAGTGTCAAAACAAAGTGTCATTCAACAGCAACTCAGGTACACACTATATGGCTTTATTAAAGTCCAGTAAATCTTTAATATAAGAGTGTAGGATAGTTTAATATTGGAACATTAGTTTGGCAAAAACAAAAAGGAATACAGTCATTAAATGCAGTAATGTTCAGTGCTTTATATAAATCATAGTTAATGGCTATAACATCCAAAACTCTCTAGGTTAGAGAGATGGTTTTGACCAATGGAATAATGCCAGGTGTGGGTGGCCCTGTGTATTAATTGTCACCAAGCTGGAAACATCCAGCATCTGCCTCACTCACATATTGATCAGATGGACCACACTTTGCTTCAGCCCATAGCAATATTGATCCTGATCAATATTTCATTTTATCTGCCTGTCAACTCAGAGACAAGACCTACCCTAGCAGGTTCAAAGAAGAAAAGCCATAGATGTTAATTATGTGTCAATGTCTTTGTTTTTAGTATCGATTTGTGGAAACAAAAGGTGTACTGTTAATTCAAAATAAATGTAGGTTACGCCTATTTCATTATAAAAAAAAAAAAAAAAAAGTTAATTTTACTACATGTCCTCAAAGAACTGGTCTATTTGTCTAGTGTAAATGAGCCAGTTGACACCTCTGTGAATATGAGAGGGTTACAATGGCTCTCAAATCAGAAAAGTCCAGCAGTCAGGAACTCCAAATCCAAATTATTGCAGAAAACACTATTTAATGAAACCATCATGTATCACACAAATGCACTGAGTAAATCAATTAGGTTCATTTTGGCTGCTTTGGGGTGCAAAAAAAAAAAAGCGAAACAGTCTGAAGAAGGACTCAAAGTGTGTGAGCCAAATGGGCAAAACAAGAGCAAGATGGATGGATGGTGCTGATGATCTAACCCACACCTTTACAGGTGCAAATCAATATCTTCCTGAGCTCCCTCTGACCTTCACCTTTGAGACAGCCTTCAACGAACACACTGAGAGAAAGAGGGAATAATACTGGGAAGGAGGGAGAGATAAATGAAAGGACCATCACAAGCTGTCAGTAGCCTCCTTTCAAGTGGCATGTTCCTTCATTACGATGAACATGAACACTGTTTATTTTGAGTCAGTCCCACATACACTGCAGCTGTAAGTACTGATTAATGCACCAAATGAGTAATAATCCACAGCTGAAAGTAGTCCCCAACAAATGCACTATTTAGTCCTGTTCAGTAACTTTTGCTAAAAACAACAGTGTCCTGCCGTTTGCTAAGTGCTCAGCGAAGCAGAGTGCTTCAAGCTTCCTTACAGGGTAGGAAAGTCAGAAAGCATTGAAAGATGGACTAAAGGCCCCTTTACACTGTGACACCATCAAAAGTCTTGAGAGTAATAGGGGGAAATCTTTGGTTGTCAATCAACATTTGTGATAGATCGCTGCATTAAATTTCTGGCAGTGTTAGAAATTTAAGACCCAAATCCTTCAATGTGACTGTTGCTAAAACTCAATCAGAGTACAACATCAATTGACGGAGAATACACTGGCAGGCTAGCCTAATGCTACTGCTAAAACATATTTACTTCAAAGTCACTTTGCAGAATCGATTTGACCCTCATTTCCCTGACAAATGATTGCCTTCAAAATCTCATTGTATATCCTAACGTTGTGTAGTGTTTTGCTGCATTTTCAAACAAACTCAAATTGATGACAGTGGGGCCAGCAAATCTCCATGACTGACTGACTGACTGAGTGATACATTTAAACCATTGGTCAGAAGCATGCCACGTGAGTGCTGACATTACACCATTGGTTGTTGCTCTTTCAAAATGAATTGCTGCAAACAGTTTCTGTTGCATCATCAGGGGGGTGTTTACAGGCTGTGGTGTCAACTTTGTGCCTTTGTCAATAGATTTACCGACTTTTCACACCCTTTTAGAGGGTTTTCTTCACGAAAGTACCTAGTGACACATCTAATCTAACTATCTGGACAAACCTTAGCTACTTTACGTAGAAGAGAGTCGCCAGTATTGCCCAGTGAGTGTGAGGTCGGGCTTTACCTACACAGGCACACCTCTTTATGCATTTCATTCCATTGACTGCACAGCAGCTGACACAGACGGGAGTGAGCTTTTAACTTTCTCACTGAGTGATAATTTAACAAGTAAATATAGCCAAAATCAAAAGCACAGCCATTGTTTCAACTTATCTTTATAAGAATTTTGTCAGAAGAGGTTGCAGTTATAAAATCAGGATTTTAGCAGTGCAGAGCTCCAGCTTGGAAATGGCTTGGAAGTGACTACTGGTTAACATGGAGTCTTAATCGGCCGCATTTCAGTCATTATTTCATACTTGTTCCGTTGTCTGACAACAGAAACAAGTAAATGACAACAGCTTTATTGGGAATTCAGCTGTATTTAAAATACTGTATATGTGAGCACAGAGAGTGGGAGAGAAGCAAATAGATAAAAGGCAGCCCAGTCATATACTAAGTTGTGACCTACTCATCTTATGTGTTGAATCATAACCTTACATCATATGTCAAGCCTGAAAATTGATAACGTACAGTCTGACACAGATTGCAACCAAAACTTTCTTAGACCCGTCTTGCAGCCTTGAATCCCAGAAACAGAGAGTGGAAAAAGGAAGATGCCAAAAAAGAAACTCCCGGGCATTATTTAAGCTATTTATGAACAAGAGTCACCGTTTAAGAATTAGGGCTGCACGATTAATCGTTATTGAATCGCGATCTTGATTCACACCTCTCTTCAATCTAATTTTTACATGACAACACTTCTGCCATGTTTACTTTAGCAGCGAGATGCGCTTCATCAAACAGAGTGCTCCCTTTTCTCCCTGAGCCGTTGAAAAAAAATGACAGAACTGTGTTTCACCATGTGATGATCTGTACACAGGAAGATAGGGAAGATTGTAGAACAAATCTAGCGTGTGTGTCATGGTGAATTAAAAAGCAAAATGAGTCAGATAGATTATGATATGCCACTGCTGTGTGCTATTTATGAACAGTGTGTCACTCAAGTGTCAGCATATTGTTGGTTGCACCAAAGTATGCGTAGTCTGGGGGAGGAATAAATAAAAATGCCTCTGTTCTTGTTTGAAGCATCAAAAGGTTGATTTATCATACAGTTGGTAGCCGAAAAAGGATTATGATTGAGGTTTACACTGTCCTTGGTCTGCAGTGTCATGTTAGATCATACAGCATAGTATATAATGTTTTGTTTACATTTGTTGTTTACATTGTGCGAAGCGGGTACCCGGGCTTTGCAAGGCTGATGGGAGTCTCACATTTCAGTAATGATCATATTGTTTTTCCATCTTTCTAAAGAAAATATGTAACGCAATTATAATAATAAAGAGAGAATATGTTGCTCAAGAATCGTGAAAGAACTGTAATCTCAATTGTGATTTAAAAAAAAATCTATATTCACATTTTACCAATAATTGTACAACCCTACTAAGAATGAATCACCACACTGAATCTGGTTTCTCTACTCAACAGGAGAATTGAATGTGTTTTTTTTTTTTCCAACCAGCATCTGTGTTCAAAGCTATAATTTTACAATTTGACCTCCAGTTGCTCAGTCCCACCAGGTAAGCATGAGTAAAACGATTGGGAACAGAAGGAAGGTAAGGCACTGGAGCGTTTTTACAGCAGGCAATATAATATGCCTAGTGTTCTAGCATCATACCCTCTAGTGATGACTCTGTGATATTATAATTACCATAACATTTTTTCTGTTTTAATATGGGCATAAATAATTTATCAAATCACTGATAACTGCCAGGACAATAATGAGTGCAGAAGAGATGATACAATACCTCTTGGTCCATCAGCTCAAATAAAAGCACCACCCCAGGAATCCAACTCCAGCAGATGTAACTGTAATTACTCTTTAATTTAAAGTACCTGCTCCAGCTCTCACTAAGACAACCATTTCAAACGAATAAGTTATTATCAATAATTAACCGTAGCTTGAAACCTCTAGTATTGGATGAGACAGGATATGATAACCTATAAACTGCATCATTTTATTTTCATGTATATGTGTCGTTGTTTCAGTCTCAAGTAGTGCTGTTGCTGAGAATTGTCTAGCTCTACTCTTCCTATGTTTATGCTCTCCTCTCTCTAACTTCCCAGAATTGGCATTGATATGGTGTCTCTTATAATCCTGCTAATTGACCCCATAATTATAGACTAGGAATGTATTTATACCATTCACCTCTAATACTGTACCCTGTTTCTGTATAATAAATGACAAAATGACCTGGATATACCCTATGGGCTCAGATATATTTCCTTTCTCATTCTCCCTCTCCCTTGACTTTTCTTTCTGTCTTTTTATCAACGTCAATGTGTCCCTTTATTCATCCTCTGTTTCCCTCTTCTTCTCTTGCTTTCTGACACTTGTTTGCACCAGTTTGCACCTCTGGATCCTTATTTCTCTGGCACTGTCTTTTTAGTAAGGGGAACAGGGCCAATTTGTATGACTCTTTGTTTCCCATCTCTTTCAGCTCCAGCAGAGTTTGTTCAACCTCCGCAGTCCATCGCTCGTCCTGTTGGCACCACAGCCATCTTCACCTGCCAAGCACAGGGCGAGCCTGAGCCCCACCTCACCTGGCTGAAGAACGGACAGATTCTGGAGCCCGGGGGGCATGTCAAACTCAGGAACAACAACAGGTAAAAAAAACAAAAAACAAAAAAAAAACCTTTGCCATCTATTCTTGCTTAAATGTATTCATATATACAAGAATACCCACTAATTCTTAAGGGTGAGGAAAAAAATAACAAAGCAAAACAATATCCCTGCAGAAAATATAACTTTGGTGAAGTGAAACTTATCATTTTTGTTTTCTGTTGACACCGTCATATGTGTATTGATCAGTATTGTTTGTACAAAATGGCCCTTTTTTTGACACACTGATTCGTAGTGTTGTCAAGCAAGGGAGAGGTCTGCTTGTGACCACTTGTTTTCTTTGCTGAGCATTTTCTTTGCCATCATGTATTTTTGAGACTTGCAGTGTTTATGTCTCATGCAACAATTGATTCTTCATATATATTCACCTTGTATATAGGATGGAGATTTACTAATAGGACTGATTTTGATTCCACTTTGGTACCAAATCATCCTTTATAAGGGCTTTGGAAGTCCTAATTAATGTCTTTATTAATGGTTAATATATCATTAACTGATACTTTATAAATATTTAATAAGCAAGTTGATAAGGTTACTTTTTGGGCTGTCAAGAGTCTGGATCAAAATCCATTTCTTAAAAGATTAACGTGTAACTATTCACTTGATTGCTTACTAGAAAGGGTCAAAGCCACAAATATTTATTCAGGGATTACCAACATTTATAACTGCATTATTACCAAATAAAAAGGATAAACACAATACGGTTATTCCAAAGTTGTTCTTGGTTTATAACTGAACTACAGAGAATTGTTAAACCATCAATGAATCCATCACTTACAATTTATAACACTTTATAAAGGGTGACTTACTAGAAAGTGGTACAGTGATTTTATTATTTAAATTAAATCTGAATTATGTAGACCATTACGTAATTCAAACTGTCATTGACACAGGCCTGCTTTCTTTACCAACCATCACTGCACTCACTGTATCCTCACAAGGTTGGACCCAGCACGCAGAAGTAATATAGATGTCAGTATTAATCACTACCTCCTTGATCATGTCATTGGCATCATCAAATGTTCAATTTCTTTTGCTTCTAACACTGCAGCTGCTGGTATTCATGCCTGCCAAGACATGAGCCTCAATCTATTTGTGCCTTTGTATGTGAGCAGTGTATTGACTGGATGTTGGATGCTTTCCCATGGCAGTCCCCAGGAATGTCATGAGGAGACGGACCGAGCAGCCAGCTCTGTTAGTTACCATTCTCCGCACCAGACACTATAGAGGCATGTTGCAGGGAATGCTTAATTGTGTTACAGTACTGTATGTGGCATTGCAAAAACATCTTAGCAATAACACAGAGGAGGTTAGACACACATTAGACCAGCTTTTCCTCTCTGGTTTTTTCTGTCCCTGAGAAACATGACCTTTTTATTGTGTTTTACTTGGGTTCACTGAAAGGTTGATGAATACAAGCGTATAATATCTCAAAGATACTGCATTATTTACAGAATAATGGCTGATAACGTCATGGCCAAGTCCAAGTGTTATGCTGTTTTTCTGCACACAATTTCAAGGCATTACTTGAAAAGGATAAAGCATAAGTAGTCAGCCTGTTGCTTATACTGCTGAGTGAGTGACTGTACACTGCTATATTCTGTTCATCCAGGAAATGTGTTCTTGAGTAAATTCTGTCACACATAACTGCACACGGAAAGCTCAATTTTTCCAGTTGACTCTGGCAGTCAACCATCCGTTTATGTTGTTATGATTCATAAAAGAGAAATATGAAGTGAATATGTTAAATATGTACCAAAAAAAATCAATACTTGAACTCTGTTGCAGTGAGTGAAGGGAGCAGATACCTCCATCGCTCACATACACTTCTCCACTCCCACTTTCCCCTTCCAGTTTATATTAGTCAGTTAGATGGAACGAGGGACTAACAAAGGAGGAAAGAGGAGAGGGAGGAAACAAATGAGGGGCCAGACTTAGATGTAGAAAAAAAAAGAAAAATGACCAGGTGGTCAAAAGAGAAATGATGAGTCGGCAGGAAGAACAAATGAGGAGAGACAGTGAAAGATAGAGCAGGTAGTCAGGACATCACAGCGTTTTCCACTTGCCACCATTAGTGTATGACCTGCTATAATATGGATCTCATGCATCACAAACCCCACTCTGTGATTGGTTAAAGAGGCAGGCTTCAGTTTGAGATCTACCATTAGCTAATTAGCTCATAAACTCAGCTAGTTGACCAGGAAATGCAGTCAGCCATTTAGAGAACAGAATGGCTTGATGTGCATCTTAAGAATTTGCCCTGTGTAGCTGAACTGTGCAGTGAGTAGATAGAAGACATTACAAACTGATTCATTATCACAGTCTCTAGTATAATATTACAGATTACTGAATGTGAGCAGCTGTCCTACCCAGTGTTAACCCTGTCTCCTGCAAAATATGTTTATATACAACTAATTTACTTTCCTTCTTACTTACTTCGAAGGAAATGTTTTTGCTGCCTGGATTGCATTCACTCGCAACTAGGGATGCAACCCTAGTTGCAACCCTAGTAGCGAGGACGGGTTTTGTCTGACCAACAGTCCAGAACCAAAATATATTTAGTTTGCTATCATCAAAGGAAGGTAAAAAACAAGTAATCAGTATTAAATCTACAGTTTTAAATACTGATAACATATTTCAACTAAATTGAAAGATGCACCAAGACGTGTATCTTTATGTGGAGAGGTGCTGTCAAAGGTTTCTGTGACCCAGACTGACTGAACAACCTGGCAGCAGAGCAGAGATATTCGCTTCTAAAGTTTTTTGAGCCTATGAACCTTGCCCTTCTTACCATTCAGAGAAGGCCAAAGTCAGGAATGGGAGCTCATAGCTGCCAATCAATATGTAAACGCTCTTCTGGTCTCCTACTCCCCTCGAACTGAGGCTTCAAGCTAGTAGTAGCTGCAGGAAGATGTCGCTATAGCTGACTCGTAGGCTAGCAAGGTTCCCGACTCCTGGTTAGCTGAGACAGCGAACACGACAACAATGTAGGTGAAGGGCTGGGCACATTATAATAGAGCCGGGAGAAGGCATTGTGTAGGAGTGGAGTTGTTTACTTTTGAGTCTCATGCTAGCACTAGCTTGATTTCGCAGATCATTCAAGCTGGACCAAGTGTTTTTAGTGGCCTAATCATAACCTTGAAAACATTAATTGTGTTGCCAGGATCAGGTTTTGTAGGGAAAACAACACTGAATATTTTGCTGATTCCTTTGGTATGAACATTTTGCATTCCCGGTGAAAGGTTTTCAGATTCCTTCCACATTAAACTTTTCCTCATTCTGGGATTAAAAACATAATATAGTAGAATTTCATTTCCTACAAATTTCATATTTCTTACTGTTAATTAGTAACACTGGATTATATAGACAAAATTGCCACTTTTGTCCAACTGTCCAGTACATCACTTTACAGTGGAGAATTTTATAGAAGACCAGGTTGGAAAAGTCATATTAAGGTGATTTTTTTTACCTGAATCCCAAAAAGCAATGTGGTGTGGTTTCTAGTGTAGGTAAAGTACTGAAAGGAAGGAAAATGATATGGCATCGGGCACAATTTACCTCCTCAACCAAACCAAAACAAAAGTAATGGTATGCAAATTATATTCAACAGCTCCAAGCAGCACAATGATTCTGTTCCCTCTTTCTCTCTTTCTCTCTATACACACACACACACACACACACACACACACACACACACACACACACACACACACACACACACACACACACTCACACAAATATATACCCAGCAGAGAGATTTTAATTAATGTTTGTGGTGGGTATGACTGTGTGTGTGTGTGTGTGTGTGTGTGTGTGTGTGTGTGTGTGTGTGTGTGTGTGTGTGTGTGTGTGTGTGTGTGTGTGTGTGTGTGTGTGTGTGTTTGTGTGTAAAAAAACACAAGTAGAGGTTTCTCCCCTCAGCCATCTCTCATGACGCCGACCTTCAAGAACAAATCGGACAAGGGAAGGAAGGGGAATCGATTGCACATTTCATTCACACACACGCGTGCACACACATTAATCAAAAAGCAAGTGAGCCCATATGTGCACAAATAGCCCTGTGGTGCATGCCATCATTCATTTTGTGCACAAGCATAATCAAACATGAAAATTTACAAACGTGTTGCCCTTAACTCCTCATCCACATGTACACTTTACACACAACACAGACACTTAGAAGACAAAGCTATGTGAAATGCTGTATATAATATGATGATGTCAGAGAAGGGCTGATTGGCTGCTTAAGTAAACAGACATTTGTTCTCTCTGTCACATCGCAACGGATCTTGATGCACACACCTGCACACATGCTGAGACACAAACACGCACACACATTGCGAGCATTTTTGTTACCTCATTCATTATTGGCCTTTGCTGACCAGGCTGCTGTAAAACATGCTATCATGGCTATTTGACGCCTCTGTGAGAGCTGTTGCAAATTATGGAAAAGGGCTTAAGTCTCTAAAGCTGGGGCATGTAATTATCCAAGACATACAAGCTGTGATCGCACATCAGACGGTGTAATGAGCATGAGGTTGAAAGCCGGCCTGTTTTTTTTTTTTTTTAAGTAGTATTGTAGCTACTTTTAAAAAAAAAAAGTATGAGTGAAGTCTACTGTCTTTCTTTGAATAATTTAGAAAACTCTAGGAACTGTTTACTTTTTTCTCTAAAGAGTTTAATTTATATAGTGAAAAAGAACATGGTTCAAGTGAGTGTGAGGACTGTGGTGTGTTTTATAGTTAACATCTGTAGGAACAGGCTACGACACAAACCTGGGCATTTTGTTGCCAAATGCTTTCAAAGAGTTTTTTTTCTTTCTTTTCTTCTTTTTTCATTTTTTGCCACTGTGCCCCACATCCCCCTTCCTGCTCCCATTAAAGAGAGCTGGGGCCTGGGCATTGGCCTTGAACTCTGACCCTACCTGTAATCAGTCATATCCCTGGGCCCTTCCCTCCTCTCAGGCCACAGACAGCTCATCCCCCCTGCCCTCCCCCTTCCCCACCTCTTCCTCCTGTTCTTTTTGTCCCCATATTTTTTTCCCCCTTTCCCTCTTGCTCGATCCAGAATGTCCATGCTGGCTTTTGATGGGATGCTGCTCAGAGACAACAGAGAGTAAACACAGCCTCAGCGGCTGAACAACAGGCCCAATGTCTCACTGTCAGCCACTCCCCTTGCCCATGGCCTTATCCATCAATCTGTGAAATGACCTTGAACTGATGAGTAAATGATGGTGTCAACCTGTCAGCACAGGACAGCTCAGCTTTGGAGCTCATGTAAGTCAAGCAAACAGCCCAAATCCAGGCCATATACTTCCCAAATCTCTTCCTCTCCCTCACTCAGACTTTATAGCCTTTTTCCTCAGACACTGTATGAGTCTCTGCTCTGCTGTTGCCTGTTAATATAGATTGATCTATTTTAAACCTCTAGACCGAGCTATCTACTCGAAAAAGTCTTTAAAAAAGACTAAAAGAGAGGTTCCTTGAAAGGCATGTCATTTTGTAATCTTCTTGATTGAGAATTGTGCACATTAATCTTTGACCCCTTTTGACCCCTAGAAAAAAATAATTTTATAAATACAGTATTCTACTTTGCAAAGTACTTTTTTGTTATTAAATAGAATTATTATAGCTTGACAATTCAAAGGATGTTCCTGTATAAATGTATGTTTTGTTCCTCTCGGTCTCTCAATTAACTCAACACAATTGTGATTCACCATCCGGCATCCGTCAGGTCTTTCCTGAGGAATATCCTGGTACAGGAAGGAATGTGGTTTACATTTCCAGCTGCAGAAACAGAGTAGCAAATAGTAATGCCTGCTTCAAACAGAGACAGTTTGCTCTCCATTTTCCCAATGATTTGCCAAAGTATCTTTTAAAGATGATGCCAAAGTGAAATTACAACACAGTATCTCATGGATTACAGCTTTAATAAGTGCTATTCATATCAAAATTTAGGAAAAAACACTTAAATGCTGCAATTATTGATAATCTGTGACCATTTGCCAAAAAGATACAAAGCAAATACGCATGAATATGCTTTAAAGCACATTTAGGACATTAAGCACATTTATACTCTAAAATGTTGAAGGTTTCATCCTGAAAGTTGGAAAGGAAGTTTTGAAAGCAGGTGTGGAATTTCATAAGCTACACTTCAGCAGCATCAGTCGGTGTGCATGTGGCCAGGCATGTATAGCCTATGTGTATGCGTTCCTGCATGTGTATGCGAATGTGCCTACATACGGTTGGACGCTACTGTACCTTCTGAAAACAAGCAGCATCTTGTGAAATTTGACTGCCTTTCCCTCAAGGCCCATCCAGGCCAGGTGGCATCAGGTAGTGCGTTCCCAGGGGCCTCTTTGCTGTCTTTGTGGCGTCTGGTCAGGCTGCCCGTCTGCAAACACTCCATCTATTGCTGATATGAAAGGCTGTCAGAAATGTGATGGTTGAGTAGCAAGCTGAGGTCTGGCGACTGCTGCCACCTCATGGGTCAGAGGTGAGATTGACTTAGTGAGGGTGAAATACAGAGGTCCTCTTTGACCTGATAATTATCCATATTGAATCCAACTGGTAGACTGGACAGAATAATGACTCTTCCACCTCACAGCCTATTCTGACCCAGTTTACAGACGTTCAGTAATTGTATCCCGGCACATCAATTTTGAAAAGGAAATGGAATGATTCACTCCTCCAACCTGCCCACTGACCCAGAATAGCACTCCCCTGTCCTTACAGATCCAACCTTACAAACTTTGCTGAGGCTGGTATGAGGTCAGCCCTGTCTGTCAAGAGCTGAAATGCCACTCTCCTCATGTCCCATTTCACAGGTCCAGAAGGTGTCTAATGACAGACAACATACACCGCACAAGGCTGACATGTTGTTCTTTCAATAAATTACATGCTTTTCCTCACGGGATTGCCCTGGCATTTCTTAATATAGTCTGATGTATTACACTGAGGATCCAACCTGTCTGTCAAAGAAAGATGACAATCTGCTCGACGGGTTCTTACAAACTACTAATGACAGGTTAGCGGCATCCTGCAGGATATGTTGAACTCCTGAGGCATTCAATTCTTCTGTTGCAACTTTAAGCACAGCATCAGAACCAGAAGCCAGAACGTCTTCTTCCATTTATGTGGAAAACACTTCTAATTACTAAAATGCCTTGACAATGGCCCACACCATGTTGACGTAGAGAAAAATGACCAAAGCTACTACACAAGCCCTTCCATATTCCCATAGTCTTCATTATTTGTGTTTTCTCAGTTTTCCTCGGCACACATTACACCTTAAATACAGCTGAAATGACCTTGGCATGAAAATGGCATGAAGAAATGTTTTGTGCCACAGGGCCTCATTTCCATAGTATGTTAAATGTTTTATTTTTCCTTTTGCCTTAGGACAAACACAATGAGAGGGGCGGATTATGTATTCTTATCTAATAACACCTACTCAACATGCACACGCATACACACACAAGGCATACACACACGATGCTCCCCTTATATTTCTTCTATAACAGAAGATAGGCCAGGTGGGAGGGAAGAAGAAGCAGCAGAGATAGGAAGATGGGGACAAAGAGCAGAGTGGTGGAGGTACGATATGAGTGATGGTTGGAACAAAGAGAATATAGAGTGAAGGCACTGAGAACAATGATTTACTGTGTGTGGGAGGTTGTGCATAGGTATATGAATACATATGTGTGCATGGACAGATGAAAGGCAAATTACATTTTTTGACACGCTGAAATAGATTTATCTACTCCAATGGGAGTTCCAGTAAAAGAGGAATCAGTTTGAAAGTATGTGCTTGGCATGAGTGAGGATCTTCTATAGCTGCTGCTGTCTGTAGTATGTGGTGTGTTTCTTAAACTCAGTCAAACACATACACCACCTCCTTATCACCTTGCGATCCTCACATACTGTCACATTCATCTTCTTTTCTGTATGTGGTCCCTACCTGAGGTATGGGGTAGCTACAGTAAGTGCATTTATTCAAGTACAGGTACATTACTTCTGGGAGACTTCATGCTTTCATAAACAAAAAAAAACATTGTACTTTTTGCTTCAAGATATCTGAAGGCTGCAGTCACAAACTGCTTCGCAAATGATAAAAAAAAAAACAACTAAATTTTGAACAACTTTTTTTTGCCTTGTGGGTGTCAAAAAAACTGAAATTCCCCATTTCCTTTTTTCTTTCTCGTTTCGTTCCCTCCTGTTCCACCTCCTCTCTCCTCCTGCTCTCGCAGCACACTGACGATCTATGGCATTAGCCAGGATGATGAAGCTATCTACCAGTGTATCGCTGAGAACAGTGCTGGTTCCACACAAGCGAGCGCCCGCCTAACAGTGCTCTGGGCTGATGGACTGCCTGGAGTGCCAACCCACGTGCAGGCTGAGGCCCTCTCACCCTCTACCATCCAGGTGTCCTGGAGGGAGCCCGATCAAAACACTCAGGACATCATCGGTTATGTGCTCCACATTCGCAGGACTTCAGGTGAGGCTGCACTGAAGATCCGAACAGTAACATGCAACGGATTACAAAAAAATAAGTTACAATAAAAGAAAGTTCGAAAATAAATAATAAATAAAGCATTGTCACATGAAATCAATGGCCATGTTGGGTTAGATGAGGAAAGGCTAAATAAAGGCAAATAAAACCTTGGTGATCACTATAGAATGAATGATCGCAAGCTAAAAGACCTTTTCAGAAAAGATTTTGAAAAAACATCAAGTTATGGCTGTAGCTAAATATTCATGTGCTGCAGGTTAAATCTGTAAATCTGAAATTTATTCACATAACTACAAACTGGCATGTTTGTGAATATAATTGTGAATAAGTGAATGTGAAGTGATGAAGATAGATGGCACTGACATTGTCAGCGAGCCTGTTTCACAAAAGTGATTTGCGAGTGCTGCTTACATGTAGATCACAAATGGTATCAGTGTCCCGTTTCAGAAATGATTGTAACTGGCAACCTGCAGATACATTTGTAAGTCCTGCATTCTTCTCACATGCTCAGTGTGGTGTTTTTTTTTTTATTTAATTAATCAAATGTATCAAAAATAACGCACAAGGTAATGATTTCATGTTGCAAGTCGCAGCTTGAATTTTGCAAATTTTGCTGGAACAGGCCCCAGACAGATACAACCCAACAACCCTATCAACCATCGCAGGTGCAGAGAATTATGATAAATGCACTGTTTTTAGGGTTTCCCATTACATTTACACTAAATTCGTTTGGCAGAAACTTGTCCAAAGCTACTTACAGTAAGTGCATTTTAACTCCATAGGAACAATAAGTAGATGGCAAAACTGAAAATCTATCACTCCCAACAAACAACTAACTGTGTATTCAGTGCCAGTACAAGTCCAGACACTCCACTCCACTCCCATAGATAAATTTAATAAGGTTGACTTTTTTTTGTTTTTTTTGCTTTGGGATCCATATGTGTGGACTATTGGCATGATTCTCCCTGTGTGTGTTCATACATGAACGTGTGCATGTTTGTTTACGCGTATGCAGTGCGTGGGCTTTGGGTGACTCTGTGTGTGTGTGTGTGTGTGTGTGTGTGTGTGTGTGTGTGTGTGTGTGTGTGTGTGTGTGTGTGTGTGTGTGTGTGTGTGTGTGTGTGTGTGTGTGTGTGTGTGATGAGAGTCTTATAGCACCAGCTGCTGTTCTCCTCAGTAGTTCTACTGGATGGATAATTAAGGGTCTCGGGGGCCCACCAATAGGATCTGCTGTAATTACCCTTCCAAGATGGCATGGCCCAATTGGTTGAGGGCTGGTGGTAGATAGTGGTTATGGCTGGATGTCTCTGGATTAAGAGCAATAAAATGCTTTAACACATCCTCTGTAACTCCCACTTTCACCTCTTCTAGCTCCTTACTCCACCCCAGCAATTTACTCAACCATCATCATTTAGGCTCCCAGGGCAAAATTAGATTAGCTATTACCTAACAGAGCTGCTCTGATAACACCAGTGAAATTGGCAATAACCATAAATTGATGACACAAACAGATTGTATTTATTGTTTCCTTTCTTGATCTTATTTTCCATTACTTAATACCTGCTCCTCCTCCATCCCTTTTTTCTTTTCCCATTGTTGCCTTTCATGCCTTTCCTCTTTCTGTCTCTCACTCTTTTCAACCCTCACCTCCTCTGTTACTCAATCTTCTCCTCTTACTCCTCCATCACCCTGCCTCAGACCCAGTGGAGATGGAGTATGAGGAGGCCGTCAGTAAGGTCACACTGCAGCAGATCATCAGGGACCTGGAGCCCTCCACCAGTTACACCTTCTTCGTCAAGGCCTACACATCCCACGGGGCCAGCAAACCATCGGACAGTGTCACCGAGAGCACTCTGGGGGAGGGTGAGTTTGAAGCAAAACACTCACCAAAAAAAGCATATCTTTTACCAATAACAAACGTGCATGGAGATTTGCAAAAGAGCTGCATATTTGTAGTGCTTGCTGAGAGTTAAAACACAAAAGATTTTGAGCTAATAAATTTCAGAACGTCCATAAAAGGTGGATAGCCTTAGATCAGTTACCCTTACTTTATTACTTCAATGGAACTACAGTAAAATTGTTTTGGAGCATGATATAATTTGATTAGGCTGAACCTCCCTTTGGTCTCCATTTGTTGTTTACCTTAGTATAGGCTAGTTTTGAAATTGATTACAAATATTTCAAAATAAAGCAGATATTGTAGTCCAACTGATCATATTCTTAATAACCATCACAGTTAGATTCCTTTTGATTCCTTACTGCACGAGGTGTCATAATTCACACTCGTTAAACAGTTAGGAGCCGCTACTATCATGTTGTTGTACCACTTTGGTTGACAATCTGTATTGTGTTGCAGTGCCCGCGTCTCCTTCCCTCTACACAAAAGTGGTGAACAGTAGCGTTGTCCAAGCAACATGGGAGCCGTCCTCCAAGATGGGCCAACATCAAGGCTTCAGACTGTATTACAGAAGAGCCCACACACCATTGTTCACTGGTCCCATCACCTTCCCTCGCAACGTAACCCAGTACAACATCACTCAGCTGGGTGAGACAGTTTTTTGGGACTACAGCTGATTGTGCCACTGCAAACATTTGTTGTTGTTTTTTTAATTTGCTGATCTGATTCTATAATCTTAATTGTCATTGTAATCTTTATTTAAGAAGCTATATTTGATACTGGGATCTGGGCCCATAAACAAGCATCTCAGAATCCCTCCTTGGAATTGTGCTGAATATTAATCTAGGATTAAAACACTTCTTCCTCAGAGAAGGACAAGAGTTTTTTTGTGGAGCTTCTCACACTTAATTTCACAGTAAATATTCGCAGAAATAGGAGTACTTTCCTAGGTTAAGAAAGGTGACAAAACGTCTTTTCTTCTTGGGCTAAAAGTTAGACCAGATATGCCTCAGTCTGACAAATTTTGTCCAGTGAGGATTGATATTCCCCTCTGACATGTTTAAATAAATACTGGCCTGTGTTTTGTTTAAAGGCCTGTGCTTCATTCATTATTTGAAAATCTCTTTCTGTCTATTGTTTTGCCCAGATCCTGCACTGCTCTATGAGATAAAGCTACTTGCGTACAACCAGCACGGAGATGGCAATGCAACCATACGATTTGTTTCACTTCGGGAGGCGGTGGAGAAATCTGGTGATGAGCTAACACAGCCACACACAGCTACACACTGTCCCACATCACCCCAGAGCATCAAATTAAATGTCTCTCACAGAGTCACTTGTGTCATCTTTTATTTTAGCAAAGTCAAGTTGACTGTGCATGCCTCAGACAGACAGTCCACTATACAATCCGCTATACAATCCATGCACACCTCATGACATGCCCTGGTTTATACAAAGTTTGGCGGTGGATTGACTGTGATGTGTACTGTATCTCCTAGTATTGGACGCCCCCTGTGACTGTGTCAAAGATGAACAGAGTAGAACATCCACTACAGGCATTATAATCGGCATTCACATCGGAGTCACCTGTATCATCTTCTGTGTGCTCTTCCTCGTCTTCAGCTACCGCGGCAGGTCTGTACAAACATGATGTGTAAATCACTATAAGCAACAAGTAGAACCAATGGAAATAACTCGCCATTAATTGTTGTCGAGGGTCAATATCAGTCTATCATGTATGCAGCTATGCACAAGTTTTTCATTTGTGTGTGTGTCGTAATCCCCAGGTTGATGATGTGTAAGTCAGTTCAGGCCACCCCTCAGGCAGGGCACAGCGCAGTGCTCGAATCCTCGTCCTCTTCCCAGGGGGCCTCTGGGCTGAATGGGGCTGCCAGGAGAGAGATGGAGGTCAATGGCAGCGCAGCAGGGAATAAAGTGTTTGACAGCAACGAGCTCGAGAGACTTTTCACTCAACCCTACACACAAGACACATGCATGGTGAGTCCTGACCGTGAGAGCACTGGTTCAGGATAAATGAGAGCCTTTTTAATCCAGTCACTGTTAAATTTGACATATTTTATACACAAACAAAATATGTTTGAAGATATTTTAAAGAAAAAATACAGTTTACTACAACTTAGGTTATATTTTCGATGTTCCGGCCATCAATTTTGTCTGTGGAGGGAGCTGTTGGTTAAAAAAATCAGTCATGGTTTACAGCCCAATTTCCTGGTTTATGTTTGACCTACTTTACTTGCTGTAGTACACTCACGATTTTCCTGTTGAGAAATTACTAGACATAATTGATTGGCTCCCTTTTACCTTTATGTCCAAATAAAGTAGCAGCTAATCTGTTTCAAGTTATTTAAAATGTATGATGACTCTCTGTCACTCGTGTTTCTTGCCCCATTGGACCAACTGTATTTTTAGAACTGTTGCTATGTTCTTATATCTCACAAGTTAGGTTGGTGAGTGCAGTATTATCAACTTATAGAGCCGATGCCTGGAGCTGTTATTAAAGCCAAAGCTGTAATAAAGTTAGTAGTGTGGTTTACCTTTAAATCAGTTTTACTTTAAATCCCACTCAGGCTCAATCACTCCAATTTATTTCCAATAAGCATTGAAAACAACTCCAGAGACGTTTTATTCCATCAGAAAAAGCAATTCAGCATTGCAAGCAGCAGAGTGCAAATATCAGGCTTTAGATTTTTGAATTTTTAAAGAAATTATAGTCAAAGAGACGGCAGTAGTAGTTTATTGGTGTTTCTTGCCTTTCTTTTCCTTTCCTAAAACAAAAGTATGACCTAAAGCTTTGTGTCTCTTTGGATAAGAATGACTGCAGCTCACAACTTGCTACAGTCACAACTTGCTAACAGCAGAGGACAAATCAAAGCAAGATTGAAAATACTTTAGTGATTATTAATTTATTTTATTTATTTTATTTATTATTACTCGAACACTGTACATATATTATAGTGTGATAAAAGGAATAAAAAACTACACTGAGATGAATCAGTAAGGGAATTCAAACAAAAGCTCCAACTGTGCTGAAATTGTTCTTTTCATAAAAAAAGAAGTGGGGAATCCGGGTGGTCTGGTGGTTCAGAATCCTGTCATGTAGCTGCAGATTTCTGGCCTTTGTGGTACTGTATCTCATCCCTATTCATCAAATGTTTCCTGACTGTCTCTACTATCTGGCAGTACAGGTTCAAATGTCCAGTGAATCAATTAAATGCCCTCTCTATCTAAATCTCTATAATTACTTTTATTTGCATGTTTTTTTCAGTCCGACTCCTACGTGCTGAACGACACCCAGTTGTCCACAATACCACTGGACGAGTTCACGGTGGAGCGGGACACGGAGACACAGTTCCAGGAGCCTCCTGAAGCAGGAGCGGGTCAGCAGGACCAAGGCTAATAATGTATGAAGGCTAATTCACACGACACTGTTCACAGTGTCCACTTAGACTCTTCTCTCACTCAGGTTGACTAGTGTTTCTTTTCAAAGTAGTTTTTCCTTTTGTGCAAAGATTTTTTTTACTGGTAAGTTAAAAAGTTCTAGAGGATCTAAGACTGTAAATCAGTGTATTTTTGGCCTGGGTATGGAGAGCTCTCTTCTGATGGACGGCTGTTTCTAGCTAGGCAGATCAGTTAAATGTTCTTTATTTTTACAATTTGGTTGTTTGTGGGGCTGTCACTTTTTCAAAAAGTCAAGTTTGAGCAAATTCGAACTAACACATGATTTATTCAAACTAATTCAAATGTATCCCATATATCAAAGTTCAACCCCACTGACTGTAAATTTTGATTTTGAGTATTAAATATTTTCCCAAGTTAAATATAACGTTCGAATTTCAAACAAAAAGTGACAGCCTTAGTCGTTTGTTCATTTTCTGGTGTTGGGCAGCACAGAATGGAGGCCCCAGAATGTCTTTGTTATACAGTGGTGATTATTATTTTTAAGTTTTTATATATATATATATATATATATATATATATATATATATATATATATATATATGTATGTATATGTGTATATATATACATATATATATATATATATATATATATATATATATATATATATATATATAAACTTAAAAATAATATATATCATCTATATGTCAAAGTGGTTATATATTATTGGTCTTATCTCTAATTTTCTGTGGACGTCAAAAACTCCTGCTGCCTGCTCTCACCAACCATTGATTCCACCTTCTTGCTCACAGAAGACCTCAGCCTTCATCCAGGGATTCCATATATGTCTCAGGACTTTGTTTCAGTGATATCAACATTTTTTATGAGTTCTCGGCCTTCATACAGGCACTAGACTTAGCTGTGTGAACCTTACGACTCAACAAAAACCTACCTCAGCCGAAATGAATGTGTTGCGGGAAGTTTTTAGGGACTTTACCTTCCCCTGTGCTCACAATTACTTTACATGCGGAGGAACTGACTGGTTTGAAAATTACAAGATCAGGTGCTGCACTACCTCAGATGTCAAGAATCTTCTCTCCTCTCCTGCTTGTCAAAGCAAAACAAAAAAATGAGTATCCAACATAAAGCACTTCCAAATGCTGAAGTTAATGTTCTACCTCATGATAACAATGTTAATGTTGTCGCTGTTGTTGTTGTTGATTGTCTGTTTATTGCATAATGAACCCCCCCCACGTGAAATCTTGGCCTCCCTCTGTTGATGAACATGGTGTTTGTAGATACAATGTCAGTACCTCATGCAATTTGACAGACTGATAACACTGTTGTATGAATTACAGTATGTTAGGAATATGTTTTAATTATGCTTTTCCATCGTAGCCATTTTTTTTTTTTTAGATTTTATTTCATTTAAAAGATCATAATACTTTTTTTTCCAAATTTAGTTGCTTCAGTTGAATGAAAAGACCATAGAGATACACTGCATTGCTAACGATATTTTCAGGACTATTTACTGCTTACTGAGATGTGACAAATAATGTCCAGTTGGACAAGAGGCAAAATAACTGACGATATATGACATCCTATATATGTATATATATGTGTGTGTGTGTGCGTATATATATATATACATATATATATATACACACACACATCATATATGTTTAAAATTAGTTGTGTGCATGTGCAATTGTGTTTTCTTTTTTTTTGTGCGTAGATATTTTATTGACTGAATGAATGTTTTCATACATATAATGATGTATGTAAAAAAAAAAGAAAAAAGGAAATCAAGCACAAATCTTACCAAAATGTCCCAAAACATTATTCTTCTATTGTTTGTGTGATGACTTCAAGGAATAGTTAGATATTCTGTGAAACACGCATATTGGCTTTCCTGTTGACCAGCCACCACTCTTGTGTCTCTCTGTTAATTATGAAGCTATAGCTGGTAGGCAATTAGCCTAGCTTAGCATGTACAGTACAGTACATAACTTAACTAATATAACCCATAAAATTACTAATTGTTGCATTTACATAACTGTTGGTATATAGATTAAATAAACAAGATGTAACAGTAATTATTGAGCTTTAGAGGTGCTTGTAGGCAGATCTTAACTTTGGACTGAGCCAGACAAGATGTCTCCTCCTGCTTCAGGTCTTTATGCTAAGCTAAACTGATTGCCGCCCAGCTCTAGGGTCATACTTGGAAATGCGTTCCTTTTCTTTCAGATGGAAAGGTAGTTGAGAAAATCAATACCACTCTCATGACTATATGGTAAATATGAAGCTAGAGCCAGCAGGCGGTTAGCTGGAAACAGGGGTAATTGTAACAAAATCCAACTGCTAGCACTCTGAAGCTCACTGACTAACACATCATATATCTTGTTTGTGTAGTCCTTACAAAAACTGAAGTATAAAATTTTTACAGGGGTTATGTGCCAGACTGTTTCTTGACTGGAAGCAGTGACTTCCTGCGGTCTCTGCTGTTTGCTTAGACAACTACTCAGAGATATTTAACTAGTGGACATGAGAGTGGTATAAGTCTTCTTATCTAACTTAATGTCAGAAAGCGAATAAATGTATGTCCCACAATGTTCAACCGTTCCTCCAACAACACATAAATGACAGTGGTATTGATTTCCCGAAAAGAAAATAAGCTATTTCCCAAACTTTTGAAGTATTTCTTTAATTTTAATTGACAGCAGTGTATCTCTAAGCTTTTTCTGACTATATGTTGATGCAGTGCTCTTAGTGATTGTGTTTTCATGTCACATTGTCTGCCTCCTTTTTAAACCAAGTTAGTAGCCTTTTACACTTCTGGTGCCCAGGAGACGTGACAGTTTCTGATCATGCTTGTCTATCGTTACTCTCTTCCCAAAACCACAATTGCTGCTCAGCCCTCTCCCTCCTGTCAACACTGACTACTGTTAACAAGTAAAGCGCTCCACACACGCTTCAGTCACACCATGTTTATTATAACACTGAATGCTGACGACCACAGACAGAGAGCTGGCTGAGAGAAATTATTGTTGGATGGCTAAACGATTGCAGGGCTTTTCTCTCCGGCTCTCTGCTCAGTGTTGTCACATACTGTACCGGACTTGCTCTGATGCATTATGATTAACCTACCTCAACCCTGTTTTTGGCCTTTCTCTCAGGTCTTAATGAAGGAAACACACAGAGTATGAACAATGGAGTAGAGAAATACACACACATATATATAAATGTGTATATATATATTGCAGTTGTCAAAACATGCTGGACAGACGGACAAAAAAAGTAGACAGAAAATGACACAAACATACAACTGGAGGGAGAACTTTTTAGGACCTGTATCGTGCACTAACTATTAAATCGGTTCATCTTCATGCTTAGTTTCTGTAAATGGTTATCATCAGATTTTTTAATTGTTTATTGTTTTCATATCAGAAGCTTTTAACTTTATTATTTCTCACTGGTGTTTGACTTTATATCCTTTGTGGAAAGTCTATCTGTGAATAAAGTAAAGTGAGAAAAGTAAAGTGGGTGGCACCTACAACTCGAACACAAACCCAGTCCCACATGATAGGTTTAGTGATTTGTCTTTCTTGCTCCTTAATTATACTGCATTCATGCGGTATGGTTGAGATTTTATTTATGAGCAGCCGAATGAGAAAAACCGTTGATGTCAGCTTCCTAGTTGTAATTTCCTAGTCAGTGATTAGGGGAATTTCTGACAGCTACGATATCTTCCACTTAGCAAAAAGAAGTAAACAAATGTCAACAAACCCGGGCTGTCCCTGTTTCAAAAAATCAAGTTCAAGTGAATTTGAAGTATTACGTAATATATTCAAAACAAGTCTCTGGATTGACCAGCTAATGTTACGTTGAGACAACTGCACTTTGCAAAGTCAGCAAACTGCTTTACCTTTATCTACGTTTTTTTACATCCAAGGTGTTGAATCCAAAATGCTTCATCACATAACCTCTCAGATAGTTTGGTGTAATCCATTCAGCACAGTAGCTACTTTCCAGCACGCCTGCTAGCAAAAGCAAAAATAACAACAATTGTCTAGTTTGATGACAGGCAACAGGACATGCAGCGCGTCAGATGGACCGAGCATCTTGATAGCACTTGATTCAGCTCACTTAAAAGGAGCCATACACTGCTTGTTTGTATCTGGTTTCACACAACAAAACTAGCTAATTCCAAGGCTAGCAGTGGGGCTAACATCTTTGGCTATCATGCACTTTCAACAAATCAGAATAACAGGAGGTTTTCTGGTTTTTCCCATTCCGCTGATATTGCATGAATGCAGCATAACTTTTAATATATATAGGAAATTCGAAAAATGCTTTCTAAATGTGTATTTCAATTATTTTGGCCCTATATACATTATCATATCTTCTGATTATCTACAACATTCCACATGAGAGTTGTACGTGTCCCCACAGCAGAGAATCACCTGCCATTTTAATGTGTTATGTAAACCAGCGTTATACACAGTTTCCATTTTAGTGATTATCTTAGGTACTGTAATATTATGCCTTTTAAAGTTATTTGTTTATGCTTATTTGTCTGCAGATTTTCTCCTTACATCCACTTCTTGTATTTAATTGTACACTTCGGTGTTAATACCATGTTAAAAGTGTTGGAAAAACAACAATAATAATACTTGTCAAAATAGCGGAACAAATGCTAGACCTAAATGTCTCCTGCTTGTATATTTATTAAGTACCGTTATGATATTTTCTCTCCAGGGCTGCTGCAGCCTTAATCAGTGTTTTTAATTCCGTTGAGAGTAATTTCACTGGGGAAACAAGTGGCATGCTTTTCTTCCTTTATTCCTTACTTCCTCTCTCCCTCGGTGTAATTTAGGGTTAATCTCCTGCAGGCAGTTGCCCACATCTCACCAGTGGATGTGACAGGTTTTAGTGCCATGCTGCTCAACCTGATTCACTGGGAATGTGGTGCAGTAACGATCATGTTTACGTGATTGGACGTTGATATGTCAGGTTGTCGTATTGCTGTTTAATATTAGAACTTGTGTGATTTAATGGAGTCCTAAAAGCTGTTTCTCACTCCATCAGCAGAAAGGTTGAGATGATTCCTTCGCTGACACAGTTAGTGACAAAACGGGCCTTTGTCATGTATTTTGCAGCCTTGGGAATTGCTATATCACCAAACTCTGCTCCAGTCAGTTAGCCAGCCTCCCTTTTTCCTCTTTCTTGGATCCTGACCTTTGGACAGGGAGAGTGTGTGCTCAGGGACTCTCTGATCCTTGTTTTATATGGACACCGATCAGCCACAACATTAAAACAGATAATTGGTTTTAATATTGTGGCTGATCGGTATGTATCAACAGGCCACACTTGGCCTTCTGGACTTTACATGATTTTCATCCTTAAAATCCGCTTTTTGCCCAGTTCAGACAGATTTACTGTGAGGGAAGCCCTCTTTGTTGGTCATTTAAGTACATAAGAAAAAGCGTCAAATAAGACAGCGTTGGGAGGATAATGAGTACTTTACATTTGTGCTTTGTTCAGCCACTTTGCTAGAAAAACGAAGGTAAAAATTCTCACAAAACAGTTCAACAGCCTCTTTAGTGTCCCCAAGGGTGATGAAAATAAGGATGTAGGGATTACAAATTAACATTAGGATACATTTTCTGTGAAAAAATAATGTGAAGCCTATAAATCCTTAACAAGTTTCCCTGGATTACTGTAGAAGTTATCGACTATGGCTCTCCCTTTTAAAATCTAAACTTTTGTTATCGGACCGGTATCCCTATTTGGAGTGTGATTTATTAATACTCATTCTAGAGCTGAAACAAATAGTCGATGGACAGAAAATGAATCAGAAACAATTTAGTATGAAGTAATTTTTCCGAGCAAAATTGCCAAAAGTGAAGAAGTTTGAGCTTCTAAATTGTGAGACTTTGCTGCTTTTCTTTATCATATGTGATAGTAAACTGAATGTTTTGTGGTTTGAATCGTGGTTTGAACAAAACAAGCATTTCACCGTTTTCTGATGTTTCAATTAGCAGATTAATCAATAATGAAGATAATCATTAGTTGCAGCTGTAATTCATTCATACTTCTTCCATTACCCTCAGGTTTTCACAAAGAAGGCATCCCAGACTGGGCATGTGCAGGATTTGTTTTACATTCATTATGGTAACAGTATATGGCTGTAACTGTTAAATCTACACATCTGTCTGTGCAGTTCTGCCTCTAAATTGTATAATCATTAAGTAAACACAGATAACCAGATCAAGTCAGAAGGATTAGATAGGCTTAGACTGACTAGATTGACATTGTATCACTGCATAATGTCTGCTCTAGATATAAATACAATGCTGTAACAACTGGGAGGACGTTTAGGAGACCTGAAATATTTTGACTCTGGTTTCCTTAAAAGTCCAAAGACTGATGACATTAGCCTCATCTTGAAATATCCTTTACATTATGTAGTATTGATCATTGTGGCACTAAATGACCATCCGATATGATTGTGAATCGATTACATTTCCGATGCATTTATCTCTATGGTGTTCTGCTCTGAGACCCTGATGACTGTACATGTCAAATAATGCTGAGTTTAAAGATTTTCCAAGTAATTTATACTCTTGTCAAATGGTGATTTCATGTAATTGTACTTTAATGTTTGAGATCAGTATTATATTTTATATACCTCTGTCAAGAAAGCAGATTGAATCCAATGTTTTTAAAGATAGTAGGCAGAGAAAAAACCTACAGTAGGTCTGCATGAGAAATAAAAAGCTAATGTGTTATTTTAGCTGAAATGGAAAGTGTTAGTTAATCATTATTGGATTTGTGATGGTAACACTGTGATATTTAGCCAAATAATGGCAAAAATAATGTTGTGATCTCAATATGGTGCTATTGATGGTCCTGTTTCCCTTTTGTCAGTCAATCTGTTTTGATGGTGTGTATTGATGAAAATAGGTTGAGTGACCTTTTCCGCTGGCAGATCTAAATCTGTCTTTCCCTTCGTTGATGCCTGATGATCACCTCATCCTCATCCTGTTCCCACCAGTCATGCCCACATGAGTGACTCGGGTGAGGTCCTGTCAGTCCTGTTACATTTAAAGTGACAAGTTGTCTTCATTTTCCTTCACAAACCATCTTTGCTTGAGGACAATGTTTGTTCTGTATTGATGTTGTCAACACGATCTAAAGCTGTTCAGTCATCCTTTATTTGGCCACTGAAATAAGAAAAGTAGAATCTACTCTGGAGGTGTGATTGACCCCCACACCTGTCCTGTAAAGTTAGGATCAAACATGAACGTCAGCGATAGCCTCTCCGTGGAAACATCACTGTTAGGCCTGCTTACAGAGACATACATCGTAAAATCATGCATTGTGTAATCTTGTATAAAGTACCACATAGCAGATTTGCTTTGCGTTTATGTTTGTGACTCACAGTCTAAACTTCAGTCCTGCAGTGCTGCAGGAAGCCCTAGTGTTTTTTTAATCTACAACTGCAAAATTAAAGACTCACCCACAAGTGAAGTTTAATCTCCATTTATGGGCTTTCAGCCCCTGAAAACATCAATGCCTGTAAAGTATTTCTTTCCAACATCTCTATAAGACTAAATGTTTAGGATTAAATAGGAAACAATCAAAGTCAAAGTCCAGGAAAAAAAAAAATCTTTGGTTATTTATTAATTGCTCAACAGTCAAAAACTGATATGCTTCATCAGGACAGATTTGATTGACAGCAACTCCAACAACTCCGCAACCATCATCAGGTCTGGATGCACCAAGTGGTGCATGGATAAACATGATGTCACCTTTTTCCAATTGAGCCACGCCTTCTTTAAACCAATGGGGAGAGGGAAAACAGAAACACAAATGGAGAAATCTCATGTGAAATCACCAAATCTATTTTAACTCTGGCAGAAAATGATGTGTTCATGTGGGATCCATGTCACTCACTGGAAGAGGGTGATTGAGAAAATATGTTTTCAGGGCCTTAAAACTGTTGATTCTGATGCCTGAAAATACAAACATGGTATAAAATGCATTGAAATCAATGTGCTGGCTCTGAATTTAAGAGATTTTACTGTCAACCAGGCCTCCAACAAGGAAAACCACGTTTTTTTATGTTTACCGTTCCTTTCCATACAGATTGATATATTAACGATGTGTAACTTAAAAATATAACAGAAACTAGCTGCAATTCCAGATAAAGCTGATAATATGAGCGGGAAAGTAGTTCTGTTATGCACACAGTACATAACCTCAAGCACAACAGTTGAGCCCTGATGTGTTTGTAGAAAATAAAAAAATCACCATCGAACTGTATATAAAGTGCTTTTTCCTGAATGATTTTTATTTACTCAATCTTTTGTTTTCCAGAGAAACGCTTGCTTTTATACTGAAAGGACTTCTGTTTCTCCTCCAATTGATGGCCTAGAGCTTTGTAGAATATCTGACCGCTACAAAGGGCAAGAGAAGGGAATAGTTTATTTTCACTACATTGTCAGTGGAATTGCTTTTACCACTACTACAGTTCAGTAAAAATGAGTAAAACCTGTATTTAATCTATGCAGTTTTATTTTTTTCTAAAAATTGCTGCAGGGTTCAAATGTGGTCAACCTGAAACCAAAAACCATATGCATGGCCAGTTGTGTAAACTAAGCCTCATTTGTAGTGTTACCTGCATTTGATTAATTGATTGGTCATTTTGAAGGAATAAAGGGAGCACAAATCTCTAAAGTCAGCCCATGATCACACATCTGTCTGTCTGTCT
The DNA here is from genome assembly GCF_016859285.1 of Xiphias gladius. Classification (NCBI taxonomy): domain Eukaryota; kingdom Metazoa; phylum Chordata; class Actinopteri; order Istiophoriformes; family Xiphiidae; genus Xiphias; species Xiphias gladius. The sequence goes on along the minus strand of NC_053400.1, from coordinate 21,715,868 downwards.
GTCTGTTTTTCTGCCTGTCTGTCTTGTTGTGTGTCTTCTGCCGCGGTCACTGCCTCTGTTTGCTTTTCCTGTTTCTCCCACAGTGAAATTCAGATCAATATGAGATGATTTAAATTCAGTAAACATTCTCAGAGCATTGTCAGGGATCACTACTGTATGTATCCACAAAATTATGTTTCTACACTCTCTCAAGACAAAGGTGTTGCAATTATAAATCTGTATACATATCCACATATACTGTATGTACTGTATATGTGTATGTATATGTGTAAAAAGGCAAAATAGACCATTTTGTCTGACCATGGTTTTTATTGTTTTAGGGTCCATTGTGCAACATTGACTGAAGAAAAAAAAAACAATAACAGTGATAATAAACTAGTTCTAGTAATAATTAATCCAGAAACTGTCTTTATTCTGTATGTGTGTGTGTGTGTGTGTGTGTGTGTGTGTGTGTGTGTGTGTGTGTGTGTGTGTGTGTGTGTGTGTGTGTGTGTGTGTGTGTGGTCCAGGTATTAATCATGTTGTGGGGACCTAAATTAGTTTATACAGTCACAATATGGAGACTTGTCTTCCTTATGGAGACAAAAAGCGAGTCCCCATAATAAAAATCCTTAAATTATAAGGTGAAGACATGTTTTAAGTTTAAAGATTCGGGTTCGAGTTAGGAGTTAGCAAGTAGTACCAGCAGCAGTAAAAAACAGTCTGGACTTTCATTGCCTGCAGTGGAAGTGTCTATGGTGAGCACAGACTGGGACATTAATACATTCAAAGACTTTCATGATGTCTTTCAAAAAAGGATCATTAAATAATAACAAAACAATAAATAAATTGCTTTCAACAATTAAACATCTTGCTTTGACAAATATTCTGAAAATAATCATGCAGTTTTGCACTATATTACCATTATACTGTAGATAAGACCCTGCGACCCTCAAAAAGGATAAGCCGTATAGCCAATGGATGGAAGGCTGTATAAAAGACTATATCACCCACCGCAGCCATATTGGTTTTGACACTCCAGGTACTGACAACAAATGCTGCACAAGTACCAAGGATCAAACATCCTAAACTTCTAAGTGCTCCTCTAACACCCTGAGCTAGTAAAAATGTACCCGACCAATATTTGTTAGAGCCTATGAGTGTTTACCTCAGGAGCTGGACCTTTAAATTTAGTGAGCATGACCATAATCATACCCCTTGACATCAAAATATCTCAACAGTCCCTTAGCCATTTGTTCAGGATAATTTGCACATTGTTTCTTAGACCTTTTGTGTCTGTCCTTTAGAAGTCGGACTTAAGAAAGCACTAAGTTAACTGAGGTTAGAACCAACAACCTCAAAATTCCAAGACAGCCCTCTTACAGCCATTTTGTCAGACACTTATGAACTGCATCTCTCAAAGCCTTTGAGTCTTCATTTTGGATATGGGACTTCAGAATTCACCGAGTCTCACACAATCAAACCTCAGAAGTTCCAAGCAACCCTCTAACACCTGAGCTATTTAATCAGAACTTTTTTGCTCTTTTTCTTAAAGCCTCTGAGTCTTTCCCTTGAGTGCTGTTCAAAGGAAAAGTTAGGAGCACCTTTGGAAGGTCATGGAGGCCAAGTTGGAAGGCATTGGAGTGACATGACCATTCAGAAGTTTTGAGGTTTTGGGGTTTGTATCTCAGGTGACTAGTTGTACGTTGAAGTCTTGCACCCAGAGGTAAGACTCAAAGGCTATTAGACAGTGTAAGTGTTGCTGGTCTGATAGCTCAGGGAGTCAGAGGACTGTTTGGTGCCTGTAGGGTTTGGAGTTTGATCTCTGTGAGGTGCACTGAATTTTGAAGTGTAATGGAACAAATCAAAATCTCTAAGAAACAGAGCTCAAATGTTTCAGGGAGGAAAAGGACTACTCCTGAAAATAGTCTTGGGTTCAGTACTTAGGCTCTGCATTGAATTTGGAAGTCCAAAACTCACAGGCTGTATAGGAAATAAAGGTCAGTTGTCTGACCAAAGAGATCATGGTGTTAAAGAACTGCTTGAAGGATTTGAGGTTGTGAGTTTGATCCTTCTGAAGCTCAGTGAATTTTGAAGTCCAGCACCCAAAGTGAAGACTGAAAAGAGAGAAGCCTCCCAGTGCGAAGGGGACTTGGTTGTGTGGTGGGTTTTTTCAGCAGGGGGTGACGCAGAGTAAAACTGTGTGTGTGTGTGTGTGTGTGTGTGTGTTTGTGTGTGTGTGTATGTCTGTGTGTGTGTGTGTGTGTGTGTGTGTGTGTGTGTGTGTGTGTGTGTGTGTGTGTGTGTGTGTGTGTGTGTTTGTGCATGTAGGGGATTTACCTGAGACTTGAGCTTGTGAGCTTGCTGGATAAGGAAGCATAATTTAAAGCACAGATGTGTGTTTGTTTTCTTGCTTCCTGTGGTCCGCTGAGATGCAGCAGATCAATCCGATGCAGGCTTCTCCTCTCCCTCCCCACTTTACTGTCCTTCTCCAGTGTTCAGCACATTAACTCGTGGCCTGCTGGCAAGACGAAGAGAATTGAGCATGAGGCCCAGAGCTCCTGGTCGATGAAGGTTGGTGCCGGACTTCTAATCACTGTTAATCCCAATGCATGATTGAACTTCAAGACAAAGAGTCCAATATGGGTCAAACTCTATCTCCATCCCTCTTCCTGGTTTTCTCTCAATCTTTTGGGTAATGCATCAAAGGATATTTGATTTATAGTTGTAGTTTTGGTCATCAGTCCTATTGATAACAATGACATTGTACTCAGTTAACTGCTGAAATCTGGGCATTCCGCAACATCTCTATAAATAAGTCAAATGGAGCAAGATGCAGGATTTAGACTAAACCTCCAGGTTAGCCAAACTTATTAGGAAGAGGACATGAAGGACAATGATAAATCAATCTTACTAAAACGCCAATTTAGTAATTTTTTTGGAGCTTTTGGTTCAACTAAAGCTCAGTTTTACCCCCTCATTAAGAGGTTTACATAATCTGGTTTAACCAGGTTTACAACCTGTCTGACAATCTGAATGCTTGTTTTTTGGCCGGGACTTCTTTGTAGTTATGACTGCATTCACATATCTCACATCTCAGCAATTAACTTACCAAGTGCAATGTTTTCTAAATGTATAGAAATGATGGTCAAAACTACAAAGATTCTCTTTTCCTTGCACGTCTGCAGTTCTCAAGACATCCACATTTTTAAATGCGGACCTATGGATGGGCAACAAAGCTGGTCTGTGTCGGTCAGTATCTGTTATTACTGTTTAAAGGTTTAAAGCTTTCATTGCTATAATACCTTAGATCTCTTGAAGAAGTTGGGTAGTAAAGCTAATTTCTGTCTCTCAGTATGTGTTGAAGACTTTGTTTTTGTTTAGGTGTGATGACAAAAAAAGTAATATGTATGTCACTGAGTTTACTGTGGTATTCCTTACAGACTTCACATTAAGTTTCTCCTTTCCTTACAGAAACTGTAGCCAGACCATGAGTGTATATGCACATACAGTAATGTGTAAATATGTGTTTTATGGAAGATTGTAGTAGCAGAGGAAGGATGTTTATGATCATTACAGCAAATTTCTTCTTTATTTGTGGTTTTAAAAGAGAGACAACAGCAGAGAAATTTTACATAAACAACTCCCCTTTCTCTCCCTCTCATGGACACACAACAGTCCAGACTGGCCATGTAAAGCAGTGAAACTCTACCCCCGGCTGGACCACCTCATCTGGGCCCCGGCTCCTCCTGACCCCACAGCATTTAAAGCGAGTTGAGAAAGGGGACCTCAGTTTCCCAAACAGAGCCCAGAGGAGGAGAAGGAGGGGTGCAGCTGTCTCCTGGCTTCTCACACCGCACGCCTTTTAGTGGCTCAAAGGGAGCAGCCAAGAGAGAGGGAGGGCAGAGGTCACACCAGCCAACTTTCATGCCTGCGTACCTCTGATGTTCCTGTTTTTTTCCCCCCTGTTTTTCCCCTCTTCTTTTTTTTAATGTTTCCAGATTTCCCAGCCCTAACACACTTCCCGGGTGACATCCCTCCTTTCACATCGCAAATAATCCAAACCATCTTGTCAGCTCCTGTTTATCTTTTAAATGCAATCCTCTGTGTGTGTGTGTGTGTGTGTGTGTGTGTGCGTGTGTGCATGCATACGTGTGTGAGTGTCAGGGTGGATTCAAGGGATTCTTAGTTATGTACAGCATATCTGCATGGTCTTGGCTTAATACCACATCAGAAAACTACTCACATACAAGTAAAAGTTTCATTCAAATTTAAGTTAAAATACAGAAGTATTATCTTCAAAATCTACTTGAAATTCTAATCCTTGACGATTTCTTTGTATCAAACCCTGTAGATATGGTTTATGAACTGCATTTCTTTTTTCAGCAATTGCCAGTCGTGTATTTGCATTCTGTACTTGCCTCTCTGTGTAGTAGCTTTCACTGTTCTTACTGGAGTATGCCTTCCCCATGCAGGGTTCGGTTGTGTATCCACAAGCAAAATATTCAAAGGAAACAGTGCATGTGTGTACTGAATGTAAAGCGGAGAACAAAAGCCAGTACATGAAAACACTGGACTTTAACACAGGACACTGCTGTTCGTTTCCTGTTTCAAACCGACGGTCAACATTGTTTCTTTTAACCGTGACGATGATCGTTCTATAACTTTAAAACACTTGTAACCTAACCATGATGTTTTTGTGAATAAACCCAACTAAAGCTTTACCGTAACATTGTTACATCATAAAAGGGTTAGTTATTTCTTTTTCAACTGTGATTTTTAACAGCTTATCTGTAGCACGCTGCTGGTGGGGGCAGTAAACTCTCCTATGGGTCATGTCAGAGGGTAGGTACAAATGACCTATGGGGTTGTTATAGGTTGGAAAACTTGTTGGTTTGGTGGTACTGTACAGGTACTGTACAGTGCGTCAGCTGCCTGTTGTGACTGGAAAAAACACTCATAAGAGCGGTGAGAGCAAAACCAAAACAGGACAGCCTTGGGCCAAAAAACCAAAACCAAGAGCTTAAAGACACTCCACAGAGGCGAGGGGAACTGCAGATAATTCTCTATGGATTTGACACAATGAACAACACCTTGCACATAACACATAGTTATTTAATCAGTTTTTCATATAAAAATATTGATTCTAGCAGCTTTAAAGTAGGTATTTATTATGCAGAATTACCCATTTTATTGTGTCATTATTTATATCTTGGGATGATTATTACTGATTCACATAAACAAAACCTTAATGCGGTAGCTGATCAAGTTGGGGCTAAATTTAACTACATTATGTACAGTTGAATAGTTGAATCTATAGCAACGCATCTACCTAAAGAGTCTCAACAGGTAGACGGGGCTGTCCACACAGGGTGGGCGGTTTGATCTTCAGCTCCTGCTATCCACATGCTGAAGTGTCCTTGAACAAGAAACTGAACCCTAATTGCTCCTCATGGTTAGACCAGCAAGCCACCATCAGTTTAAATGAGATGATGTAAATGAGAAGCAAGTTGTAAGATAAAAGCACTAAACTAAGTGAAGTCAATATTTTATAAGATATTTTAAATTCTTAAGATAACATGTAACTGAGCTGAGCTCTTGCCTGTTGTCTAATATGCACAGGCTATGGATGTGAGGGCTTGTGTGGTTGAGAAAGAGAATACAATTTCTGTCATTTATCTCTTCCCGGTGCTGTTGGCTGTGGCTCCAGTTTAAGATCGAGTGTCATGTGGTGGAGGGTGACTGATGGAGAATGTGGGCATTAACATGCTGAGGCCACATGAGACGTGGCACTGAAAGCATTAATGGAGTGACTGTTTCTGAAAAAAAGAGGGCTGATGTGATTGCAATGTGTGCCGGGGGAATCGTTCTGCAGGAGCCGACCATGCAGGCTGTAGGTATCGCTGCCCTTATAACACATTTATATGTATCTGAGAGATAAATTGGGTGGCCTTTTCAGTGGCAGTGAGTGTAGGGCTCACATGCAGAAATCTGCAGTCATCATCTGTGACATAACCCCCCCCCCCGCCTCTCAAGTTTGTCTATATTTATCAATCAAACACACGCCTATGCACACACTCTGTGTTTGAGAGACTACTCACCGGTTGACACGTACAATGCACCCAAGCGCCCTCAAGAAAGAAACGGGGGGGCATGGGGGAGGGGGAGTGGCAGAGAGATCCCCTGTGTGCATGACAGCAGTGATGTGTGGAGCAGGACAAAGAAAGGAGGGAGGGTGGGACAAAGGGAGCAAGGGATGGAGATGTGGGGTGGCTCTGAAGAAGGAGAGAAAATCAAAGGATGCTGGAGGTGGCACTGAATGGCAGTAGATACAGGGATATGAAACCAAATAGGGAGGGAAAGATGGTGAATGTTGCTTAGAAGTTCAAATTACAAAAACATATTTTCTCACCTCTTGTATCTAGTGATGCAGAAACATGATGGTTTTGAGATATTTGAGATTTCTGCGGAGGTGAATGGAACCTTGTGTGGTGCTCACAGGATCGAACAAATTATTTGGATTTCCCCATTTTTTTTACGTTTAGACACCATGAATGAATGGTGGGATAGTCCCTCAAGTAGGTCTGCCATGCTGCAGAAAGAGAAGAGGCAAGGCAAACAAACTGAGAAGAAGAAGATTTTTAACTGAAACACTGAACACTGTGAACTGTTTCTGTAAAGGCTATTTATTTGTAAAAAGTAGTTCCTATGAAAAGTTTTCACACTGAGATCTTGTGTTTTTTCCAGAATTACAACAATTGCAATTTTGGTTTGTTGGTAGGTTGGTCTGTTGGCCAGTTGGTTTTTGGTGAAATGTCTTGTATTTATGTTCCCCTCATGATTAATCGGAATAAATTACGCGATCCTCTGATATTTCCTCCAGCACCATCACTGGGTCAAATTTCCCTTTGTCCAATAATTTGACCAGGTACTTTCAAAACTAATGACACCCCCCTCCAACCACCCTCAGATGGTCTTGGGTTAAGTGCTCAATAGCAAATGTTAGCATGTTAACACATAAACTGACATGTTAAACATGGTAAATATGATACCCGCTTAGCATTTTAGCACTGTCATTGTGGGCATGTTAATATGCTGATGTTAGCTCAAAGCACTGTTGTGCATAAAGTACACCCTAACACAGATGCTAGCATGGCTGTAACGTCTTACAGTACGTTCACACGTACGGACACAAAGTAGATGACAGTATCTGTCCTCTCATGAATCTGTAGTTCTGGGGGTGCATTGTGTTGAGCACGTATTTTACATACTCTGTCCAAATACACAGTTGTTTTCTGGCGTATCCAAGGCTGCCAGACACACCAACAATGTCGGTAGTTTAGTTTCCACCCGTCGTTCTTCTTTTATATGTCCCCGTTAGAGTCACATCATAGAGAATTGGGAAAGCAGAGACTGCGACGATCAGCTTTTCCTCAGTTTTTGTTTAAAGTTCCTTTGCGTAGTGGAGTGGAGTAGTAAACGACTCTGTGCTTCAGTGTCTGCTGGAATCAAGATGATCACAATTGCCTCTCGCCTGGATGTCGCTCGCACTGCGTCAGAGGGTATTTGCATAAAGTTGAGCCTTTCTCAAATTTGCCTTGTAGTGTAGCTGGGCAAGTTTTGAGTCTGTCAAGCTCAGCAGGGTCGCAAGGCTGAAAAGCCAGGTCTCATTCAATATGAATAGCTGCCGTTGCTATCCCAGATTTGTGAATCCGTATGTGTGAACGCTGTTAGTAGTCTTGTTAGATGCTAAACTGAAGTTTGTTGAACTAGTTCTTAATGTTTGCAGTGACAATAATGTTGAATCTAATAGAATCAAAACCTTGGCAAATAAAACCAAAACTGTCTGAATTGCAAGGTACCACTAGAAGTAAGTGAGATAATGCGTTTTGCTGTAATTTGGGAGAACCAACATAAGAGAGAATGAAAGGAAAGCTTGACATCACTTTAAATTTCTGGTTAACACTGTACACATGTTTGGGGATTTTCCGCTTCTGTGTTCTCATTTCTTTCTTCTTCTCTACTTATTCTTCTTCTCCTGGTCTACACTTGATCTTTCCGCCTGTTGCCCCGGGCCTGTCCCTCTCCGTTACCCCCAGCCCTCACCTATCTCTAATCCATACTCAGGAAGAAACCCACTCGGGGATTGTGCTCTGCAAACAGGGCTTTGTTCCAACAAGAGGGTCGGGGCTTTGTTCCAACACTTGTATGTGGCCTTGAGGGAAGCTTTATTTCATAGTGAATTACATGAAAAAAATTTGGTATTCATTGTCTCTTTGACTGACTAAAACGTTTCTCGTATTGATTTTTCAGGGTCTTATCACGCTGCTTTGTGCCAAGTTTGGCCTGCTGTTTCATTGCCCTGAACAGTGTAGTTGTTGCGGGCAGAGGCTAAATCAGCCATGTATTCTTATCCATCAATGAAGGAAACGTGGAAGAGTATACCCTGCCTGCACCCCCACCCCATCCTTTCCCGTCTTCCTGTCCCTCTATCTCCCCTCCTCTCTCTATCTCTTTAATCACACTGAGCCATATGGATGCACAGTGTGTTGTGTTAATTAGACCCCAGGGTGTGGCCACACACCGGGGACTGGAGTGACTCTAGCAGTTGCTATGCTGGGAGCAGAAGTCTACCTCCTTGCATTTACCGGGAGGATGCAGATACAGTAAGTGAGGATGACTCGCATGCAGCAAAATATTTTTTCTGGTACTAGCCCTGCTAGGATGAAGACCTGCGTTTTCAAAGAGCAACAGATCTGGGCTCAGATCAGCAGTGAGTGAGCAGAAAGTCCAGACTTTCACAAAGGACGGAAGAAACTAACGTTGAACCGACCATAAACAATGCAAAGTAGTATTAATAAATTTTGATGAAATAAGGTCAACAAACTGATTTTGTAGGTTGACCAATTAGCCAAAGTTAATGAAATTTTAATCCAGATCAATTTGTTTTTATTCTACGCTCTGACGTTTACCCTCTAAAATGATTATATCACCTTCAGCAAATCAAATTAATCTGAAAAAGTCTATCATTTTATAATATAATTATTACTCTATGTATTGTCCCTCTGGACCATTTTATTGATTTAACGTTTTGTTTTGATTTGCTTGTTTTTGGATAGCTTCTGTTTCTAAACTAAGCTATGGTCAAATTGTACCAGCTCTCTGTTGAAAAGATGTGTGGTCTAATTGACTAAATAATCTGTGACACTTCATTTAATGGGTTTATGGTTTCATAATAACTTCCTAGGGAGGAACTTATATATAAATGTAATTTCTTGTAAAGATTTCTGGAAAGCACTATGTAATTTGGTGGTAATTATAGGAGGAAATTGAAAAAGTGTTCAATGAGTATACATTCAATAAAAAGACCTTTTCTACACCATTCTGTGTCGTGGTAACCTGCAAAGAAGAGTTTCCAATAAACCAGTGGTCTAAGGGTTACTGTACAGATTGTAAAGCCCTTTGAGGCGAGGTTTTAATTTTGTTGTTGTGATTTGTGGCTATATAAATACAATTTACATGACTTGAAGTGACAAAATGAATATTTATGGTTTATGAATCTATTGACCTGTTAGTTTTTCCAGTCATTAATATTTCAGCAGTTCTATTCAAACTCTTCTGAAAATCAATATCTGCTTTTACAATCTACCAACTACATCCAGTAACTATTAAATGAGTGGGTACTTCTATATGTACTGTCTCAGAACATTGTCTCCCTGTCCTCTATAATGAGTACTAAATTACACAATTCTGTCCAGGAAACCTCTTTGGAAACTACTATGAAATTATGTGACCTGAAAGCATTAACTTATGAGATGATAAACCTTGTTAAGTATTTAATTGACAGAAGGGTGTTAAAATCTAACACTGTAATTGTGTGAGAAATTCTATTTACCATTAACGTTCAAATTTAGCAAAGTTGACACCAAGCGAATTTTGTGTAAACAAAGACAGAGCACTGTGAGCATTAATTCTCAGGTTGCACCAGCGCAACCCAGCTGACAGGTGTTTTTCAGCCACATTTTGCTGATTTGCTATGATTACTTACATTACTTATGTACAAGACGTACTTTACACTAATGCTCAAACAAATAAACAGCTTTTTTTGAAGAGTGAGAGTTTAATTTATTACGTACATAAAATTGTACTCTGCAGATTATATAAGCCTGGCTGCCTGAGCCTTGTAAGGGTTAAGGAGTGCACTCATGGGGGAATAAATCAGGCGTGGGTTGTTGTTGGTGTGTGTGTGTGTGTGTGTGTGTGTGTGTGTTTGTGTGTGTTTGTGTGTGTGTTTGTGTGTGTGTGTGTGTGTGTGTGTGTGTGTGTGTGTTTGTTTGAAACAGAGAAGGAGGGAAAGAAATATAGGAAGAGAAACAGAACGAACACAGAAAGAGAAAACCAAGGTTCAGTTCAGCCTCATCCATCCCTCACCGCACCAGTAACAGCTAACGACACTAGCTAGAGAACAAAGGAATAAAAGTTTACATATCCAGCTACGTGGACTTAGTTAAAATAGAAAGAAAGAAAGAAAGAAAGAAAAAAGAAAACTGGCAGCAGTGTCTAAGAAACTGACCCTGCTCCTTTTGTGGAGCAACCTTCTGTATTTGCCTGAGCTCTTAAGTGTTTTGAATTCCTGTGTCTCCCACATCGGTCCCGCTGAGGGACCGTAGACCTGGGTGGGCATCAGGTCTAGTTGCTTGGCTGACGAGGTGGGCCGCTTGAACTAAGGGGCCAACTGAGGGAGCGAGGGGTTGGGGGCTTAATGGGTAGCTGGTGGGGGTTAGGTCGGCTTAAGGGGTCGTGGGGAATGAGGCAGATACGGGTCAGTGTTTGCCCAGCTGTCTCCTGGGCAGCTGAAAAGGAAGTTACTGGATAGAGATGGTTAGGTCGGTGGCGATGGGTGTGACATGTTATTTAATTTTGTTTTTGAGCACAGTCAGGGAGTGATATAAATCCCGTGTATTATAACTGTGTTCCTTCCTGTCCTTTAAGCGGCAATAATGTTTCATTTGCCTCTAGGGGGCGGCAGAAACAAGCAGTAAACTCAACATTAACATATTATGACCTCATAAGTTGAACTCACTGGGGAACCTCTCAGCAGACAGTTGTTTATTTACACATCCAGCAGTTAGGACCATTATCATTCATTTGGAGTTGTGTGTTCTGGCCACCTGCTGACTATTGGCTGTTCTGGTCTTCTGAGAAAAACGTCTTGCTTTTTAGCTGTTATATTCCCCAGCTAGATGCTAACTGTGTCTGTCTGCTGTTGGATGCTGGGCGGGTAGGGTATAGTCATTGTTTAGAACATTGTCGCTAAAAACAAAGCTGTGAGACTGTGTGAGCGAGCCTAACAGTAAAGTTCAGGGCCAGAAAACCAAACAATGACCTGAAAGATGCCGAAAAAGCACCGTAGAGCTCAGAGGAAATCCAGAGATGTGTTTTAATTCTCTGGGAGTTCATCAGTTTTCACATTACACATTCTCATTTGAGCCACTGTTTTTATAAAAAATATAGATTAGAGCCGCTTTAAAGCTGCATTAATCAATATTTTTAACTGAGTAATGGGTCAAATGACTGTGCATAATGGGGGATCTCTAGTTGAACACAGAGTTATCACCTGATGTTATTGTTCATTTCAGCTCTACTGAGCTTTTTAGCGTTTTTCAGGTCTTTGTTTTAGTTTGACTGTTTATGCAGCAACTTATACATTAGTAAGATGCATTGTTATACTTTAAACTAGTCTAAGGTGTAAAGTATTTGAAATTCGACATAGGAATTAATTCTTTACTTTTGGGAAGATTTAATATTCCATAAATATGTAACAAGACAAACAACAGTCAATGGTAGCTTTCGGTTGCAGTTGACAGCTCTGAATGAGGACCGTAAGATGTGTTTGAAAGCTCCAAAAGCGAACAAGTGGACCTTTGAGTTTAGGTAATTTTGTTACTTGACCAGTAATACCATTAAAATGTTGCATGGTCCAGTTTATAATAGGTCAGTGTTTTGTTTACAGCTTGTTGCGCTGCCTTCAAGAGGGCAAAGAAATCAGTTAAGGCAGGTTTTAGTTCAGCTCTATTCATTCTTCAACATTTTCTGTTGTCTGCAGTCTTTCTCATTTGAATTCTGTCGTCTCTGGTTCACCTTGAAGTTACAGTTCACACGCTGTAGTGTGTATTGACAGTTTATGGATGTTTTATTGTTGGGATACAGCGTAACTTGTAGCAGAATAGTCTAAAGAAGCCAGTGGATGCTTATTGTCTGTCTCTGGGCTTTAATATGTGGTCCGTTGGGTTCACTACTCTGATTTGCTCCTTCCCCCAAACATCTGCGGTCACTATAATCCTGTCAAACCTAACCTCCATTATTCTCTTGCCCTCTCTGCCTCTCAGGAGTCCCAGGAGAATTCCTTTCCACAGCTTCATCTGCTTTACCAAATCCTGTGAAACAAGCATGCAACACCCAGATCCCTAATCTTGTATTAAACACTGACACATTTATTAGATTTGTTAGATTTATATTTTTTTGAACTGTATGTACGGTTTAAACTAAAATTTGGTCTGTAAATACAAGGCAATTAAGCAAACAGTGGACATGCTCCATTAACAACTTTAAATTCCTATTTTTCACATCTATTTGCGCAGTATCTGCCTACTATTAAAGCAAGGTACAGTATCAAAACTCAAACCGGTCAATGTTCAGCCCTGAAAGAAACAAGGATTTTTCATGTATACAGGGTCTTTGATTGAAGCTTTAGGACCACAAACATACCAATATGAAGCTACTGAGCTAGTTTATCGACAACAGAAACATATAAAAATGAGAACTGGCCTGAGGGTCCACTATAATTCCATGGTTTTCCTCCAAGGCTGGATCACGTGAAATGACTGCATTGCTCTGAAATTGCATCATCACCCTCAGGATGAAGGATAGTCGGCGTAATGGACAGACCTACTTCTGCGCTGAAACAGAGGACCCCATTTCCAAGCTTCATGTGATAAAGGGTCAGGTTAAGGTGAAGAGATGGGTGGATCGGTGGTCACAGGTGGAGGTCACCATGGCTGCTGGTTTGTCTTATCAAATCAACGAGCTGGTGTGGAGGCGATGTGAAGGTCAGGGAGGCTGCTACTGCCCAAACCCCCCCTGTCCACCAACACCACCAACACCACCTCCACCATATTCTTCTGGTCAATGTCCTTCTTAACCATTGACAGCTCACTCAATAACCATTACTCTCAACTGGACATGAAGTGGGTGGACCCTGCTGGGCCGCTAATTGCACGATCAATAGGTGACCATAAAATACCTGTGAGCTCACCAGAGGGATCTATTAGTATAAAGAGTGTAACACTAACTGAATCAAAGCACATAATGATATTAAGAGGGCAGCAAGTACAAGAATGACATATATTATTATTGATTTATATGCGCTATACTTTATGATCATTTTTATACAGATTTAAAATTGCATTTTTGTCTAAAAATCGTTTTTTTTGGCTCCATCTTATTATGAATCATTGCACTGGACTGGCCTTTGTCCCGTCATTGCAGCCATTACAGAGACTCTTTACAATGGCTTTTCCTTTGTTGTCTCAGCCTATAGGCACAAGGCTATTGGTCTGCTTGCTTGGTAATGTATGGATCTTGAAACACACCAACCATAAAATGTGGAAACACCAATTTTCTCTCAATGCCCAGGGAAGAAAAGCATTGCCCCCTAATGGTCAGACACAGTCAATGCAGCAAGACTTGTCATCAAATCTACCCCATCATGTAGACTTTTTATCATTTTATTTTGAAATGTATGAAGTATATACAAACGATTAAAAAAAGACAAACAACCACCAACAACAACAACAAAAAAATGTTGTATCTCCACAGTCCAGTGTCCATTTAGGTCACAGTTCAGGGCTGTACGATGAGTATGATTGAATTGGTAGTTCAAATAAACCGTAGCAATACTCAAGAGGGGCACATAATTAAACATACATGCCTTAGTTGCAACTGAGTCCATTTGTTTCTGATAAAATCAATAAAGGGACTCCAAATCTTAACAAATATACAGTATGAGTCATATGACGAGCACCTAATCTCCTCCAAATAAACACAAGAAACCATGTCACTGAGCCACTTCTTGAAACAAGCATTTTCTCAAAATGTCTTTTTAGCTATAAACAAACAAAACATTAAAGCCTGCCTGGTGTCATGGGGCAGATTTAGGGAGCTTTCAGAACAATCCATAACAGCAAATACATCGTCTGGGTCGATTTGTTTCCCAATAATTATAATAAGGAAGTGAAATATTTACTCCCAAAACTTTTTAAATTTAGGGCAACACCAGAAACTCAAAAGAGAGCCAGGGTTCCCTTACCTGCCTCACATTTGTCACAAATAGTAGTACACTTCAACCCTAATGCTCTGTTTGGGTTCCCGAAGACCCCGGGGCCTCTTTAATCTGTAAGAAAACAAATTTAACATTGTTTTAATACCTCTATATTTTCATGACTTTTCCTAATTTTAAGACATTTGCCTATAAACATGATTTTGAAATGATGAAATGTTTCATAAGCTAAATAAAATGTCACAAAACATGGTTAAATAGAGTGGAATTCTGTATCTGTTATTGGTGTTGACAGCACTTTTTATGAAGCACTACCCCCTCTCAGATTCTAAATAAGTATATATGGATGTCTGCTATTGGAGTTTTATAAGAGGGAGTTAGACCTCGGTGAAGTCTAATTGCTCCCAAACATGAGTAACGTCACAATGTAGGATAACAAATTGTATTTTTCTTTGTCTGTAAATAATGTTCTGGCAAACAAAAGGAATGTTTGTTTTTGCATAGCCCGTATAACATGTAAAATATTAAATATTTCTTTATTTGGGGTAACAACAATGCTTTGTGCTCATTTATGTATTTAATCACCTTTGTCAAATTTGCAAGCCCAGTTTGTGGCAAAGAATAGATTACCCTTTTAATACTTTTCTACAAATCTGGTTTTAATGAGATAAGAAAAAAAATAATTTAAACCTGCAAAGAGAAAATTTTTTGACCACTCGGGGTCAGCAGAAACAGGTTCTGAACTGCTATGTTATAACCTTGTAAGTTCATATGGCGAAAAACGGTTGCTTGATTACACACCCAGCAGTTACAGAGCAACATTATCATTCATGTGGAGTCTTGTTTCTGGCCATGTAAGTCTAATATTTACTCTATTTTAGCTCGGTTTTTGTTCTCTACCAACCCCTGAGGGAAATATCTGTCTCTTTAGCTGCTAACCATTCTACTATATTTCGAAAGCTAGTGGCTAACTGTCTGTGTCTGTCTGTCGTTTGGTGGGTTTTTAGAGCTTCAATGAATACAGCCACCTGCTGCAGCCAAATGATGTGTGTCAAAAGTTGTGGCCTGGACGGCTAAGGAATGAGCTGAAACTCATTATAAATCTCTTAGGGAGTTGCAGAAAGGGACGGTTTCAGAATTGTTTTCAATTTGCCATTTGGAAACATTTTATTATAAAATGTTGATCATAGCTGCTATAAGGGAAAAAACTGGTTAACTTAATAATAATAATAATTATTATTATTTTTATACATAAACCAGTGGGGTCTGGGGGACCTCAAACTACGAAGAAATAAAGCCATGCTCAAAACAAGGGTTAAGCATATCGCTTATTTTGTATTTAACCGAGGCCACAACAACTATAAGTCTTCATAAACTTTTACGATTTCTTCCATCTTGATTTGGCAGTTTGGTATAGCACCCTGCACGGGATCATCACTCCACGCAGTCTAGACATATGATCCTTCAGGCGGGGTGTATGTGAGCATGTGTACATGTATGTGTATGTATTTCTATGCATGTGCGTGTATTGAACCTTGGAGAAAGGGAGCATCCAGGTCATCAGGGTGGTGATTTACTGTCTGTCCGACTATTGCTGACGAGGATGCACACACACACACACACACACACACACACACACACACACACACACACACACACACACACACACACACACACACACACACACACACAAACACACACACACACAAACACAAACACAAACACACACACACAAACACAAACACAAACACACACACACAAACACAAACACAAACACATACACAGACATGATCCAATTGCAACAACCATAAACCCTCATGGTGCATCAGTCATCCAGACCTGCACATTGCTGGATACAGTGAACCAAGTAGCAATAAGTCTGTTAAAGAGACACAGGCTTTCTCTTCGCAGTACATATTTCTTTGCCATAACATTTAATACCCCTCCAGTTTCCTCTTCTGTTTGCAGTTTGCAGCGTTTCACCCTGGCTTTGAGGAGATCAGTTTGGACATACGTGTCTTGAAGCTCCTATATCCAATCAATATCTGGGGATTTGTCAACACTCCCCTGAGAAGCAGCTTGACGTCCCCCTGCCCCCATTCTGCATCCGCTGACTTAACCCCCATACCTGTAACCTGTAGACACATCTTCAGAGGTACACCATAAACCGACCCAGTGTTGTTATCGATTTAGTGCTAATGTGGTTTAAAGCAATACTGTAACACTGGGTTTGGCTGCCACAGCAGTGGTTTTCTCATGGTGGAGTGGCTAAAGCATCATGAAAAGATTTGTAAATTTAGGATTTATCACATCTTTTGTGATACTTTTTTTTTTTTTTTCATTTGATGTGAACTAAGCAGCTGGTGATGTTTTAGATTGCACCAAAATGGGAAGTGATCGAAACTGACAAAGGAGAAAATGACAGATTACACTTTTTTTTGTTCTCTTTCTTTCATTTTTTCTTTGCCAACACTTTTTAATCTTCCTCCTCACACCCTCACACACATGCATTTACACCTTCAGTACTTACTCTAAGCAGACAAACTCACAAATAGCAACACATTTTATCTTGCACTTAATGAGCGCAACTTGTAGCTGCTAACACCTTCACTGTAACTATATGGTTTGATGTCATGAAATGTTTTGTTTTTTTGTATTAATGCCCGTATGCTCTGACACGGCAGCCATTGTCTAAGTCTGTCTTATGTGTTTTGTTTTGTTATTCTACACCAATAAAAAAAAAAAAACTAAAAATAAAAATTTTTTGTTTTTTTCTGGTTGTTTATTGAACAAACTCCATCTGCCTCCCCTTTAAGGTTGGTAAAATATTGTTATTCCACACTGTTTGACACTATCATACTGTTCTTTATTCTCTATAGCTTGTTCAAGCTCTTTAATGAAGCTTTATGATGCTTACACTGAGAGTATCCAAACCAAATACTCCATATTTGTATGGCTGCTCAAACTGAGACACACAAAGTGTTTTCGGCACCATTTGAAACACATTTTTGGCAAGGTGGATTGGTCTAAATACTACAATAACCCTGACCCTTGGCCACTGACATAGAGAAGTTGGTCTCACCGACATAGAAAAGAAGCTAATCAGAGGTGGGAATCAGAGCAGGGAGTAAACTCAAAATGCTACGCTGGTGCAGTTGACTGAGACCTAGAATTTAAAACTCACCTGACTTTAGCTGCAGACTGTTTTTTTTCCCTTTTTCTGTAACTTTTCTCAACACCATCATCTTTAGCTTTTGTCTGCTGTAATTGAATCACGTAACTGAATTTTAAGCTTGGCGACTGGATGTTTCTCACAAAAATACATCTTGGGATGTGTTGGTTTTTATGCACACAGGCTTGTACCTTCAACTTTTTATCAAAGAACCAGAGTTTTTTAACGCATCTGTCAATTTTTTGAAATGATTCTTCAAACAGGAAAGTTTCATGCTGATCCAAAACGTAGAAGTGCGCACCGCTTAAAATGAATGCAACTTTTATTAATAACCCCTCCAAACAAACAAACAAAAAACCCAAAAACAAGGGGAAATATTTCTTCATTAATTTTAACCATTATGCACTGCAAGCCAATAACATTCATACTCTCACAGGATTGTATGTGGCTGGGACTCACTGCCAAAAAGAAAAAAAATCATTGTCTTCGGCAAGAATCAGCGACAACCCTGAAAGTAGTTCAGTAGTTTACACATATTTCACATACATTTCTTTGTCTATTCACTTGTTTGTATTTAGCAATGTACGAAACAGAAAAACCAGCCATCACCTTTACAGTTCATAAGCAGGATGTAAACATGATCATCTCTACAGTTGTCTCACTGGTGGATGCAGCCTGGAAGATCCTCTCTCACACACATCAGGTTTGCAACACAGTCAAACAATATACCTTCTCAGGTCCTCTGTTGCACTAAAAAAGTCAGCTGTTGTGAGTAATTGAATGATGACATACACAAACATTTATGCATAAAAGCAAATAGGCATAGTGCGCGTTTGTGTGTGCGTGTGTGTGTTTGAGGGTGGCATATGTATTCAAAACCTGGGGGTGAATTTCAATAACGAGCATATGAATGTGTTGAGTTGTGAGAGAAAAGCAATTGTCCCTCCCCTCACATCAGTTGCAATCACACTTGAAGGTCCTCCACCTTTATTCTATTATCATAACTATCTCCTATCATTTACATACACATATACACAGACACACACACACACACACTCACACACACACACACACACACACACACACACACTTACTTGAATAATCCATTATGCATTACACTGGCAGTACTGTACATATGGAGATGGAAAGGCAGGAAATAGGAATTCAAAGCTTTCTCAGATGATTCTACTTAATTCTTAGTGCACATAATTGCATATGCTTCTGCAACAAAGAGCAGCAGATCTGGCATCCACATTGAAATGCCTGAGGCAATTTTATTTTCCACCAAAATATTGAATGATTAAAGTCATTTGAGTACAAATAATGTCAGAGCAATTGGTAGAGGTAATTACTGTGTGTTCATTGAAAGTAATGAGTATGTTTTTGCAGTCACTTACTCTAGAAAAGATTAATTCATATCTGGGGGACTGTGTGTCTGCTCCCTCTAATGTCAAACTCTCTTGTTTTCTTTGACCTCATCATCTCAGTGTTTTTTTCTCCCTCCTTCTGCTGCTTCCTGTTTCTCCGTCCCTTTCTCACCTTATCATCAAATTCAATTATGGGAATGGATAATTGGGAAAAGACTATTCTGGTGGGGGGAAAAAAAGAGACTTCCCATGCACCATAGAGATTATTTGTTGTCCAATGATTTAGATCACATCGCTGTTCCTCACAGTTGGATAGCGACGATATCACACAGTCTTCCAGCCTCCCAGCTTTAATATGAGAAATATGCTGTTTGCCACCCCTGTAGTGTTTTTCAGATTTGCATTTCAATAGCTGAGGTGCCACGTGTAGTTTCAGCAGAGATAATGCCTGTCAAGCACGTGGCAATAATACTGAATGAGGGAGTCTTCCTCTTCTGGTTTTTCACTCAAGTTCTGAATAGAGACACTTAACTGTCAGGGTAGATTCAGCAGCTGGAGACGCATCCTGGGATTGTCTGCCACTGCTCAGTATGTATGAGCATCCATAATTACAAAGTCCTCAATTAGTCTCTACCGCGTGTGCGTGTGTTTTTTTTTTTTATGAGCTTCCCTGTCTTCTTTTAGGTGCTGTGATCTACATTGTTCCACCCCTCCATCCTCAACACCTGCATCACTGACAAAGAGGAACATATGCAACAATATCTCCTAGAAATTCTGTTTAAACACTACTAATTTGCTTTGCCTGATTCATATTGAGGGGAAAAATAAATACTGCCGGGTTGTGGTTCAGTGGCATTATCTTTTTCTGAGCAAAGGAAGAGCTATCTTTTTGTACCATGTGCCCGAAGGGAGGTGGTAGAAGTTCGCATCCTGAATCCTGTGTGTGGTTATTTTTAGACAACGAAAACCCTTAATGTTATGAGAGTAAGCATGTCCTGTCTCGTCACAGTGGAATTTTAAAATATCTAGTCAAGATCATGATCTTTGCCTCCATTAATCAAGTGCATTTGAGTGTCTAGAAAAACACATAAACACTAATCATGCTTTAGTTGAAACAGGGGATATTAGCACAAAGACGGATTAGCTTAGCAAAAAGACCGGCACCACGGGGAAACAGTCAGCCTGGCTCTGTCTAAAGGTAACAAAAAAACACTCCAACCTTAGTTTTCATTGAAACATGGTTATACAGCAACATTATGGACACGGCCATCGAGCTAGATGGGCTAACAACGGTCTAACTGCGAGAGCTGTACAGCAGCATCAGCGATCAACAAACAGCACACCCAGACTGTTTTATTAAAGTTCTGCTCTATTAAAGCAAGAGTGCTCATCTTTACGCTTAAGACTGTGTGGTGCTCGTACGTTAATTTTTAGTTTACAGTTTTAGTTTGCAGTTATTTTTTTATTTTTGCACCTGTTTATTGTTTTGAACTCATTTTTAATGTCTGTTCTATGTTTCACTGAATTCCATGAGGAAGGACATTTTGTTTCCTGGTATGTAATGTATGTCGTGAGCATGTTTGGAAATGACATTGGACCTGAACCAGTGACGTTCGCTCAGCAAGCAGATGAGTAAGCGTATTTCCAAAAACTTCAAACTATTCCTTTAAAAGATTTCGTAATTATGTTGATATAAAACTAATTTGGGCGGCATAACTTTTTCAACATAATGTGTTATTTGCTGTTGCAAATTAGTTTACTGTATAAATGTAATTTGTAGGAGACAGGGTTGCCAAACAAGGTCTGCGAATGCACAAACTGGGATTTAGTTGTGCACTTCACTCTCTCATGGTCACAACAAATTTAAAATGATAAGTGGCTATGTGAACCAGAGATGTGAGGAAAGCGCACAACACTGGCGGAGCACAGGGAGGCATGGCAGTCAGGTTATAATTGTCTGTCGAAGGTCTGCTGAAGGTCAGAGCACGGCTGAGCAACAGAACTGTCCTCTTTCCCTCCCTCCTTCCCTCCGTCTCTCCCCTCCCCCACCCTCGAGTAATGTCATTCAGTCTCATGCGTCCCTGCTGTCGGACTAGCCGTCCCCTCCTGACTTCCATCGAATGGCCAGGCTGCTGCCTATAAACAGGACACCGCTCGGATCAATTCACCTTCTGCCCTTCATCTGAACCACTCAGACACTAATCAAAGAAGAGGAGGAGCCTCGTCATCAAACACTCTACAGAATCAGGTATATTTTACGAGGTGCTCAGCCCCCCAAGTGCCAGTTATCAAAAAAAAATAAAGCAATGCAGAATTTCATTTGACTTCTCAGAATACAAAACACAAATATTGCAGTCTCTAATAAATGAGGTGTCAGGGATATTCTTCAATATATGCTGCTTTAATGATGCGCCTGGGACCAATTACACTGTCACTGTCAAAGCCCATCATTCACTCATCATTTTCATTCATCATTCTTACTCTCAGAGGATCTTGATAAAAATGGCTATCAGCGTCAATTTTTACACTCTCATTCTTTTTAAAACAAGATTTTCTGAGCTATAAACCTATTCTCCCCTATTAAATAGTCCTTGCTATGTGTGTACGGTGTAAAAAGTCTGACAGTTTCTTCAAGGTCAGCAAAGGTTACTCTGTCAGTCTCTAAGGTAATAAAGGAGGATCTTACAAACTGTGGCCTCTGACAATTGGAAAACCATCATGATCAATCGATCAGTACAGTCCAGGGAATCAATTGGCCCAGACCAGAGAACAGACAAGAATTGACAAAACTAATTTTTGCTCCTTGTTTGCTGAGTTGCAAAACCCACTTAAAATCTATTAGAAAAAATAAAGGCCAACAAAACAAAGGCAAAAGAGCCATACAGATTAATTAATGTTCTCAATTTCCGTAACTGTCTGTAATGGCAGCTGCGTCAGGTTCCTTGTTAAGTAATCATGGTGCGCCAATGCCTGACACATGCATCTGTGATGATGGACCGATTTATCCATCTACACAGCCGGGCAGGAATCCTCTGAGTAATGTTCTTCCTACGAGGAGGAGCCATCTGAGGTGGCCTGCTGAGGGATGGAGAGATGGCCTCAAAAGAGATGGGAAGAGAGAAACTGTGGAAAAGAAAGGAAACAAAAGAAAAGAAAAGGAAACACAAAGTGAAAGAGAAAGCAAAAGATATAACAGGAAAGGAAAAGAAATAAAGGACAGAGAACTGAAAGATGAGAGAAAAGGAAAGACAAGGAAGGAAATAGAAGGGAAGGAAAGGAAAGACAATTAAAATAAAGTAAATGAATAATTTGCTGTTTATGACCTCAGTACTATTGTGACAGAGTTTGTATATTGTGTGCTGGTATGTTGGTGTGTGTGTTTGAAGACAGTTAGACAAACTCTATTATATGAAATAAACCGTGGTAACTACAGCACTGTAACAAATTACCCTTAAATAAAGGATATTAAATTATTTGAGGTGTGTCAGAGAAAAATAATCTGTAAACAGGTGCAGCTGAAAAGATATTATGCAGACACACAAAGTCAAAAGATTACCGCTGTTCTGCTTACAGATGAGAACCAATTTAATGAAGAAAGATTTTGTTTGTTGATGTAGATGGTTGACAGTCAAAAGACCTTCCTCAGAACAAGGTGAGGTTGAGGTGGGACGAGTAAGAGTAAGTAAGAGTGAACAGTTAATTTATGTGAGGCGGGGCAAGGCAATGTTATCAACAGTGTATAGCACATTTCATTATAGGTAACTTCATGTTTTTTACATTAAAATTCATACAGTAACATGTACAAATATGCACAGGAAGACACATTCAGTGAAACACACAGAGTAGCAACTCATAAGCCTGTGAAAATACCAATGTACTAAAAGTAACCCAAATCACCCATACCAGATCTTATTCTGTGTAGGGGTGGGCGGTGGGAAAGTATCAATACCCACAATACTAATTCTTGTTTTGAGTATTGATACTGACAAAAAAAACAAAAAACAAAAAAAAATCTTAGATCACAATTTGGGCACATGAACACTCCTCTTAGTGCAAGCCCTGTGTGTTTCTCTGCTGCTGTTGTGTATGGTTTTCAGCACATGTACACAGAGCACCGTTGTCAGCTCAGCCATGGTACACTTTATTTCATTTCCCCTTCAGTAGACTGTGAAAACCACTAAACCGAAGAAACAATAACGATGTGGTAACTGTTGCAGCTTCTTACCTGCTGAGCTTTAACAGCATAATTCTTCCCAATGTTGTACCAACAGTGTTTGAGTACAGTATGTACCAATACATACATCTAGGTACAAGGGAACAAGATGTGAAGGTAAGGAATAGAGGAGTAACAATCTGGGAGGTAAGGAAGAATTTATACTTCAGGTATTTTTTAACTAACAGGTACCTATTCTAATATTAAGGAGATTATGACAGTATGACCATCACAGAGCAACGAAGCTGGAGGTTTGGGGGAGGATGGGGTGGTTAGTTCTTTAGTCCTTTAAATCAGCTGTGATTTATTTCAAAATTCCCATATACTATCGAAAAACTTTATTGAGATTAATTCCACAATATCAGAATTAAAACAGGTGAGGTACAGGTCATTTCATAACTTTTCGAACTCAGCAAGTCTTTTCCAACTATCTTCGAACAATTTCGTCTTGCATCCAAAACCCGATGTAGACCCGATGCCAAAACCAGAGGCAACAGCTATAAAAAACACCTCTATAGCATCCTTCAACAACAGATCATTTCACCAGCACATGCCGATGGTGGACACTCGTTTTTGTCCTGTGTGCAGCTCTCAAGGATGAATACCAGAATAGATACCTTGTTAAAAGTACTTACAGTTTAAGTTCTCTTACAGTAGGCCCTACTATACTCCGTAATACTAGAATAGGAACCTGAATATCCCCAGTATAAATTCCTCTTAATTTCCCAGATTGTTACCCTCATTTTGTTCTCCTGTAACAACATGCATGTATCAGTATGTACTCTACGGGTACACAACTAGTACAAAAAAAATTACCCTGGGAAGAATTACCCTGAACACTACAAGGCCATACTCCAAAGCGTCACCATTAACTTTATAAAAAGTGATTGTATAGGCCAAGGTCTGTATTGAACTGAACATAACAGCTTGGTCTGGCATTCAGTCTAAATATACTAAGACTGAATCGGCGCCGAACGTTATGGTGGTATGAGTAGTGATGTGACTGCAAGGCTCACAAGAAAACTGGTTGAACTACACAGTGACTATGAATATCTGACCTGAACTGAACTAACCAATTCAATACAGCAAAGGGATTCCTAATTTCCACCTCTAGTGTGTCTCTACAAAGCGATTACTTCATTTGTTCGAAGAATTAACACAATAAATATGTGTTACCTACCATTAAAACTGTCCTCTATTTTAACATGCATCTGATTAATTAATTGGCAGATAATAAGGAAAAAGAAATGCTTGAGTTTTGTCAAATCATTTGGTGGTAATGAAAATATTTTCAGAAGTAGCCTATTCATTAGCGCATTGGTCCCTTTTAATGATGAATATATTGATACTGGTCTTTCTGGCCCTGCTATTACTTTCGATTGGACTGAAACCAAATTTTCCGCTAGTTCTAAGTACAGCTACAAAACCAGCACCCGATGACATCACCCGAGGTCAAAAATGTTCAACAGAGACAAACGATTAATTGCTATGAAGAGCGAGAATTTTGAAGTAGATTCTGTATTGAGCTGTGAGCTAGTGAAGTGGTTTAATCACTGGAGTAATAGAGCTGGAGCATTCCGATTGTTTGTTTGGGTAATCGAGAAAAAGAGAGCATCACAGTCAAGATGAATCCATGAACCAGGCTCTCAGAATCAGTCTGAGCTTTGTGCCGATCACCGGTTTACATTCTCCACACATTTATTTATTTGTTTGTACAAGCCAAGCAAATTCAACCAACCAGAAATATGTAAATTAACTGCGTACAACTGTGATGGCAAAATATGAGCAATATCAGTGTCTGCCATCAAAGAGGGTAAATATAACTGTAAACAATGCATAATTAATAGACCTACTGAAACATTAATGCAGCATTTGCTTTTGTTTTTCTTCATACAAAAAGCTTCCTTGCTCTTGTCAGGCTGTCTTTGACTTCCACTGAAGTCCATTTGATCACAAAGACAAATTTATGTCATGAGGCAGAGATCCGCTTCAGTGAAAAGAGAGTTCAGACGGACAAAAACGAGAGACTAAGAGGCTAAAGGGCAAAGGCAGTGTGGGGAAGTGAAGATGTGGAAGTGGGAGCTTCTATGAAGGAGAGAAAAAGAGGAGAGAATGGAGGTCAGAGAGGTGAGGGTAAGTGAGAATTAGAGGCTATGGTTGGTTGAGGCCAATGTCCATGCTGCATGCGGACCAGACTTGTGGCTGCTTGGCCGCAGGGCACTCAATCAGTCCTTATAGTGCCTGGCTGATCCGCAGGCACAAAGACAAAATGAAAAGCTTCAAGAGTAATCTCCAAGATAATAGACTCCTGCTCTATTCAGCAGTGGATCAATGCTGGACTAGCCAGAAAAGAGACATTTTCCTTCTTCATCTGCTAGAGATGGAGCCACTTGCGTCTTAACCTCGTCCATTATCAAGACTAGCACAGGGCAAGCACAGTCCAAGGGCTTCAGTCTCTGTCGCTATGATTTTACTGTTGGTCTGTACTTCATCCTCTCTCTCTGCTCCACACTGCCTCTCTCTGTTGCACAGCAAAGATAGATGTAAAAGAGTATAAAAGAGGGTCATCCACTCCCTTATGAGTGTTCATTATCTTACACACTGAGGGAGGAAGAGACACAGAGAGGTGTTCACTGGGGATCCCATCCACAGTGGGGAATTTCTCCAGGCTCTAAAGAGAGGCAGGAGGGATGCTGGTCCAAAAAAAATGCAGGTCAAGAGTGTCAGACACAAAAGACAACACAGCATTCATAGCAGGCAGACACCTCCACAATGCCAGAGAGGACGGAGAAGTGTACTTTATTGTACCAGCAACTGTTCCAATGTTATGGAAATGCACGTTTAAAAAGGTGAATTGTAGGCTTTGTGCTGCCAGTGGTGAGGCCTTGTTGTCCTCGCTGTCGCACACTTAAACTAAGCAGGAGCAAAGTTGATCTCTCCCTGTGTATGTGTGTGCGTGATGAGTGTTACAGCATATGTAACTGCTAGGAAATTGTGTGTGTTGGTGAATGTGAACAGACCACTGTTTGTCCCCTATCGGTATGCTGCCAATTGTCAGACTGGAAGCTGCTCTTTCAAATCAGCAACAAAAGGCTCTTTCCCAAATGTTCACTCTCTGCAGATACACTGCTTTCCTCTTGAATGAAGCAAAGCTAGTAGTGCAAAGACTAAAATGTGAATAAATGAGGGAACACAAAAAAAGGATTTATCAACTCGTGTAAGCAGAACTATTTGAAGAGGTGTGAAGAGAGAGAGAGATCCAGAGAAAGAGGTGTGTGTGTGTGTGTGTGTGTGTGTGTGTGTGTGTGTGTGTGTGTGTGTGTGTGTGTGTGTGTGTGTGTGTGGGGGGGTATTTTCCCACAGCCACTGCCGTTATTTCTTCCCACCTGGACGGTTATTATGGTTTGGAGAGGAGTTCTGGCTGCGTCCCGTGTGGTCGCTGCTACAGTGTGACCCAGTCCAGATGGCCTCTTCTTTCTCCTCTGTGTGTGCTGCACACTGCTGGGACTGTGACAGACGCCCAGCATAGCATAACGGCCCACAGGGAGGACAGACAGACAGACAGACAGACAAGAAGTGCTTCAAACCAGCAAGTAGCAGAACGGACACATTTACAGGCAGATTAGTGGAAAAACCTTAGCAAATGAGAGGGGAAGCAAAACAAATGCTGATATTTTCATACAGTGCACGAGTGAAAGGTCAGTGCAATTATGTGAATCATATGTGATGGCTCTCAAAGTCAACAAAAACTCAACCCAGTCGAAAACCTATGTTTGTACCAAAATGTTAAACAGCGCTCTCCACCACCATTATAATCATCAAAACATCAAATGCAGGAATATCTTTTGGGAAAAGGATGTTCATCCCTTCAGCAGAGTTCCAGGGACCTGTAGGATCCATACCAACGATCACCAACTGTCCTGTTTTCTTTTGCTAAGAAATATCGCTAAAATTAGATGTGTCTTGTCTTCTGCGGATCTTGAACTATTAATTCACACTTTCATTTTCTCCCGTCTTGACTATTGTGATTCCCTACACGTGCCTCACTAATGCTGCTCTAAATCATTTACAGTTGGTTCAAAATGCAGCTGCCAGGCTATTTACTAGGACTAACCGTTGGTCCCACATTACTGCTGTTCTTGCATCCCTCCAATGGCTTCCTGTAAAATTTATAATACACTACATGACCCTGTTGATTACATATAAGGCACTGCATGACCTTGTCCCCAGTTACACTTCTAATTTCCTTCCTTATTCCACTTGTCGACCATCCCGATCCTCAAATCTTTTTATCCATCCCTTTTATTTTGCCTTTGCTGTTTTAGGCCCAACCCTCTGGAATAATCCAATTTAGTTTGGAGTAAGTTCCTCAGAAAGCCTTTGATTGACATGTGCCTACACATTTGAATTTACGTGCTTAGTCTTTTTTCTTTTCTTTTTTGGTTTAAGATCTTCCACACCAATAATAAAACCGCAGTATTTATCTTTTATTGTCGTTGTCACATTTCACTGACAATTACTTTGTCAACTATACTTAGTATAATGCTATTTCTTTCCCCCAGCATGGTTGATTTTGTGCCTCAAGAGGTACTGCCAATTTAAACATGTTTTTTTTAGCTGTAAGCTAAATGATGACTGTACTGTGATGAAACACATCAATGCTGGTGTTTAATATCAGCATTTCTTACTGTATTTATAAAAAAATTGCATTTTATGGGTTGAAAATGGCTCAACATCATGTACTGTTTTAAGTAATCCTGAACCTTGCAAGGCCAATATTGACATAAGCCAATTTTACACAGCCTGTTCAAGGCAGGAATGCTGTGCCTTTATTCCGCCGTGGAAGTTACAAACATGGAAGGGGGGGTACGTTGTTGTTCCGACATATAAGCCGGCAGCGGAGGTAGTCAGAGAGTCGGATCTGTTGTCTGTGTAAAAGGGAGAGCCGGCATGGTGGGACAGATGTCGACACTGTTTTCTTACATGTCACGCCTCTGATTTGTTTGGTTCAGTGTAGACGAGCAGAGCTGGCAAAATGTGGGGTCTTCTTAATGGCAATATAGCGGGATCTCTGTCTAAAAGGGGCAATTGAGTCAACCATTTGGGACTTATTTACGTCATGATATTTTAATTTAAAAAATTGTGTCAATGCCCTTTAATCAGAGGTGGGCTGCATTCTTTCCCTTCAGACCCTCATATGCCTCGGGAGTGGTTGTAAATGGCTGGACGGTCCCTCCAAAGCAACAACACTCTAGAAATGTGGGAAAATCAATTGTAGTTTTTGACCTAAAAAAAAATCATCTTTAAAACACTAAAAATGATAGTTCATATACAGATGGGTGACACAACCTGAATAACACGGTACCGAAACATGATAGACACACATGCTTTCATACAGGGCACAAGGCTTTGATGAATGAATGATTTCGCAGACTTGTCACTGTCTAACAGCAGCACTTTATGTTAGATCTTCCTCTAATTTCTTGCCCATCTTTATATACGGATTATCAAGCACAGCCCCTTCACCTAGTGTAGATCTGTCCCCACCGTTGTTTGAAAGAATGCCACCCACACCTTGTCAGGCCTGAAATGATCAAATTGACACAGAGAGCTTCATGATTACAGCCTCAGACCAACTGACCATGAACCGCTGTGTGCCAGCTGCTCCTCCCTTCACACTCCTACCAGCTCCACCAGTGCAACCGTCCAGTCTATCTAACCCCTAAACACCTCGGCCCTCTTGCGGACCCCTCTCCCCCCACTGCCCTGCAAGTCCCTGCTCATCTATTATCATTGTCAGACAGGTGCCACACTTCACTACACAGCCAATAACACGCTCCCAACAACATATGGGATCTCCTCAGTCCTTCAGACAACTCTGTGCACTGTTTTCAACTTTACCAGCCATGCCTCACCACAGATATACTTCCTTTTTCACCGAACAGATACATATTTTTTCCATTTACTTTCTCAGCCATGCTTCAGTGTTCACCTCTCTTTCAGAAGGGAATCTTTCACTTATCTCCAAGTGTCTATAGCTGAAATAACTCTAGGATATACTGAGGTTTCATACTTAAAACCTTGCAATTTAAACCTAATACTGTAATTTCTAATACTGTACAGTGTGTAATTATCTGTAATATTGCACAGTGTGTAATTAATGACACTGACAAATCATCTCTCTTGGAGTGGGGTTCCACAGGGTTTTTTTTAATATATTTACCTATATATATATGTATATATATATATATATATATATATATATATATATATATATATATATATATAGATGTATATAACTTACCACAATCATGTTGTGGTGAGAGTGTCTTCCCAAGAAGAAAAACAGCATCAAACATTTCAGCAAGTGCTGACTTTTGTTGACACGTCGTTCTAGCGGCTGTAGTAATGATGATGGGAGCAAAGGAGGAAGTCGGGTCCAAACAGGAACGAGGTTAGGGGTGGATGGATGGGTCAGCAAAATATCAAACAGTCAATGTTGTTTAACCTGAACTTTAACCATGTGTTTATATCTGTTCTTGTCAATACCGACATAGAAAAAGCTTCACTCTGCTTGTGCTGCTCCTTGTACCTGTTCTTGTTTTTGTTCTGTAAATATCACAGGTTATTACTAATGAAAGGACCTCATACCATCAAGCGAAAGCAGAAGACAATAAGGAAAAACAAATCTGCCACATAAGCTTTAATTGGGTAATTAGGAGAAGTGAGATGAAACAGTTAGTGTCCCTGCTGGGAGGTGAATTGCCCATTACCCGGTGATTTTCTCAGGCATGACTATTACTTATGGTATGTAAAGGCACTATGCTACAATGACCAGTTAATTACATCCATTACTCAGGACAGTGTGACAAGTTCACAACGGGAGAAACACACACACACACACACACACACACACACACACACACAGAAGAGCATACAATCAGGTTTGCTCTAACCTGAATGCAGTCTACACTTGCTTATACATGGAAGTGACTGATCCCAGTCGTTTCTTATTTCCAAGAGCTGCACAGACTGGTTATCAAAGCCATTTTAAAAAAGAGAGTTTGATTTGATAAGGTGAAAGAGTAAGGCCATTTTGTTGAATGTTTAAAGAAACAAGGACATTTCTTCATATGAAAAACATTTCTGCTCATAGGTTATGCCAGTTCTGACCTTTAAAGTCTTTGCTGACCTTTAGAAGCCATCATGGTTTAATGTGAATCTGGTCTCTTAACAGAACAGCTGGCTGGCTGAGTGCATTAACTCGCTGCAACCTTTTGTATTCACTAAAGCTCCATATTTGAGCTCTGCTGGGAGTGAAATGATTTTTTGCTTGACTGATGGATCTTGATATGAACTCTCATTAGTCATTTGGTAGGTGTTGGCGTAACGGTGTGAGTGGTGTCAGTGAAAATCCACTGCCAAATAGTGACACCTACTGGCAAAATGAAAGAGCTCGTCCTTCCCATTCTAAATGAGATGTTGTCTAATTTTACAAGAATTCGACAACATCTTGTGATCCACTTTCTACTTATATTGGGATCGGCTCCTTTGGTGCATTTCATACGGAATCGAAGTAAATCAATCTCACGGGTGTTACACCAAAATTAAATGTTCTGTTTAAATTAACTTGGTACATAAAAAGACGCCTGAGATTGAGCTTTTTGACATGCTGATAATGTGTATGTATCCAAAGAGCTTCCCTTTCTGTGTGACCTTTGAAAGATGTTTCTCTGTCCATTCACTTCAGCCACAAGCATGGAAGACAAGTAGCTGATAAGAAAATAATGTGGAATCACATTAGTTATTATTGTTTGACTAATCTGTGGTCAGTTTGGAAAATATCTTTTTTTCATGTGTGGAGATCAAAAGCAGAGCACCACTAGAGAGCGGCAGTGCCATTTGGGACCTCGAAGGGAACTGGAGTTTCAAATTTGACAAAACGTGGAATTATCTTATAGTTATATGCAAACAACCTGTAAATTCACTCACAGACCTTGCGCTGTAGATTACAACCTGTTGACAGAAAAAGTGAGAAATACACCAACAGAGAGAATTCAACAAAATGATTGTTGAATATGTGTGTGTTTGTTTGTGTGTGTGTGTGTGTGTGTGTGTGTGTGTGTGTGTGTGTGTGTGTGTGTGTGTGTGTGTGTGTGTGGGCTTGTTTTACTATTCGTGTGGTCTGAAAACTGGGAGCCCACTATACTTGTGGGGTCCGACAGCTTTGTTGGGACCAAAACGCTTTCAGACCCGTTTGTTTAAACTGCTGTTTGAAGGTTAAGACTTGGTTTTAGGGTCAGGGCTGGAATCGGGTTTAGGTTAGGGATAGGGCAAGGGTTAGGGTTAGGGTATTCAGTTGGGATGGTTAAGGTTGGGCTACGGGGCTAAGGAACGCATTATGTCAATGACAGGTCCACACGAATATAGTAAGACAAGGATGTGTGTGTGTGTGTGTGTGTGTGTGTGTGTGCGTGTTCGTTGGAGCATGCAGGATTGATGGCTTTACCAGGCTCAAGGTTTCCTGCTCGCAGAGTACAAATGTCTGCAAAGGAAAGTTTTTAGCATTTGGCTCTACATAGACAGATCAAGGACTTTTGAATAAATTATGGACTTTTCCAATTATGAGCAAAGAGACATAAATAAATTCATTTCTACTATAACTGCACATCAAACACAGTTCAACCCTCATTACACACAATTATCTAAACATTTGTTGAATACAGAATAAATTGGAAGAATTTCAAAATCTAAGTATTTAATTTTGGAATAAACATTATATTCCAACAGACTGAAACTGTAAGTTAATTTTCATTCTTTATGTGATGAATTAACTGATGTAAATTCTTATTCAGAAGATAATTAATGGCAAAGTAAATGAACATCTGAAAGAGCAAAATGACTAAAGAACGACTACATGTTTTTGGCACTGGGTTTTCTTGTGGCCCAGTGACTTATACTGTATACTGGGATAGTATTTAATGTTTGTCAAACACATGCAGACAACAGGGAAAATATACACTATCAAATTTCAATTTAAAGGTTTTGTATGCTTGAAGAAATTCCCAATAGATTGGCTTTTGTTTGAAATTTTTTTTGTCTGAATTTAAAAAAGCACTGTCTCCATCCAGCAGCCAAGACTGTTGCTCAGATGGCAAACAGATGTTGATCCAAAAAGGACATAACAACGACTTTATCTCTGCAGCCTGATGTTTTACATTGGAGATTAGCACTTTGTAATGCTATGTATGTAACACTTAGATAATCTTTCACGTCTGCTCACGTAGATCAGCATGCCAATATTATGGACTGCAGTTTTCCAAAAGACCCTAATTTCGGAGCAGGCTGTAAGCAGTAATTATAAGGAGAAAATTGCATGACATAACTGTTTAATCAGAGTAAAATATGTCCTGACTTCCACAGATGAAAGCCAAGCACCAGGTGTAACCATTACCAGGTCTAAAAGATCTCAAGCTACTTTTGGGAAATTCAAGCCCCCAAGATTGAGTTCTTGTTTGTGTTGTGAGAGTGAATAATAATGACTGTCCAACAGGGAATGTCAGTTTTCCACTGTGACTGTAGCTAGTTTGATATGTAGTGATTTTGATGAGGGAACTTAAGGAGCTCCTAGACAGTGAAGTCATGTGTTTCAGAAAAACATCGACCACAGCTGATTGCACAACCTTTTTTTTCCCCCACTAAGGTTATTGGGGGTTTTGTGTGGCACTTGTAACTTATTCTTCTGTATTTAACCAAAGAGGAATTTTATATTGTTGTATTATCATATCAAATGTCCATCTACTGAAGCCCTTTTTTGTAAGATCATTACTTTGAATTACATTTAGTTTCTGCATTTACATAAACTGAAGTTAGACATCTACTTCATTCACTGATGATGTTATTTTCATCATCATTTGTCTGATACAGCACTGAACTACTTCAGTTAAAGTACTAGTGCACCAGTGTAAAGAAAATACTCCATTACAGAAGTATTCTTATCAAAATGTACTATCAAAAGTAAAAGTACTCATTCTCCAAAAAAAAGGGGTCCATATCAGTGGTCTATGATCTTCTATGGCATATTAGGCTGTTAATACTTGTGTAAGTAGCATTCAACTGTTGTGGCTGCTCAAGGTGAAGCTAGTTTTAACTACTTTATATACAGTTAGGTAGTTTCCCAAGCGAGGGGTCGGGCTTCTCACAAGATAAATCTGAGAGATTGTGACTTGATGAGGGTTGGAAAGATGAAAAAGCAAAGTTCTGATACACAAAATAGAAATTTTTGCTCTCTTCTTTTGGGAAAATGTTTGATAATTTTACCAATTTGGGCCTTGAACGATCATTTAAATTAACCCATCTGAGAGATTTAAAGAGGAAATAACTCTTTTGTGAAACCGCTTACAACACATGGATACCTGGAGAGGTCACAAGACAAAATGGTTGGGAACCAATGGTTTAGTCTTCAACAATGTATTGTATTTAAGATTATTATATGTGAAGTCTTACTCTGAAAAGTAACTAGTGACTATGTCTGCCAGATAAATGTAGTGGAGTAAAAACTTCAAAATTTCCCTCTGAAATGTAACAGATTGATAAAATATAAATATTACAACATTGTTTGTTTTTTTATTAACTTCCAAACATGTCTGTAGTTTTAAACCAACAAGTAATCACCTTAAAAAGATGCTTAAACGTATGATTTGTGATCTGATTGCAGTTTAAAGAAATGATTGTGATGCATCGTGTGTTTTTTTGTGTTGTGTTGTTCCTTAAATCTTCCACCCAACACAAAATTCACCCTCACAGGACAATTCTGTAACTCCACTTCAGAGGGTACCTACACAGCTCTGGCTTCAGACTGGCTACGTCCTCTGTTGTTCTTGGCTGTAACCTGAACAAACTATATTTTCTGTGTTTTAAAGCCTGCGACTGTTTTCCTCATTATGCAACGTTGAAATCGTGTCCAGAATAATTATTGTTCTTTTATGCTGTGATGATGAGCTCTGTGACTCTTGACTCATTCTTCTTCTCTCGCTGACGTATCAAGGTGACAGGTAGCTGATATGTGTAGAACAGCTCCTGTTTGTCACCTAATGAGAGTTTTTCGAAACTAAATATCTGACAGCACCTTGGCTTTTATCTGTTTCAGGAGAATTTTGTCATCAAAACTGAAAGTGAATTTACACTAACTTCCCATTGCTGTGTGCTGGATGTTTCCCTTTTTTTTCACAATTTATGTATCAACAGTGTAATGCAGTATAATACCTTTACATTCAGTTTATCAAAAGAGAGATGTTAATGACAACAGGAAGTGGGTCAGACAAAGAGATTCCAGGAGGGACATACTGTAAAGCTGCGCAGGGTGTTCATGCACAGAGTTCTGTGAGTGAGGTTTTCTCTATTTTTCTTAAAGCTTTCACAGGGATCATTATCCTGTCTTTCTTGTCTGGATCTCAAAAGAACTATGGGCCTGTCTGTGAGTCATCTGAATGGGGAATAGCTCCTTGTGCAATACATCTTTCTCTTTGCTCCTGTTAAACTGCAGCTGAAAAAAGGCAGATTTTAAACAACTTGTAACCTCATGAAAACCCATGATCTTTTGCGTTTATTCCAGCTGTTGAGTTTCCTGTCTTTTACCCGTCTTGGGACTGAAAAGCATGAATACATGATTATCTTCTCATGATCTGAATCAAAGTCTGTAATTGTTCCTATTGTCATTCCACATAAATTTTACCCCATATAAGAAAATAAATCCAGTGTCCTTGGCTTACTAGAACAATCGTCTTCAGCTATGTCAATGATATTTCAAGAGGATCTTGCATTAAGCCTTACATGGTGGTATTCTATATTTCTAAACCAATCAATACTTTCCAACTTGCCCAGCCTGCCAGTGGCTCTCAGCCCTAAGCCAATTTGTTCCTACTGAGGACGTAAATCTCCTAAAAACAGATCAAAAATATGTAATCTTAATTAATTCTTTTAAATGGCACTGCAATTTTTAGAGAATTTTACTCAAACAGGAGTGAATAAATAGTGCATTTGTAGTGTATTTTTTTGGGGGCATTAGCAAGTATTAATGACAGCAAAAAACAAAAAAAACAAAAACAAAAAAATTTCATGGTGACAAATTCATCATAAAATCCCTGTATATTTCTGCCCAGTTTAAAACAGATTAGAGTACAACTTTACCGTCCACAAAGGTGTACAGTCGTCCTTGGCCCGTTCATCAGCTCATTAAAGTATCAAAATACACACACCACATAACATCCTCCCTGTTAGTAGGAATACTCCAAGTAGATAAATACAAGAGCCACAATTTAAGAGGAGGATTGACCGAGCCAATTGCCTGTGAGATAAATGACTTTTTAGAGTTCTTCGTAGCCAGAGGTATCCTGCAGCGCCTACCTGGGTTTAGCTTAATAACCCTCCTCTAGCTTTTTGTGCTGACCCTGTCATTCCCCGCCTGTCCAGAGGTAGTCCTGAGTCACCTGAGCCTCACCTGCCATGCATTCCTCATTAGCAGCCATTCGGTGTATACTATACCTAACCACCATCACTAGTTACCTGTCTATTGCGTCATCCTAGGGCTGCAGTTTTTTGTTCTTTCTTCCCTGCCTCCGAGCTCACTTCTTGGATTTGTTTGCCTCTGCTGCCTACTTGCCATGTGTGCTGACCACTGCCTTTAATCAAGTAAATCTCATTGCATTCCTACCTGCTCTGTTGCTGAGTCCTGCTATTGAGTTCAGACATCACCAAAACAAAACAAAAACAGACAAGAGGATGGAACAAGAAGCTGCAACATCAGAAGTATTTGTAGAGCGGTGGGTGAGAAGGTGGGGTTTGTGAAACCTGTTCAGTAGAACAGTTTTCACCTTAAACTTTTTAAAAAGGTACAAGTTGTGCCAAGATGAGCTGAGGTAACACTCAGACTCAAAACTCAAACTTTGTTTTTGTATTTAATGATTTCTTATATATATAAATATACATATATATATATAAAAAGAGTGCACCTGAGCAGAGTAAATTTAGGGTTACAATAATGTGAAGACAAAGGGTTTTGTTTTTTTTAGGTGAGAATTTTCCGTTTTTCCTCTCCAAGTCAAATACCCTCCTCCTCCGGACCTTTTAGGACGGGGGGTCTCCAGAGGTCTCCAAACCACGATCAAGAAGATAAATAGACAACCTTGTCGAGCACTTATCATCTGTCTTCCAGGTCAGTTGCACATGTTTCTAATCTAGCTTCTTAATTCTGCATGTCTTCATGCTTTACTGAGCTGGAGCCGGGGAAAGAAAACAAGAAGGAGGTGCCCTAACCTTTACATGTGCTCTCCATAATGCGTCAGCAGAAAAACACATGTCCTCTCCCTCTGCTTATATCCTGGTTAACGTATCTTTACAGGCGTGTAGGTGGAAATAAGTTTGCACTTTGGTCACGTGTGGTCATGATCACGGTTTGCATCGTGCAGATGTTCACTCTTTCCCATTTTTCTCTGTGACTGACAATCAGTGACTTTATCATCAGGGATATGTTTGATAAACAGGGTTGTTGAGATTTTCTGCACAAATGAAAAATTAGTTATGTGCAAGGTAAAGCTGTTTTCTCCAAGTGGGAACACTGCCATAAATTGGACATTAGTGGGATCGCCATAGTTAAAGAGAAGCATGAAACAGAGACTTCATAAACATCCACAGTATTTGCGTTTTCTAATCTTAGTACGTCAGGCCTCACTGAGTTTCCACAGAGGAATTATGACCAAATTTATTTATCTTGACCATTCTTTAAAATTACATTTATTTTTGTGGCGATTTACACACAGTTGCCGGTTAGGTATAGCTAAAATCAAGGCAGCCCAATACAACAGTCCTGGAATAAATCATCTGTCATGAAAGTTACAGTGTTGAGTTTGTGTTGAAACTGTTTCTTCATGGTCATTTTTGAGGTTTCAGTGTGGTGCTGTTGAATTTAATTGCTCATATACTGACAGATGTTCCTAGTATTTTGTCCTCTCCATTCATAATAATGAGGGGAGGTTAGATATCGGAAACACCTCTCTGTATGATGCAGTGTTATAACTGAACATTATAATCTTCATGAAGGTAGGACTTGACTAGGTGTACCTAATAAACTGGCAACTGAGTGTATTTTGTGGATTAACTTCCTTCACTGGACACAATTACACGGTTTATGATGTCCTTATTTTTGTGCCCAGATGCAAACTTAACAGTTAGCAGAGTAGCTGTGGCTGTTGGTAGATGCTAAGCGCTGCAGAAGGATATCTTCTAGGTGAGAGCAGAGTTAAGCGATTGTACTGTCTTAGGTCTGCTGTCAGAGTCCTGTCTCATTTATGTGACAGTCTTTAACATGAACTAAGTTGCCTAGAAGAAGTTGTCCCTGTGCTTTTACTTTTACCCAAGACCTGAAATCGGATGTAATGCGCACTCTAGTTAAACTTTACTAGTGCCAAGTGAAATATAGATGTCTATTTAATGTTTTAGTAGAAGGCTTAAATGGGTACCTCTGGTGACAAATTCAAATCCTTACGGTCTTCAGGTGAACGTGTTAAGCTACAACAGTTGTTCTCACTTACTTCAGTAACCTACAGTGCTCACCCTGAAATAATTAAATTGTCAGATGTTGAAGAACAGTCTGTCAACCTTCAGCGTGTCTGTGCTGCAGACTTCCTCTGCGGTTTATCTACTCATACCATATATTAATCTCCAATAACATTTCCTCCTCTGAGACACAGACACAACCAGTTTTATTTTCATTTTCATCATCATCATCATCATAATCATCATAAAATAATAAAGTAATGACAATATTAATAATAGAATAATAATAATATTATTATTATTATTATTGTTTGACTACAATAACAAGTTTGACTATGCTTAAAACAAGGGTTTTAAGAAACGCAAGATTACCTGTTGTAAAATATACTATTTCTATAAGTTAAAGGAAAGGCTAACATTTTTAGACCTGATTATTAGTCATTAAAAAGAAAATGAATAAGCAGCTACTTAATTGTTTCAGTTATACACCAAGCAAAAACACCGAACTTTCACTGGTTCCTGGATTTGCCGCTTGTGTCTTTTAATATCACTGTAAATGAAATATCTTTGGGTTTTGGACTTTTGGTTAGACAAAGCAATATATTTGGTGAGCTCTGGGAAATTATACTGGGCATTTTTCACTGTTTTCAGACATCTTATGTACAAAACAATTAGTCAGTTAATCAAGGAAAGTAACTGCCAGTTTAATTGATAATGAAAATATTAATTAGTTGCTGTCCTAGATTTTTTTCAATTCCATCTTGGTATAATACTCACATGCCTCCATGTACATTGAAAGAGTTATGGGTTTGACCAGTACTTGTGCAACCAGTATCACTTTTCGAAGTGCAAATGGGCACGTGAGTATTGTTATAAGATAGACTCGAAATTTGGTGACCCTATCGTTTAACTTGTAGAGCTGAGGAGCATACAGTACAGCGTTTTTGTGTTTCGGTGGCGGCTGGTTAAACAGAGAAGGCTCCTGTAGCCGGGACAGAGACTAACCTTCATGAAATGTTTCTCCAGAGCAGACCAGGACAGAGAGGAGGCAGAGGTTATGCCGAGAGCACTGGTGGTGGTGGTGGGGGTGGTGGTGTTGGTCCCTTTTTAATGACTCTACCAGTGAAAGTATGCAGAGCAACTTCTGCTACTGTCATTAGGGGCCCGGCATCACAGAGAGGGGGAGAACCCACTCTACTTCCTTTACGTCTGCTCTGGGGGAGAAAAAAAGTGTGATTCGGATTCAAAGAAACTGCCAAGACATTTAGAAGTCAACACATTTGGCTTTTAGGGAGGGACGTCATCTTTCAGTGTACAAGAATTACATTTCTGATGAAAACAGACAACTTCTATTACCAGGAGAGGGTTCCTCATTGAGGATGAAATTGGTTTGGACCACAGAGACCCTCATGAGAAAAATCTCAAGAGCTACACCCCAGCACTGGCAGATTGTTATTAAGATTAGACAGAGATAACTGAAATAGCTTCACTCATCAGGGACTGAATACAGCATGTTGACACCGACAGGTCTAAACCCGATAGCTCCAGTATTGTTGAGCATAAATACTGTTAATCTCGAGGTGAATGCAGCGGTGGAAGGAGTACTCAGATCTTTTACTTAAGTAAAAATAGCAGTAACACAGTTTAGAAATACTGCATTACAAGTAAAAGTCATGCATTCAAATTTATATAAGTAAAATTACAGAAGTATTGGTATCAAAATATACTTAAAAGTAAAACTACTCATTGTACAGAGTGACCCATTTCAGAGGAAATCATAATATATTATTGGATTATAACTATTGATGCATTAATGTGTTTAATGCAACTTTAATTTTGCAACTGGCAAGGCTGAGCTCATTTTAATCAGTTTGTGTAATTCTTGGTAGCTTGTGAAATTTGCCCCAAGGGATCAACAAGTCTTCTCTTAACCGATAATTATACATGATTTGTTTGTTGATGATATTTTGTATTATGACTCTGGATCTGTAAAGTAACTATAGTCATTAATATGATTAAATGTAGTGGAGTTTAAAAAAAAAAAGTACAATATTTGCCTTTGATTTGTTGTGGAGCAAAAGTATGAAGTAGAAGAAAATGGAAATATTCAAATTACAAGTATTTTGAAATTGTACTTAAATACAGTACTTGAGTAAATGTACTTAGTTACTTTCCACCACTATAGAATTACAGTAAGTTAGTCCGTTTTCAACCACTTTTACATCTTGAACAGTGTCTAATTATTGAGCTAAAAAAACGATGAGTTGTATCTGACATAAAACTACAACTTAGGTTGCTTCCATTATGCATTTAAATAATGAATAAAAAGACAGTTATGCAGGGTTGAAGAAATGACCTAAAACCCTGAAATTGTTGTACTTACCTTTTGTCATTAACTTGTCTTAACTGTGACCTATTCTGGGTTCTGGCTCCAGCCGACATGAGTAATCTAATCATATCTGGTGTTTGTAGTTCAGCATTGTTTGTTCTGATTCTGGCTTGTCATCCTCCGTCCTGGGACTGACTCCAGCTTGGCGCAGTAATTGATGGTGTGTTAAGTCAGGATGTTGATTTTATTTGTGTTCTGAGCTGCCAATAAGAACCTACATATTTACTAACATGAAAGAACGCAGCCCGCATCCCCTGTTAATGTGAGTGGCAGGTATCCTCCACATGTGATGATACATTCTGCTGCGTCAACCACAAACATTGCAGGAATTTGTGCTTTGTTAAAGGAATAATACTCAATTCACAGTGCTATGTTACAATACACTGTATTTGTTAAACATTGCAATACATCAACCTGTATACCAACTCCTGTCAATCACATACATATTGTATATTGGTGATCGTATTGTAAACAACTGAAGGAGACAAAGTGACAGTTTAAAGAAGGATTCACCTTCCTTAAGCAAAAGTAGTAATAATATATAAATATATACACACATGAGTATAAATATACAGTATAAGTACTACATTGTAGAATTTTAAATTTACTGAAAATATCAAACTTAGTCATGATGCAGCAGAATGTCCCTTGTCAGTGTATTTTATCCCTTTGGATTATTATTACTGATTTTTTTCTACATGTAAGCAACATTTTGGTGTTGTATATGGGTGGGGAGAGTTTAATTATAACAACTTATATCCTTCTGGGTAGTGTAATCTATTGCATCATATTTTATAAGATTGTTTGTTTTTTATATGTAAAATCTTAAAGTACAGTAACAGGTAACTACAGCTGTCAGATAAATATAGTGGTGAAAAAAGTACTCTGAAATGTAGTGGGATGGAAAGTAGGAAAAAATGGAAATACTTAAGTAATGTGCCTAAAAACTGCACTTACTGTAAATGCAGTGCTTGAAATGTACTTAGTTAGTTACTTTCCATCACTGAAAACCACTGCTGTAGCTGAGTGTCTGACGAAGACCTGAAATGAAACAAATGGTGAAACCAAACAGGGAAATAAAACAAAAAACAACAATCAAACAACTTTCTGTTTGTCACGTAAAATGTTCACTGTTAAGCAAAGTAAGTATTTACTGTTGATGACAAATTTTGCAAGAGGCTGAGTGAATACCAGCCTGATGACAGAAAACCTACACCTTTGGCCTGACATAGTGGACTTTGTTAAAATCATACCAAAATAAAAAAGGAAACTAGTAAAAATCATCACTTTCATAAAAAGTCCTTTTTGATGTAATGGCACAGACTTTGCCCAACATGATGTACCTGTCTGGAATCCAGTTACAGACTGTTGTTTGTCAGAAACATGGACTGTGTCTTCTTCTGTTGCCCAGAGACCAATTTGCGTATTTCTGTTTGTGTGTCCATTTATCGCTTCTCTCACATAAAGTCCTTTGAGGACCTAATAAGTGCTATAAAGTTGTCCTCACTAAACTGCTCGTAAATGTTAGAAAAACACGCCGCTACCAAAAAGCTTCTGTCTTTGAAAAGAACCTGACATCTGGAGTCCAGGCAATGTAGGCTACTGGATAAAGATTTTTTAATATTAGCAATATTGATGAAATTCACAAAGAATTCACTTGAAGTAGAATATAAGTCTGTTTTACTGATGAGGATGGTAAACACTGCTATTAGTTTTGTTTAAATTGAGATGTGTTTAATGAAAAAATCTGTACTTGCATGTCTTACAGAAAAACATGTAGTATGAACACAACAATACGCGTTGGTGTTTTGGTTTTGTTTTCTGTTTTTTTTCCACCAGTTCTTTTTTTACCGGAATGAATGTATTTTCACCAACAGTTATTTCCCTGGAGCAAATTTTTTTTTTTTTTTGGTCTTTTGTTAATTCGCCTCCTGATTTCCCGACACTGGCACACATTGACACTTACCATGTCCTCTGCTGAGAGAACACGATAATTGGTGGAAGGTAAACATGTTTGTCGAAACAGGACTGTTTTCTAGTCAGACCCTGTTTTGCTCAGGCTGGTTCCTCTTCATGCCCTTTCAAAAGTAGTGTCTACACATGGCAAGCACAATTTACTTTATGTATCCAGAGATTGACCCCAACCAGGCATTTGTCCCTTCACCTGGCCTGGGAACTTAAAGAAGCCTGGAAAGACTGAGGCGCAGCACCAAGTTTTTATACTTCCCCTCCTGGGTGTTCTTTGCCTTGTAATTGACACGATGAGGTCAGCTAACGAATATTGTGCGGAAAAACAACGGATACTGACAATTACAGGATGTCTAACAGGCATGACTGACACAAGTGTATTTTTAGAATCTGCTCCACATCATCCCTCTCTGTGTCTGAATCTGTCTCTCTTTTTTTTCTAGACTGGGATGATAAATGTATATGTGTAGTAGGAAAGGGGTCGAACACGGAGAATTAGCACCCTTTAGAGCGTCTTTCAGCTCGTTGTTTAGGTCTGCAGGCCTGCGACTTCACTGTTTTGGTTCACACTCACCGCTCTCATAGCGTTGTTTAAGGCCACATTAGCCAGTCATTTGCAGTGGAAAAGCTGTAAAAACCCTGTGCACTACCTGCTCAGTACCAAACAGCAGACAAAGCTATTGACTAGCTTGTGAACATAGTAGAGCGTTTAGCAGCTGAAGAGCCGGATATTTGCCTCAGGAGTTGGCAACCAAAACAACAGAGCCAAAAGAGAGTGGAGTTACATTCGCCAGACCAGAAACATAATTTTATATGGATTATAATGTTGCTCTGTATTTGCTGGATATATAAATTGTTTGCTGACCGACTTTATTCTCCCACTGAAACAAGGTTTTGCTCAATGTGCGCTGGTAAAATCTTTTTTTAAGATTTATTTATACTGACATGAGTTAAATGTTTGAAATAATACAATCTTCACTCAGCAATCTGTCTAAAATCGGTGTCAGATTTACACTGTGTGATTGCGGATAGGCTTGTAAAATAAATGGGCTCTAATCAAACTGCCAGATTTGAAACTGTGGCTGGTCTGTTAGCATTACATAACATGTAGATGCATAGCTGCAGGAGATGTAAAAACCAGGAGCAGAA
Source organism: Xiphias gladius (assembly GCF_016859285.1). Classification (NCBI taxonomy): domain Eukaryota; kingdom Metazoa; phylum Chordata; class Actinopteri; order Istiophoriformes; family Xiphiidae; genus Xiphias; species Xiphias gladius. The sequence goes on along the minus strand of NC_053400.1, from coordinate 21,672,740 downwards.
GGTTATTTATGTAAAACTTACTTAAGAGAATATTTTCAAATGGTTTCTGCATTTTAATAAACCACTTTGTCAGATGGTCTTAACTAGAAGATACAATTTGATGCTACAAATGTTGAACAGAAATGAGAAATTCCAAAATATGTGACGTTTATCAGGAATTACTCTAAATGTACACTGACTCCTGTTTTTCAGCTCTAGTATGTGCTTTAAGGTATTTAAAACACATAAGAAAGCCAGTGTGCACTATCACGATCAAATAGTGGATCACCTCAGTCATCAGCATGTACTGTTCATTAATGCAGAGTCATGAAACAGAAACATGCAGGCTGAGAGCAGCGGAGAAACTGGGCAAATGCCCAGTTGACTCAGTCAGCATTAATCTTGAAATGGCATTTGTTACTCGGACCCCCTGACTGTCCCTCTTTCAGATGTAGCACTATTTAATAACCACTGCGTGTCAAGCCTGTACAATGAAGGTGATAAATTATAAGGATAATAGTGTAATCAAAAGACACTGTGGCACACTGCCAAGAGAGGAGGGAGGAGAGGCAGGGGTGTTGCAGGCAGAGGCAAAGAGGTATAAAAGGGAGAGTGAAGGAGGGTGTTGAACCAGAGTGAAGAACAGAGGTGGAGGAGAGAAATGTGAGACAGAAATATAAAGAAAGAAAAAGGAGGGAAAGAGTAAAGCGAGGCATTCCGTTACAAAAAAAAAACAGGGTTGTGCTCTCAACAAGAAGGTAAGGAAAAAACAGATTATCAAATATGTTCATGTGTCCGCATCGATCTGCTATGTACTTTAAATCAAATAGGCAGAGGAGGGAAAATCACACTCTAGAGGCAACTGGATGGTTATTGTATGCATGGTTTAAAAAACTACAAGATCAGCAAAATAGGCAAGTGTTTTAGTGGTTTAAGTTTAAACTATGCTGCAGAACTTGGACGGTTCATTCTAATTTCAGAGCCTGTAGTTTGAATAGTATTGTCATTTTTATTTGAATCATAATCTATTTTTACCTTAGTCTTTATTTCAGATTACTGTTGGTAACTTGCATATCTGCTAATGGCCTTTTTATAATGACTGCACTCAAATCTATTGCATGTGATTCCTTCTGTCCAAACTTAATTAATGTATTAATTATTGTATCATTATTCTTTCCGATCGTTCAGCGTGAAGGCAGATGTCTGTCGTGTACAATTTTGCTAGTGTACAAATTCAAACCTTGTGTGTCTGTCTGTGTGGGTGTGGGTGGATTTTGTTGCCAGTATTTCGTCAGTGGATGCAGAAATGTTTGTGTTCCCCTGATGAATGGTGATGGCTAACACAGATGTGTAATGTGATTTGGGGAGGGGGGGCTCTGTCCATCCATGTTTTTTTTTTCCCCTAAAACCTCAAAGACAAAAAGCATGGAACATAGCCATAGACAGATTTTTTTTTGTTCTTGATATATGCTATTTTATTTTAAATTCACCTTATTAAAGTTTAACACTAAAGTTCCATTGAAGTATCATTTTTTGCTGGACTCTTATCTTCTTTGGATTCCCTGGTGTGAAACGCACTTTACCATAGGTGAAAGTTCAAGGGCCAGACATAGTGACAAAGAGTGAAAATGTCACTGTGGCCTCTTCTCCTCATCCTGGGAATCACCTCAGCCACTGTTGTTACTGCTCAAGGTGGGTTCCTCATGAAGATGCTCAGACTCTTGTTTCTGGTGTTGTTAGTGCCACATCTGTACTGAATATACACACATTTAATTTTAAATAATAGTCAGATGGGGAGACTTGCAAATGTACGCTAATCATAAAAAAAGAGTCGTGCATTGCAATACAATAAGATTAGAAGCAGGCTGATAAAACAGTTTGAACTCTAGACTGAAATCTTGGCTTTAACACTGTAAAGTCAAAAGAAAATTGAATGTTAATGTATGATTTAGTTTTTTTTTTCTACAAGCATCGGTCTACAACTGATAGTATGTTCCTATTTGCAGATTTCTACTCAAACTAAACTAGGCTGACATGTTTTCTAAATCACTGTTACCCCCTGCTGTATTTTTCTGTGACCCTGACTAAGTTTTTCTCAATCAGTGTCAAGACTGGTCACCCTGTATGTTCGAAACTGACAGTCTGTGTTAGCCAGCAACAACTGAACTAGAGTTTGCAGATTTTACAGATACACACAACTGCACTCGTATGTAGTTACATTTTCAAAACACAACTCTTACATACATATTTACAGATATGTACAGTTAACTCAAGATTGACATTATCGTAGATTGAATTATTTCAGAAAACTTTTTTTTTTTCATCAAAAGGCAATGCATATTTATCTTTGACGTGTCTCACCCAGTGCACTAGTAGTATAGAGAGAGGAATCACTGCCCAGTCACTAATATTTGATTTCGTGTTTACATAAAATTCAATTCACAGACTCTAAATTATATTTTCAAGAAAGCAACATTTGGAGTAGTAGCGAAAGCACATTGCCAGACATAAATGTATACATATGCATGTATGAATGCATGGCACACAAATCATGTGAGACACAGTTAAGGCATTAATCAAACATTTCTATTTGTCTGTTGCAGGGTCATGGAGAAAGGACAACAAAGAGTTTAGTCCAGCTGTCTACCACTCTGATGGTAACTTTTCTTCTAAAATTCTAAACCAAATATGTATTCAGAAGTATACACGATCTTTTTATGGGTTTAGTCATATTCCTAACACAGTAAGTATAAGCTGCTATTCAGGCCACATTTGTTTCTGTACTCTCTGTGTCTAGAAAACTACGAGTGGACTACATGGTTCAATGTTGATCACCCCGGAGGTCGTGGAGACTATGAGCAGCTGGATGCAATTCGCTTCTATTACCGTGCCCGGGTTTGTGAGACTCCACGGGCAATCGAAGCCAGAACCACTGAATGGGTCCCAGCCCGCGAAACTGGCGAAAAGGTCCATGCAGACCCCACTGTGGGCTTCTGGTGCCTCAATGAGGAGCAAGCTCCCGAAAGCAACTGCTCAAACTACGCAGTCCGCTTCCTCTGTCCCAAAGGTTAGGTCTCGTAGCACCTTTGGATATTTATTTCATATATCAAAATATGGTCTCAGCGTAAAGGCAAGATACTGCACTCTTGAGTCCTGTACCTTTTTAAAAACTTGACTTTCCTCCTCCTTCCAGAAACTTTCTGGTAATACACATGCAAATTATAGTGTATTTCCTTTCAGGGTGTTGGTTTGAATATTACTAATGCTCTATTTTCCAACAGATAAAAGTGAGAACATTCAGAGTACCTGGGGAGCGTGGTCAGACTGGAGCCCATGCCCCGCCCTCTGTGGTCAAGTGGGGGTCCAACTTCGCTCCAGAAATTGCCAATCTCACTCTATGCCTTGTAGTGGCCCTAAAGTAGAAGGGAAAGCATGCAATGGACCTGAGTGCCCAAAGACAGGTGAGTTAGCCTCGGTTTAGTTGGACAGACTCTTCTGTAATTAAATTCAGTCAGGTCACGACTTAGCATAACCTCATCTGATATAGATTTTCACAAAAAGGAATAGCTAACCTGTGAACAACTAAACTTTGTATTCGTTTTTTTCTACTCTTAAGATTGCTCCCTGCAATGTGTGATGGGGAGGGTGAATGCTGAGTGTGACACATGCATGTGTGAAGAGCACATCCTATTGGGTTCTGTACGTGGTGCTGGAGGTCTCACTGCTGAAGGGGCTGTTATCCTTCGCTATGGCAAGCTTCTTACCCTTACTGACCACAACGGACATTTCCGCATCCCTGGTATCTGCCCTGATGGCAACACTTCGCTGACATTCAGCCTGCAGGGTCATGCCAACCTTAATGTTGTTGTGCCCACCAGTGCTGAACGCACCTCAGTCCTCAGTGTCCAGCTAAAAAGAACAGGTACAATAAATGTCTGTGGATTTATAGCAAAATATTTGATTACAGTTCACATTACCATTGTAGCTATAACAAATTAAGATATGAAAAAATTTTGAGCTGCATATTTACTGAAAAGGAAGTTTTTTTTTTAAGCATGTAAGGAAACTTAGGGATAATATATTTTAACTCCAATTGTCATTTTTCAGAGAAGCTTCAAGTGTTGAGCAACCCTGTGAGCAAGGCCAGGAGGCAGGGACAAACTGCTGCCTTCTGCTGCAAAGTGGCAGGAACGCCACAGCCGGACAAGTACCAATGGTAGGACTTGTTATATTGAAATTACAGTCCAGAGACCACACACACAACTCTAGCCTCCCATAGAGTCATTTAATGTTTGTTTGTCTTTTTTAATTTCAAAAACATAATATATTCCATGCCTTTGCATCTTCTGTCTGTCTTTCCTTCTGTGTGAACAAACAGGTTTCATAACAACAGTCTTCTGGAGAAGCAGTCTGAGAACACCTTGGTCTTAAAAGATCTGCATCCTGAACAGGCTGGGGAGTACTACTGCAGAGCAAGTGGTCCATCTGGGGCTATTAAGTCCAAACCAGCTACACTCAAAGTCTTAGGTATGTTCTTGCTAAATTGATAAAAGCATATTAAATACACAGGAACATATATATATAAGTGGAGTAATATCAATGGAGTACATACTGTATTTTACTTTAGAAAGATGACAGTATGATCAAACTAAATCAACATTTTGATTTCTGCATCTCAAACACAGGTAGAAATGAGCATTCGTGTAACCCCAAGCCTGATTCCCACCTCATCCGTCTTCCACATGACTGCTACCAAAACAGCACAGACTCGTTCTACTATGATGTGGGCAAGTGCCCCTCAAGTACATGTGCTGGACAGCTGGACAATGTCATCAGGTGCAAAGACAAAGTGGCTTACTGCTGTGGTGTGGAAAAGATGGAGGAGAGGCAGCTAACATGCCAGGGCTACCAACTCCCCACCATGGTGGTGACTGAGTGTGGCTGCCAAAAATGTGTGGATACCAAGGCTATTGTGCATGGTAGGGCCATTGCTGCAGATAATGGAGAGCCGATGAGGTTTGGGCATATCTTTATGAATGGAGTCAGAATCAGCCGCACAGGCTACAAAGGGGCCTTCTCCATCCAGGTCCCTCAAGACACAGAGAGGCTAGTCCTGACTTTTGTGGACAATATGCAGAAATTTGTCAACACCACAAAAGTACTTCCATTTAACAGCAAAGGAGGGGCTGTTTACCATGAGATCAAACTTCTGAGAAAGAAAGCTCCTGTCACCATCAGCCCCACAGAAACCAACACTCTGGAGCTTGGGGAGATGGAGGGCCAAGAGGCAATGGTTCAGATCCAGATTCCTCCCCATTCCTTCTATAAGGAGAATGGAGAAGTCTTCACGGGTAACGTCAATGCTAGTGTAACGTTTCTCGACCCAAGAGACATGTCCACAGCTGCTGCAGCTCAAAGTGATCTCAATTTTGTAGGAGATGAAGGAGATACCCTGCCACTGCGAACCTATGGTATGTTCTCAGTTGACTTCAGAAGTGAGGAAAACAATGAGCCCCTGAACGCAGGTGAAGTGAAGGTGTTCCTGGATTCTGCTCAGGTGAAGATGCCTGAGCACCTCAACACCATGAAGCTGTGGTCACTGAACCCTGATACTGGCTTGTGGGAGGAGGAGGGAAGTCTGCAAGTGGAGAAGAAAAGAAGAGGCAAAAGGGAGGAGAGAACCTTTCTGATTGGTAACATGGAGATCAGAGAGAGACGGCTGTTTAACCTGGACGTCCCAGAGAACCGCAGGTGTTATGTGAAAGTGAGGGCCTTCCGCAGTGAGCGCTTTATGCCCAGTGAGCAGGTGGAGGGTGTTGTGGTGAGTCTCATAAACATGGAACCCGCAGCTGGCTACTCCTCTAACCCACGTGCCTGGGGACGATTTGATAGTGTCATCACTGGTCCCAATGGTGCCTGTCTTCCTGCCTTCTGTGATGAACAAAAAGCTGATGCCTACTCTGCCTATGTCATGGCCAACCTTGGCGGGGAGGAACTGGAGGCTGTCCCTTCTGCTCCAAAACTAAATCCCAACCTCATTGGAGTGCCCCAGCCTTATCTGGGTAAACTGAACTACAGGCGGTCTGACCATGAAGACCCCAGGGTGAAGAAAACAGCATTCAGCATCAATGTGGCAAAACCAAGTGCCAACACAGCCGAGGAGGGCAATGGACCAGTGTATGCATTTGAGAAATTGAAAGAATGTGAGGAGGCCCCATTCAGTGCAGCACACTTCCGTTTCTCAAGAGTGGAAGGAGATCGCTATGATTACAACACAGTCCCGTTCAATGAAGATGACCCAATGAGCTGGACAGAGGACTACCTGAGCTGGTGGCCAAAGCCCATGGAATACCGGGCCTGCTACATTAAAGTCAAAATCAACAGCCCACATGAGATCAACGTGCGGTCCCACAACATGGGTGGCACCCATCCCAAGACAGTGGGCCAGCTTTATGGGCTCCGAGACACTCGCAGCATCCGTGACATGGACCAGGCAACTTTATCAGCTGTGTGCGTGGAGTTCAAATGCAGTGGGATGCTGTTTGATCAGGAACGTGTAGATCGTACCCTCGTGAAGGTGATTCCACAAGGAAGCTGTAAGAGAGACCATGTCAATGCAATTCTTCAGGATTATCTGGTCAACCACCTGCCCCTAGCTGTCAACAATGACACCAATGAGTTCACCATGCTAGCGCCTCTTGACCCTCTGGGCCATAACTATGGAATTTATACGGTGACAGACCAGGATCCACGCACAGCCAAAGAGATTGCACTTGGACGCTGCTTTGATGGCACATCCGATGGTACATCTCGTGTCATGAAGGGCAACGAGGGCGTAGCACTGACGTTCACCTGTGGAGATCGTGAGGTGAATCACCAGAGTGTCTTCCAGGCCCGGCAGAATTCTCCAGGTCAGACAATAACAAGTGTCGTGAGAGGAGAAGGAAGGCAGAACCGACGCCGACAGAGGGCCAATGCACCCCGCAGCAGTCGAAGACGTAGCACGAGAAATCCTACAGGAAGACGCACAAAAGCTACGAGCTAAATGACACTGGGCAATATAGAAACCAAATGAATACCTGCAATGGAAATGAGTGAATAGTGTTAACCTTATGTTTTGATACAAGCATTTTATATCGACTTTTTTTTTTTTCCAATTTAAGTGAATATGTAACTAAACAAAGCTAGGTCTATTTCCTGCAGCTTCTTTCCAAAGAACAGTTGCATTGTTTTTGTCTTACTTTACATTTTCACCTGTACTGTGGTAATTATTTACTTGAAATTGTAAATAGAGTATTTATTAAATGTGCCTTAAAAATCAGTAATCAGTGAGCCGTCTGCTTATTACATTTAAGATTTTCGTTGATGTTGTAAACAAAGACAAACACAAATTATCCTTTCGACCAGTGATTTATTAAATTAGATGCTTATAAAACACCGCAGATGCTGTATCTTCCACATTATAATGTATCCAATTGTCCATGTAACATTGAAACTGGTCAATTGCTAGAAAAGAAAAGGAGAAATGCACCCCTTTCAACTAACTGTAGCCCATATGAAGACATGGTGGGGTGAAGCCCATAAGCCCCCGCTCCTCATCACACTTGATACAAGCCTGCAGAAGCAATGATTAGGAGACCAGTTGTAGCAAGTTAATTCCCTTGCCTGATCCATACTTTTGCTGCATTAGTATAAATCAAATTAGTAAATTACTTTTGTCATGCACAAAAAATACGTATAAGCACTCTTTGCGCCAAATTTTCAAGGATATTCCAGAGATGTATCAAGAGAATGGCTGTGAGGTTTTAAAGTCACATTTATTATACTTGTCTATCCCTTTTATCTTACAATGAATGTCATGTGCTCTCCGTAAAATTACAACTACTACTTACATGTTGCATCAGTCTCAAAATCACCCAAAATGCAACCTTTCCAGAGATAAAGATGAATAATGCTGAATAATTGTTCTGCATTTGGCAACCAAAGTTATAGATACTATATACTTTCCTGTAAGAGAATCATCCACAGGTAAGTGAGACCTATAATATATACATGACATTCTGGTTAAAGAATTTGCATAGAACCTTGTGTTTCTATGTCACTACACTTATAACTGCAATACTGTATCTGCCATTTTGACAGGAGAAACATTTAATAAAAAATGAGCCCTGCAAAACTCAGACATCAGCAGTTACAATGTATTCTCCATTGAAGCTGGGTCACCCAACAGATACATGATCATGTGTGTTTGAGTCGAGGCTGAATGAGACAGAAAAGGCAATTCCATATGTATGAACATAAAGAGTTGGTGAGACTGGATGCTCCCTGGTATAGTCCCTCTGGTCACTGAAGCAAAATTAAGGGGGCAACACATAGTTCAGATGTTCCAGGATGGCACTGGACAGCATGAGAAGGTACAGCTGCATTTCTGAGGGTCGGGAGGGCAGTAGTGATGGAGCCAGTGTCACATGAAGTCCTCATAGTCTTGGGCGTAGCCCCCATCAAACTCTGCATAGTCAAGGTCGTCTCTCAGCTGTGCTTTCAAACCACCTCCAGGTATAACCCCTTTCTTCTTCTTCTTTCCTTTGTTTTGCTATATGGGCAAATAAAAGTCACTTAAAATGATAGAAATTATATATGAATACACATCTGCAGCAAAAGGGCTTTCTAATTTGATCTGAGACTTCTCTGGTTGAACGATGCAACAAACTAAATTATTAATGCGTATTCAGCTGATTTAACTGTTACATATTACACTGGAATTACCAAATATATGTATATTGATAAAAATTCAGTATAGAAACCACAGGAGTGTTAAAGAACAAACTAGTTGATTTCCACTCTGAGTACACATCAAGTGACTATGCAAGGTGAACAGCATCCCCTACTGAATAGGAACTACAGATCTGAATTAATAGATGAGTAAATATAAAAATACAAGCATGCGGTCACTCACTTTTTCTTGTTTCTGTTTTTCACTAAGTAGGACTGAAAGGGAATTACTGATTTTCTTCAAGTCATCTACTTCCACTGTAAGAGGAAGAAGAAAAAGAGTTATTGGTCAAGCATGTTTTGACTGACATTTTGAAGATGTGTAATAATGTATATTGTTTAATAAAAATGAGTGCAAAAGATGCTAGGCTTACATGAAATACAGAGTTCCCGAAACAATGAATCCAAGAAACTTGAATAATGCACAGATTTTTCAAACTGGGATATCTTTTCTTTCAGCAATTTTTCAAATTCTGTGAAGTCTTCTTTGGAGGACGGACACATGGTATCAATCCCAGTGACACTATTCGAAGTGCTGCTGACACCTGAAAAAATATTTAAAAAACAGTTTGATGTCTCCTAATGACATACAGAATCAAAGATGCAACGCCCTGCTTTTACATTGGACCTCCAGTATATTGCTAGTGTTTATACCAACAATCTAGCTGAAGGGTGTGAATCTCTGCTGAATGTTGAGGGTGCTGAGATTACAAAATAACAAAAAAACTGCAGTACAGAAAAGGCTGTTGTGGGCAAACTAGGTTTGTGGTAATTTAGAAACAGTGTCGCCATTACATAGTTTGTCCACCAGAGAGTACTGGCAAGTTGATTTTTCAACTGTAAACCGTCTCGCACAGATTGTGTTTTGGTCATAATTCTTTAAAATTTAAAAAAAAACCACCTGAGGGATCCATATCAAGATTTTTTATGTTATGATTGTTTAAAAACGTTTACTATTAGCTGATGTCATTAGCAGATTTTTTAAAACTCACAAATATCGATATCAGTATTTGTCTCAAAAGTCCAGCATCAGTCGGGCTATAAACCATATACTGTATGCACACTTGATTTTTGCCAACCCCTTCAGAACATGCTGAAGTTGTTCTGGTTTAACAACAGTTTGTTATGTATAGTACAGGGGAAGAACAGTTCTAGTGAAAAATGTCAGATGGTATTTATCATTTCTCAAAAAGCAACAGATTGTGGGAACACTGAGAATTTTTTTTAAGTATAGAGTTACTACAAAAACTAAACCTTACAGAGTAAAATAATTTATCAATTCATTTGTAATAACATTTTTTTTTTTTTAAATCCAAGCTTTGTTAAAGCATGTTTAAAGGTGATGAAACACAACTTACTGGAATGATACTTCATGATGCTTCTTTTTTTTTAGTAAAACCATACATATAAGGGACAGGCTAAGAAAATAATGGTGGGGGTTCAGAAATGCTTATATGTTTTGACAACCTGGTTACAAAGAGGGTTTTGCTGGTGAAGAAAAAATCCTTTAATATCTCAGAAAAGCATGTTATTTTTTGTCGGTCTTGAACACACAACCCGTGTCTACATACGGGGTACAGCTAAGCATGAATATGAGAGCAGGTTAAAATTAAAATGAATCATGAGTTGCAGTACATTGCATCTACAGTATGAACAACAGGATATCTCACTTTGAAAGTAGAAGACACCAAGGGAGCAATCAAGCAAAGACTTTAACAATCCAAGCACAAATTAAACATGAAATATAAATATAAGTTGCACATTCTCTTAAAAAGCTAGTTTCATGTACACAAAAAGTTTTGTATTTTGGAAGACTACTAAGCTTGTAAACTTTTTTTCTTTTTAACCCAAAGGTGATCCTGTCTTACCAAAAGCATCTTTTGCTAGCTCCAAATCTGCGGCTTCCTGTAATTTCTTCACTCTTAACTTCTCTTCAAGTTGTTCTTCAGGAGTGAGTACTTCTTGCTGTTGACAGATGCCACAAAGTCAAAATTAAAATATTGAAGATGACAGAGGGGACAATAGTTTTGTGTATTAGAGGAAAAAAACAAAAACAAAAACAAAACAAAAAACTCACTTTATCCTGCAGCTCTTTCTCCTTCAGTTCCTGTTGTTTTTTCTTTAACCGGTTTTCTTTCTCTTTGATCTTCTCACTTAACTTTTTCTTTTCAGAAACCTTTGTGTCTGAAGCTTAATATAATGGAATAAAATGTAAATTTGCAGAAAAAGATGGAAATTTAGCCACTGATTAACATGCAATACAATAAATCATGTTTATGTGGAACAGGTGGCAATTAAATAAATACCTGTTTTTTTCACCTCTGCTTTTTTCTCCTCATCATCATCCTCATCATCCCAGTTGTCCTGTGAAATCAAAAAAGGTGAGATAGTTGGCATTTTTGATTCAGGCTACACAGGCAAGCTGTGTAAAATCCATTACTTTGACAAATGTCAATTAATGTTATAAAAATAAATGAGCCGGTTGGAAAGTTTATACAATACATCTGAATAACAGAAACACCATCTAACACAAAAACAGCCCATAAGATACACTGATCAGATAAATGGCAAACAATACCCATAAACACCCATTTAACCATTCAATTTTACATACAAAGACCGATATCTACACCCATTGTCCTAATAATTCCAGCACTTAAGGATTTACAGCCTAAATCAACACAACTACACAACAGGTACAGTCCATGGGGATAGGGGCAACAAAAGTATGCAATGCTGTATGAATCCAAGTCCATCCAGACCAATACATACCCTAATACTAGGGATGGGTGATAATTTAATAACCTAATTTATCAAATTTTGGTGAAATCATGTCATCTCAGATGGTATTTTGTTGTTCGACAAATAATTGTTGTCAGATGAATGAAAATGTACAAGCTGTGATTGAAAACAAACAAAATCAGTTGTTAAAGTTTTTGTTGGACACATTTTAAGAAATTGTATTTTAATGGGGAACATTGCTTATTGCTTTTCAATTATTTTATGAGTGGTTTTGCATACACCTTCCATATTTTGATATAGGAAAACACATCAGCCCTACTTGATGCTGCCCTCAGAAAGCACCACTAGTGCTGGGGACTGATCCAAAAACCAAGTTCAAACATGCAGTTCATAGTCTGCCAAGTGATCAGTGGTGCACTGCACTCCAATAATATCCACATAATTGTTGTTAACCATTTAAATCCTATCCTTTAATTTCATTAATAATTACAGACCTTTCCCTCATTAATCTCTTATCTGGGGGGGAAAAAAATAAATAAAAATCAATACTTCACAAATTTTAAATGGAATAACTAACTCAACTTAAAACAGAGATTTACACACTACTCAATGAGCTTTGACAAGCAGCCTGTTGTGTGTGCATAGTGGAAATGCAAGCATACCTTAATACAATACACTTGGGATCACAAATTCAAATTAATTTGTGCAACTGACTGTGCTGGTCCTTGGATTGCCACAAGCATGCCACACAGTTTGTACTACGGACGACATGAAAGCATCAGGTCCTTTAGTTTGGGCACCATATGTGACAGAAACCTGAACAAATGAAGAGGCCTCTACCAGCACTTTCCCTGGGTCAATTGTCTGACGTTTCTGGACAGCGACCATGTCAACATTCAGGTAGTAACCACCTGTATAGCACCATCAATGGAACACCAGCCTCCTACAACACGCCTGGTGTAAAGTCGGAAACTTCTAGGCCTAGTTCGTGGCTCAGTTGAGTCATCAACCCAGATGATGATTTCATCTGATTGTGGCTAGAGTTGGTTAGCAAGCTAACGCCGCCTCATGTTGAACGTAACTAGCTGTGGGAATTCAGGACGGGACACAAATGCTAATCTCCTACGATCATTTAATGGAACCAACTTTGGACAAGGACGAGATAACCTTCCACATTAACCAAGTAGTCCAAACCACTTAAGTTAACGACGCTATCGTCGAAGTTACCTAACGGTAAAGCTCATTCTAGACGCAACCTGACAGGGGAGCTAGCGAGTTTGCTAGCTAAGTGGCCCGGGGAGAGGTTAGCTTCAAGCTACGTTATCCAAATTTAGCCCTGCTATCCAAGAATTACATCGCTGACTGTCGGCTTCAAAATAAAAACAAACAAAATTAGCGTCCAGAAGCTAAATTGAATCCCAACCCTCTACAACCGATGAAAACCGAGTAATAGCCTACCGTTAGCTAAACTGGAGTTACTACGGGCTGCCTGGTGGAGCCACATGAGTTAGCTATCAGCTAGCACTAAGCTAACACAGGCTCGGGGGTTGGGACTGACAGGCAGCCAGAGACCGCGGCGAAGCATGGCACCACAGCCGGGGCGACAGTCCTCCTACCCACCGAGAGCTTCAAACTCATCTGACCGGCTAACCGCTCGCTTAACGTTCACCTGACAAACGTTGGCTGCGTTAAATCCCTTCTCGGACCGCACTAGTGTCTGTCAGGTTAATTTACCTTAACATCTTCATCTTCGTCTTCGCCTTCCCATTTGTCCAGCGCTGCCGCCTTTTTAATCGGCTCCTCCGGCTCGAAGTTGTCAGCGTCTGTAAAAACGACAGCATGAAATTCGTTAGGCCAATCCACATTTAACGAGCGAATTTGACAATAACGGAGTGTTAGGCGCGTAAAACAAAGACTGTGTCAAAGCGGGTGATGTGCCGATAGCTATCCTTCCCAACTTAGTTTCTCACCCCAGTCCGCCATGTCGACTGTGTTGGTTATGTTTGACAAGCTCGCGGTGGAGTCAGTGCTGCAGCCCGCTGGCCACGTTCAGTAACAGCTCCCACCTCCTGGACGTCACCGTCGGCCTATCTAATGTCCTCACTGCCCCGGGACTACTTGAAGCAACACGACAGCCGTCAGGTACCCCCGGTATTTTTTTTATCTAATTAAGTAGTAAACATAAGGAGGGTGCTTGGGACAATGGGGCAACCCACAGGACAGAGTTGGTAGCATTTCATTCAGTGGCGGTCTCATTTACACTACGGCATATACAATGAGTCAACGTGTTGCCGTTTTTTTTTCCCTTACTTGGAATTTCACAAGTTTTATTTAACCTTGACTCATCTCAAAAATGTTCGAGATTCATTGCGTGATTGCCATTTCAGCATAGTTGATGGGAATCTGGTTTGGTGAGTTCACACAAAATTAGAACAAACAAAAACCTCACATCGCGTACAGTAACCACATATAAATAAGCGACTGAAAAATAGAAAAGTGATAGTAATAAATAGTTTCATAATTAAAACAAGCGTGTTCCCATGGGGATGCTATCAGTACCCCAAAACCAGCTATAATGTGTACCACTGTATGCATTACTGGGCACTAAAAGTAAAGAGAGGATGCTTTCAAAACTAATGCCATGAACGGTTTTTATTTATCAATCAACTTCTTACAAAGGACAGTAAACAGCAGTCAAATGGTGTGAACGCTCTTTGCCTTAAAGCAGCACCAATTCTCCCCGGTACACATGAGCACAGTTTTTCTTGGAACTTGTCAGGTGGGTTGTTGGAGAACCTGCTGCAGTTCTTCTGTGGACTTAGTCGGTCTCAGTGTCCTCTGTCTCTTCTGTCCCAGACTGACTCCATGACGTTGAGATCAGGGCTCCTTGGGGGCCAGACCATCTGTTGCAGGACTCCTTTTCCTTCTTGCCTCTTAAGATGGCTTCTTTATGACTCCAGCTGTAAGTCTGGGGTTGTTGTAATGCTGCAGAATGAAGTCGGGACCGATCAGACGGCTCCCTGATGGTACTGCATGATGGATATGAATCTTAACATCAAAAGTTTCTAAGACTTTTGCAGAGTAATATACAGTTCATACCCCTCACAGATAGGATTAAAACAGCACCTAAATTATTTAGGATTTGAAGAAACGAAGGCCTCAGCGTAAGTGCTGTTGCAGAACTTAGCTGTCCTGGTTCTGATACTTGACTCATCATTTTCATAAAGTCTTACAGATAAGCCCATAATTATAACATATAACTTACTATCCCATAATGTTTACTTAAAAAGACAAAAATCTGACCTCTATGAAATTTATATCTCGTGATTTTCACAAAGTATGTCTAAGTTATAATAAATGTAAGTTTATTTAATAGTTTGTTAATAACTTGGATGAAAGAGGTATGCTACAGCTTTCTTTTATAGTTGGGAGCTGTATGCCCACATAATGTAGACTGTCATACATAAACGTCATGCATTAATGAGTATTGTGTGAAGTTACTTTTGAACAATTCCACCAAGTGTGCATGAGTGTTAAAAACAGACAGAGTCGATCAGAGGCAGAGTGGTTCACTTTAATAATTAAATTTATATTTATGAGACCAGAAAGTGTGCACAACAATAGAAAACTCACAGCAAAATAAACAGAAGTTGACCAAAACTAATACAATCAGGTCTTATTGAGCATTATGAACCTGTTATCTAATCAAGATAACTCACAGTCGATATATAAATGTAGCAAAGATTAAAGCGCTTACTCTGACAAAAATATTATATAATTTCACAAAAATATATAACTTTGTGGGTTTGCAACACAACTTTGATTTGTTCATAATAACTGTATAATAACTATATTTAAATCTCTTAAGTGTCCGGGTTGCTTTTCTAGGTATGGCGTCACATCCCTGAGAAGGATACATTGGGACAGTAGGGATTCATACAGGTTTATCAAAATATAAATAAATAAGCCAAGTGTAATGAAAATAGTTCTATGGGTTTTAGTTAGACTTGGTGGATATATTGTTTATACGTTGAACATGTTTTGTTTTTCCTCTCTCTACTTTGAATTAAACTAGTCATTTGGTTCATCTAGTGCTTAATGTTGATATGTCAAATTGATAACTGCACAAAATAAATTACAGTCTCACTTAATACACTTTGTGGAAATCCTGAAGTGCTGCGTATTTCAAAGAGGTATGGTATTCCACAGATCAATGAGATCATCGTGGTTATGTGGGCGAGGAGGTGTCTCATGATCCAGCAGGGCTGAGTTGGGTCATGTGCCCGGGCAGATCGGGTCAGGGCAGGGCAGGACGATCAGCAGCATCAGCAGTCCCAGTACGAGACACAGAGGACTGTGGCTCAGCGCCAGGCCCAGTGACTTCCCTTCAGGAACACAGTGAAACCAATACAAATGTAGAGCCGTGCAAAATATGATCCCTACGGATTCTCTGTCTTTGTATATTATCACAAAAAAAAAAAACCAACAGTGAAATAAATTTTAGAGCATTTGACTACACTTTCTGAGCTTTTCATATAAAAAATAAACACTGTCACATCGTCTAGAATGACCTTCCAGTATAAGTGGTACATTTGAATAACGCAATAAATAGAAGAATACTCGACTCAAGTGAACCGTTTGTTTCTTGCTTTATAAAATGTACAACAATGATGCCCCAGAAAGCTCATATGAATTTCACAATTACTCTCAAGGTGAGTGTTGTTCGTTACTCAAGGACTGCTATAAAATAAACGTCTTACAAATTCTATGACTCCACAATCTCAGCCTTTCAAACAGGTATATAATTGTAATTAATTAATTAATTAAAGCAGGAGTTTTGCAATGCGTCCCAATTCTACACTACATACAAACCATGGTTTTGAGTATGAACTGTGTTTACACTTGAAAAAAAAAAATTCAGAAGCCTTATGTGTAGGATTTGCAAAACATCTGGCTCTAGAAACGTCTATAGTCACCCTGAGATTAAAGTGCTGAAATCATCAAATGGCAACAATTTTCATAAGGATTGTCTAACTTTTCTTGGAGTATTTATGCCATCAGAATAATTTGTTATCAGAAAGAGATTCTACAAGTATATTAAAATTCTACACATAGGTGATTTAAGTACACTCAAAGAGGTCTATATGCAGTCTAAATTTACTTGTTTTTTTTAGTATGCTGCCAAAACACGAAGGAAATACAGGGGCTACTTACAGCTGATAAGCATAATTAAAACAAATTGCAGATGATGGTGAGACAGCTCCAGGATGATCTCAGACAAGAAAACAAAAAATAAAATATTACATCTTTGGAAAAACATTTTGCTTTTTCCATGTAAAGTTTAATTTGGCAATAGGTTTCTAAAGTAGTGGCTGGAGTGATATCGGTCAGTGCACATCTTGCATCATTTTCCTTTGGAGGAAACATTAGAAATATTTATTTTATACTAACTTAAAAGACACAATATTATGAATATTAGTATATATATATATATATATATATATATATACTGTAGTGTATAGTATTAGTATGGAATTGGGACACAACTTTGGTTAGAGCTTTGAGGGAGGAAGCTCGTGTTCATCTGATAAACTGAATTTTGTGAAGAAAAATTAAGTAAGTTATGAAAATGACCCATCCTTACAATTGTTCACACGGTTTCAAATATTTCAGTGGTTTACCTCTGAAGTCTACAGGTCTGTTCTCCCAGGGTGTCAGCACCATAGCCAGCGCCGTCCTCTGAACATCTGACAGAGCAGAGAACTGCTCAGTAGTTACTGCAGCGGCCTGCTCATAGGAGAACATGCTGATCTGTCTGTGGTTTAATGCCACCTTGAGGAAATGTCAAAACCGACAGACACATAGAAACAGAGACCAGATGGGCAGAGATAAGACGAGACAACATATGGACTTGTTAAAATAAATTAGGATATTTGCAGGTCTTGAAAAGTCTGAAAAAACATTGGATATAGTTTCCTCAAAAAAGGCCAAACAATGTATTCAAAAGTCTTAATTTTTTTTTTTTTTGGTAAAATTTTTGCCTTGAATATTTTCACATGTACTGTCCTACAAAGGTAAAGACTCGTAATTATCAAAACAAAGAAGTTGATAAAAAGGTTTTGACATTTCTGTGTAACAGATAGAACGTTTATACCAGCTAATGCCCTCATTAATGAGCTTTAAGGCAACTTAGCCTTTTAAAATACACTGTCCCACCCGTTGGACACTTTGGCCTTGGTAGTGCCACTTCAGGTGTGTTTTGGACTGGACCGGACTCAATCTTTACACAATCTTGACAAATCATCCCTTATTTGAAAGCTCTAAGTCTCCTGATTCTATCTTTGCAAAGTATTTTAGGATCCCCATATTACAGCAACATCTGTTGACACAGAATTGGTTCTACTACCAGGGTACTAATAAGTTACCACTATAGGCCTTATATTTTGGTTGTAAAATTTAAAGTCTGTTCAGAGGTTAACTACATCAGTTCCGATAGAGTCAATTACTGCTATACTCAGGTAAACTAAGCTAGTTACCTTTGAACCAAACTTGTTTAGCTGTTTTTTTTTTTTTCGTTATTTTTTTTTTTTAACTTTCAAAATGAGATTTAGCTACTGTCTCATTAGTTATATGTTTAGAAACTGAATTCTTAAGATGCCTGGTCGTCATATTGTTCTATTTCAACTAGAAAGAGCTCAAGGAAAAAAACTATAATTAGCTTTTGCTAGGGCTAGCAGTAGTCTCCCTAGCTAGCTTTCACCTTATATAGGTCGCTCTCTTATTTTAGCTGTCTAGTTGGCTTTCTGTTACAGAGCTGTGGTTTATTTCACACTAACTGTATGCTGTTATGTTTTCAATGAAACTGTACATTTCTAAGGCATAATATTTTTCATATGGTAAAAAACAGATGTCAAAGTGTCTGATTGTGGTCTTCACTCAATTTTGACCAAATATGTATTACTACGTTTTGGCTTTGTATGACAGTAAAGGCAGTAATGTTAGTAAGGTTTCTGTATCAGGTTGTGGGTTGTTGGGAGGCCTTGCACCCAAAAGTGGGATGGTTCAACAGTGTTTGTGTGCGCAAGAGGCTGTTCAGTCCTTTTTTGTGGAGTTTCAGTCATCACCATCTGACCTGTAGCAATCGCTGTCACTGCAGCGACTCATAATGAAAAAGTGTCAATTTTAGCAAAAACTTAAATTAACTTAAATGAATGAATCAATTTTTAACCAGTTAATCCTTCCGTCTATTTTCTGCCGCTTATTTGGGTCCAGATCACATTCATTTAATTAATTATATCCTTAGGAATTATTGTTATATACTTCTGGGAAGTACTGAAAAAAATGTAATATAATTATATATAATTCTAGGTCATATTATCCCTAATTGTTTTCCATCATACTTTCATCCTTTGGCCTGTTTGACTAGATATTAAATTACATTCTGTGGGGTATTAAAAAGGTCTTAAAAAGTCTTAAGTTTAACCTGCCCAACCCTGCAGAAACCTTGATAAATGTACCAACATGAACATACCGAAAATCAAGATATTTTTTACCCCAGAGGAAAAACTTAATAAAAGAAATCTCTTAAATCATAATAGCTTATGCTGTGAATATTATTTTGTTGTTTTATTAAATGTAGACTTACATAAAACCGTTTAGGTGGTATCATTGAGATAGCCTTAGGCGAGATTCCTTCAATTTGCTCTTTCACCAAAGCAGACATGGCGAAGTCTGGGAGACCAGCTGTAAAAAGTGGAAAATGTTTCAGGTCGCCTGAGTCAAAAACACTAGCATGCAGCCACAAGAGAGAGACACAACACATTAAGAGGGTGCCAAGAAGACAAATAATAAAAATGAGATGACTTTAATGTAAGGTGGTGAGCACACATTTGCATGAGGCTGAGCTACAAACTATTAGGTAAAGACAGTGAATGAACCATACCTGCCAGAACTCCGATCTCAATGAAGACATCAGTTCCCCAGGAACTTATGGGTCCAAAAGCAAGGCTGTGGGTAAGCAGCCCAACAAGAGCATCCAGCTGCTCCTCTGAGCAGGACAGTGTCAGCTGACCCAGCCAGCGCACCGCCTTACTGCAGCCCCAAGAGGGAGACACAGCATGAGAAGAGAGTCAATTCAGATGTCACATATCAGGGGCTCAAAAAAAAAAAAAGAAAAAAAACTTATAAGAAGCATCTTTTGAAGTGTCCGTTGTTATTTGCACACCTGAACTCTACGGCATTGAAAGAGTTAATCTCTGTGGTTTTAGCTCCGCACACAATGTATCCCATTGCCACCAGCGTGCTGGAGTCAAGCTGGCTCGGACTCTGTTTGGTGGAGTTTAACACGGCGGTAAAGACTGCAGCCAGCTAGGGATGAAAACAAGAAACACATGCTCTTTTAACGTACACCCAGTTTATTAAGTACACCTAGCTAGAACTAATGCATTCGTATACAACAGCCCCTCCCTGTCATCCATGACACTTGTGGAACATCATTTGTTGTGTAATATCCCAGTTGTACCAGGGCTACTTGCCAAAAACTGCCATATTTATCAATTAAAAGTATTGGTTGTTCTTTTATGTACCGACTTCTGTCAATATCAAACAGGTTTGAAATTAAATTTTGTGTAGTTCTCACTAAACAGCTATAAGCCTAGAGCTGAATACTGGTGCATACTGTCTGAGATGTAGAAATCAATTTGCATCTGCCTCTTAATCAGAATTACAAATTCTCAGTGGTCACGGAATAATCCCAACTTTACACTCTGTTCTCAGAAAATACACATTTTTAAAGCTAAATATTTTACAAGGTAAAAAAAAAAATGTTAAAAACTCAGATTTTGGTCTTAACTCAAGTTTGACCACATATATATAGTAGTTAACATATCACATAAACATACTGTACTGCTCACATTAAGTGCTGTGGCCAAAGCAGCTACCTGTCTGTTGCTCCAGGCACTGACAGCACCCAGAGCCGAGATGCACCTCCGCTCAGTCAATCGGAGGCTGCTCAGCTCCTCTACAGTCAGTTCTATCGCTAGTCCACCCAGCTGAGGGATAACAGACTGGGAGAAGGAGGAGACGGGGCCGTATATCTTCATGAACCCATGTCATTCCAGAGGGACCGAGCAAAGACAGATCAGACACAAAGTATTAAGACCTGGACTGAGGACGGGAAACTACCCTGCACAGTCTTTAAAAAAAAAACCACATCTGAGACGTTCTTCAATGGATTGAAGTAGATTACAAATGAATCTCACCTGTTTGACCTTCTTGAGCACCTGGCTGCGTTGGTAGGATGCAAGGAATGGGTCGTGACCCATCAGCTCCAGGCAGTTGGAGAAGGCCGAAGAGGACATGCTTGTCAGACTGCTGGAGGTCCAGGCAGCGGGAGTTATTGTGTGCAGAATCTCACAGGTGGGAACCATAGGAATCGCTGGTAAAGGACACAGGCACAAATATCTGATTAGGAGATGCTGCTGACATACAGCATATGACTTAATGTGAAAATATTACATCAACAACTTCTATTATACATTAAAAATAGCTTTTTATTTTAATTTCATATAATTCATCTAATAAAATTTTTATTTTTATTTTTCTGTGCCCTCCCAAGAAATAGTTCTAGACGTACCCTCCATCAAAAAATTTAGTTTTTACATTTCCCATCTAACTTGTGGTATGAAAGTGAATAAGCCCATTTCCCAAAATGTTGAACTACCCCTTTAAATGACAGTCTGTTTGGTCAAAGGCTCTCCTGTAACTGCCTTGATTGAAGCTGCTGACAGATGGCATATTTCCCGAGACGCCAAACTATTCCTATAGAGAGTACCATTGCAGTTATTTTAAAGATTTTAGGAACCAAAGTGGTGCTCACGTGACAGAGGATTTATTTTGAGGAAGCCCAGGAAAAACTGGAGAACAAACTGCTGCTTTTGAAAAAATTTGATCCGCTCGTTCTTGTTCAGACAGTGGGTCCCCACATCCCCACGTTCCCACTGATGCTGGTTCATGAACAGCTTCTCTATATGCCCCAAAGTCACCAACGCCTGTGGGAACAAAAAACAACACAGGCATGCACGCGTACGGACACGGATACACACTGATGGTTTGTGGAAAACAGAAACTTCACCACCTGATCCTGACACCTACAGGAGATGTGACACCCGAGGGATTTATTTACGTGCCTTTATTGGCCGAGCCTGCCATGGTATCAAGTAACAATCCCAACGCCTCACTATGGATTTCTGGACATCGACTGAATCTGTTACAGAAGCGAGTTTTACATTTTCCTCAGTCTGAGGATCAAAGTGTCTAGTTTCAGGAGCAATTAAGATGCAGTACCAAGGTGAATCAAAATACAGCAGTCAACTCACCAGGGAAATCTCCTGCAGGCTGCTGTCAGGCAGGAAGAAGAGAAACCGGTCCACCTGACTGAGTGTTGTCTGGTTCCAGTTCTTGACCGGGCTGAGCGAAAACATGAGAACACTTCATCAACTTTCCTCAATTTCCTGCTACGGTAATAGTTGGTATGCAAACAGCTTTTTGTCATGTGACACCTCTCCCATATAATTTTGATATTTTTAATGTCCCCCCCCAACTGAAAACTTACATGTATTTCTCTCTAGGTTGAGGAAATTCCACAAACATTCTCTAAAAACCCCACTAGATAAACTCTAAATTGTACTGTAATCATTACGAGGCTGATTTCTTCAGTTTACTTAGTTGTATTTTCCAGTTTCTCTTGGAAAAAGAAACTGAAAATTTTGCTGTTTCGACTCCATTTTCATAATCTTAAAAATATAATATACGTAAACCTAAATTAACAAAACAAAAACCTCACCCACTTTTAATCCTTTGTATAACAAATTCTGGTTGAGCTGCAAATTTAAATGCTGTAAAAGAACTGTTCACATTTAAAACTTAATAAATTCATACAGCATGACTTTATTAAGCTTCTAATTTAAACTGAAGACCAATTATGTTATTTTATTTTTATCCGTTTTTTATTATTTGATATTTTTTATTATGAGTTTATGTATTTAATTTAATTTTCTTGTTTGATATTCTTATTTTTATAATTGAATTATTTAGCTTTTACTTTTACTTACTGGACACAGGCCCTGCATATATTATGGAATGGTTATACTGCATTGTTGTTTGTAAATTCATTGTTCAATAAAACACAAAATAATGGGATTTCGTAGCCCCAACATTACGAAATTTCAGCTTTGGGTAATAACGTTACCCAAAGGTAGCAGGTTCTTGCAGGATATGAGCCACAATGTCCATCTTGCTCATGTCATAGCAGAGCCCCAGAAGGAAATCCAGATTTTCAGTGAAGAAGCTGCGGTCCACCTGAACGAAAACCTCATCCACCACGAATGGTGCCATAATGCCCAGTGAACGAAACTCCTCCTCAGTGAACACCCCTGTGTACATGCCCTGTAGAGAAATAGTCCACGTCACTGATCACACAGCAAACAAGACAAACAACTAAAACTCTTCACTGTTGAACAATTATACAGTAAAGTTTCCGTTTTTTGAAACTCAAAATCTTGGCTTTCAATCTTCTTCTTGTTTCTTTCCCTTTTAACTTTTTAAAAATTTGAGAGGGATCAGTGTAGCTCTACTGACCATCCTCTGCACCATTTTGTCCACCAGCAGCTCCTGTTTTGTTCTGGGCAGCAAGAGAAAGTGATGAGGGTCCTGAGTAATCATCTTCCTCAAAGTGTCCATCATAGCTGTAGGGAACTTCTTAATAGTGCTCACCCTGCAAGTAACCAACACAAGACCAAATTATTAAGAGTATTTTTCCATATATTGTCAATAAATCTATAAATCACTACTCATACACTTCTGTTAAAACCTCTTAAAAATAATGATTTGCCAAGTCTTGTTTCTGGACAATGAGTTCATAAATCCCTTAGCCAAGTTTGACTAATAGCCTGCATGTTATTATATAAAATATATAAAATATATATATATAATATTATATTTTTTTTATTGGCAAACTGAAGACAAGAAAAAATGTATCATATATATCCATATAAACTATATAATATATATAGTTTGTCTTCTGGCAAACAGAGGACAAACTATTTCCGGGTGCTTTATTTTTTAATTGATCAAATATGACAAGTACACAAGGGTTTCTCATATCTTTCCTGCTAAGAAAGTACACATAGTGATTTTCCAGTGAAGGGTTCTGACATATAATTCTTATCTACTCATAATGAGATGAGCATGTCCCTGCAATCATTTTGAAATATCCGAAAGTTATGTGAACAGATCCAGTGTGGAGTGATTAATGCCAACTTGTGACTTACGGCATGGACAGAGCAATCTCAGCTCCAAGATCTTTAAGCAGTTCAGAGAAGAACTCCAACTGATACAGCTCCTCGATCACACACTTTTTC
The DNA here is from genome assembly GCF_016859285.1 of Xiphias gladius. Classification (NCBI taxonomy): domain Eukaryota; kingdom Metazoa; phylum Chordata; class Actinopteri; order Istiophoriformes; family Xiphiidae; genus Xiphias; species Xiphias gladius. Next base: position 21,648,828 of record NC_053400.1, on the reverse strand, counting down.
TATCCGGAAGAACAAAGACACATAACAATGGACATTTAGATATAGACATAGATATAGATTACATGCATTCTACAGATATGGTTAAAAGTGCTCGTAACCTTCCACTTAAAACAGAAAAAACACAATTTTCTCTGAAATATATTGAAACTAACAAAAGTAAATGACATCCGCTATCCTCTATTCCATATTTAATACAAGAGACACGGTGCTTTTGATTTTCCATGTAACATATTATTTTAAATTGTACATCAAATTAAAATGGCATGGACAAAAATACTGGGACAGTTAAACCCACCCTTTTGGCGCAATCACTGCAATCAAGCACTTTTTTTAGTTCTTAATGAGACTTCTACTTCTACCAACTCTTCTCAGTTGGCAGTTAATCCACACATCTTGAGCAAACTGCTCCAATTCTCTCAGAGTTGAAGGGAGACTTCTCCCAACTGCGAGTTTCAGTTTTATAGATGTTCAGTTGGATTAAGATCATGACTCATAACAGGCCACTTAAAACCGTTCCAGTGGTTTCTTCTCATCCATTCGTGGCTGCTCTTTGATGTATTGTATGTTTTGGGTCATTCTCCTGTTGGGGGAGCCAGGTTGGCTACGTTCCCATGAACCTCAAACAGCTTAATAATATCAGCAGCTTTGGTCAAAGGAACATCAAGCTGCTTGGAGATAGTCTTAGAGCCTTTACCTTGATCACGCTTGACCAGATTATTTTCTTCCTTATCTCCTCAGACAACTCTCCTCTTTTCTTCCTCTAGCCTAGGTTCAGTGTGGTTCAGACAATGATACCAAACAGCACAATGAGCACTTTTCTCTATTTAAATAGGCTAAATGACTGATTATTAGATGAGGACACTGCGTGATACTAATTGAAGACAACAGTCTGCTTGAAATATCACAACAATCTATTTATATATTACCACTTCTAAGTGGTACCGATCATTTTGTCAAGGCCATTTTAGAAGATCTTTGTAGAATGAGCAATAATTCAGCTCTATTCACAGCTTATTTATTTTATTCTGTGGCAAACCAAAGGCATGCTGGTATGCACGACAAAAGAGCTCTAAATTTCAACAATCTTCAGGAAGAATGGAGCCTTATTTCAATGACGTGTAAGAGCACCAACACTTCTGGCCACGTCTGTAAAAGAAAAAATGTTTCATGAGGTCAGATATCGTGTGGACAGTAGAATGGTAAGTTTACCAGTGAGGTGTGAAGAGGACCAGGCTGCTGTCTGAGGAAGGCCAGGATTCTTATCGCCGCCGAAGGTGAGGAATCAGCCTGAAAATGTTCCTTCAAGACGCTGCAGCTCACACCTTGACCCAGTGTTCCCAGGCTCCTGATTACATAAAGAGGTGAGTTTTAATATATAAATAAAAACTGAATTAATAGAGTGCTATCACGTGTACTACAGAGCTGCAAAATAATGCTACACATGTAAAAGAGACTGAGAATATTGAATCATCTTTTTTTTTTTTTTTTTAATTCAAACATTTTGGATACAGACAAGGAATGAGCACTTTTATCACACAAATGAATTGTACTTACAGAAAATTTTGATTGATTAGGTTTGGATCAGTATCAAGCACCTCTCTGAAAATTGCTTTAGCCTGAGGAAGAAAATGGAAAAAAAAAAAGTTGTGTTATATAGTTGTAACAACATGCTGTTTTATGCAGGTTTTGAGCTGCTTTCTTTCCCAGTTTTCACGACCAGAGACAAGGGCAATCTGATATTAGGACAGTTTTTGTCCGTGTTGTTTGTATTCACAGGCAAGTCCATTCACGTTTCAGTGGTGAAGGCGTCTTTGCTTTTGCTTCTCCATTTAATAATTTAGCAGCTAATCAGGATACTGTCATACGCACCTTCTCATGACAAACAGAGGAAGCACAAAGTGATCATAACACAAAGTAAAAGTCAAGGGGTCAGGGTTAGATGCTTTCACATATTCAAACACTGTAAATGTTTGTGAACTGACCAAAGACTTGATGGCCAATGGGAGCATAATATTTGTACATATTTAGCACCCTCTGATGGGGTCTCATGAGCTGGAAACGCATTTTTTTAAGAGTTACTGAGCAAAAAAGTTTGAATACCATGGCTTTTACAATGTGTGCTGATGCAAGATGGCTGTGAGATACCTGTTGTGTGTTCCAGGGTTTTGTGGATGCGGCGGTGATGTTGTTCGCAAGCAGACGAGTCCTGGGCAGGACACTGAGCAGGGGCGTGCAATAAAGCAAAGGCTCCACATCATCCAACCAACTCACCACTTCTGGGAAACCCTGCTCACAACAGAGGTAAGATATCAAAAGGGACAGTGTTGCAGTTGTCCTCTACAGATGAAAAAAACCACATAACTCTTGAAGTCTTTTACCGAAAGCTTAATGATCAGATATGAAATATACCAAGAGAAAATGAAAAGCTTTATTCTTTTAATTGCATTATATGCAGTTTATACCCAGTGTTTGAAGTGAGTGAAATTATGACAGTGACAAGATATTGTGTTCTAAATAATGTTATAATGTCTCTTATATGCTGTTCAGCTCAATTCTGCATATTATTGTACCCTAACTATTCGAATTTTATTTAGCTTTTTTCTTTACTCCAACAAAGCCAAACTGAAAACACTTCAAATGGAATCAGATATGAAAACTGAGATTTTCCCATAAAATTCTTCAAGTTAATTTGAAAGTGTCTCCCCACTCTTAGCTGTACCCATAGTTTGGTGGCGATAGCATTGGCTTGTGGCGGGTTGAGGCCTGGTGTGTGTTGGGCCATGGCAGGCAGAGATGACAGCAGCCTGTCAGAAGTAAGGGTCAACAAGGTCTCCGTCTTCATCCCCACAATGAGGGAGCCGAGCTCCTGCAGCTGGCCTGGAGCAGTCAGCTGGGCAGAGGGGAGGAAGGTGTGAGGGTCGGGGAGCAAAAATGCAGGCGGCATCTCTGAATTCACACTGTGATGTGTTTACAAAATGACTCACTGTGGTACTCGAAGACAGTTTGTCTACAATTACGGAAGCCTGAAAAAAATCCAGAATGAGAGCAAATGAATAAAAATAGATTGCCTTTTAAGTGGTCATTTTAACTGGTAATTCACTGGTACGTCATATGCTATGTATCTACTTGCTCCAGCTCTGAATCATGTTTATAGTAGGTGAAATAATCATATTTCAACATTACTGACATTAAATTCACCATATTCAAATTTCTGTCCTTATCATTACTTCACCATTTACTAGAATATAAAATAAAGTCCCGTGGACTTGAACAGCTCTTGTCCACACAACATTTTTGCCATGATGGATTTGCCAAACTGTATGTAAGTTTGAAGAGGTTAATCCCCCTCATACGCGATATGAGGTATGAAAGCAAGACCACAGCTGTGAGGCTGAGGTAAAAGCCAAAGGCTCCGGTTCACATGGTAGGGTAAAGTAAAGCTCAGGTCTTTGCTTCATGGGTCATCTCCAACGGGGGTCAGTGTACCAGAGACCGACTGCCTGTCAGCTGTCCCTTTAGGAGCTGCAAGCACCACCAGCTGCCAGGAAACCCTACCATGTACAACAAATAAGGGCTTGTGCAGTGAAAGGGACTGGGTGAACCCCCACTCACTGAAACCTGAACTTTATGTTATACAAGAGTCAGTTCACTATTAAAAAGTAAAAAAGTGTTAATGTTGAATGGCAAAAGAAACTGAGCTATCGCCGATGCCTGTGCTTCCCACTTCCTACATCTTCCACTGTACATTACGGGTGGAGTAGGCTTTTACCTGTGCAGGGCTGAATGAAACAGAGTTGAGGGCAGGGAGGACGGCGAGCAGCTGTGATGGCAGGAGGCCCTGCAGGAAATTCACACCCAACAGGGGCAGCAGGTGGGCGAGCTCTGCCAGTCGATCAGGACTGAGCGAGGAGGGGACCTTTAATTCTGTGCTGTTCAGTAACAAACTGGAAATCTGCACAAGCACAGAGACAGCATACGTGTATATATATTTACCCACACACATATATTAATTGCAATTGTTAAGTGAAAGTGAAAGCACAAATATGAAAAACCAAAAATAAAGAAACCACTTATTGACGTTTCTGTTCCTACCAGATGATTGCGCAGACCGAGCCCCTCACGTGTGCAGTTCATCACGATGTCCTGGATGACACTGAAGGCCTCGTAGCCTTCGTACACGAGGAGGTCCTTTGGGTCTGCCAGGCATGAGAGTTTACCCAGCCTAAAATCACATACACTGTTTTAACAACACCTACCTGGGAGCAGACAAAGCTAAATATACATTTTGTAAAAAAAAAAAAGACAAGTTTTGTCTTCATATCATTTATTGGGTCACGTCTGTAGAGATATCACCTTATGATTCAGTAATTGTATTGCCCATGGCACAAGTGACCAAAGTACATCTCTAAGATTCTTAATTCTTAAGTCCACAAAAGTAAAAGAGAAAGCCATGTTACCAGTACAGTATTTTACATATTTATAAGTTACATTTTCAGTAGATTTTTCTGCTGGATCTGTGAATTTAATGTCTATTTGTTTCAATTAAAAAAAATTAGAATTTATTTTTGACTGTTATTTCTCTCAATTACAGACCGCTGTAAGTTGTGCAAAATCATCATCCTTGTTTTTTCCTTTTTGCCATTATTTATTGCTTACTTAAGTATTTATTATTTATTTATTTATATATTTTCATTACTATTTGTTCACTGAATCAAAATCATGGAGTAATTATAATTTTCCCTAAGGTCATTTACCCTTAAAAATGTTTTTATTTTAATCTTGTGTTGCCATTAACCATTAAAACTCTTTAACATTACTGCCTACAGGACACTATATTTTTAAGGTTTCAGTTGTATTCACTGACATTTTTTGTTTTTTGAAGATGACCCTATTGACAGAAGGTAAAGTCTAATTTATTAATACATATATTGCATATTACATGCTCATATTCAACTCAATGAATTCAACTCATTCATATTCAACGTAAGATCAGTCACTGAAATTTCAACATTGTGCTACTGTCCAGCAGGCAGACAGTATGTGGTAAAGCGTTAACCTTACAGTAGGTGTCTTTTTTTCAAATAAAGGATACTAACGAACAGCGGTCAAAATCAATCAAACTAAATACCAGTGTGTTTTGCCAGGTTTTTATCTAACATCACACCTACTGAGCTAATGTCTCATAAACAGTTTACGTGGACAGAAAGGTTAGAGGGTGCCTCCATAAAGTTATTCCCAACCTGGTAAAATCCTGAGCCGTGAGGTTGCTGTAGGTGCTGGTGAGGCTGTGAGCAATGAATTCCTGCTTTAGAGAAGTGAGGGTGTTTCTCTGCAACACATCCAGCCCGTCGAACAGCTGTGAATAAACATGATGACGGAAATCTATGGAATCTTTGTCTAAATGTGTGGCAAAAAATACTTTTGAAAAGTATCTATTAACTGAATATAGCAGCGACAAGGTCACACGCTGTTCACCGGTGATCACAAAACGTGAGAGAAGAAATAATTCAGCCATCCTCACACCCTACATCTAACTGGCTGCTGGCTGTAGCTTTATATAAACTGGACAGACGTGAGAGGAGTACCAATCTTCCCATTTAACTCTTGGTAAAAAAGTGAATTGGCATATTTCCCAAACTCTCAAACTATTCCTTTAAAATCTTCTGTTATATCATGTTTGAGTGCTGAAAGGCAGCAACCAACTATCTACTGGTCATTGTTAATTCATGTGTTCCTTTACTTATTGAACATTAGCGACAAGCATATGACACTCATTGGTGGTGACAGAGAAAGAGGAGGCTTGTCTGTGCTTTCCATTGACCAGTATGCGGCAAGTAGCGCTGCTCTGCCCTGGGGCTTGTCAAACTCACAGAGTCCCGGTTTCTCGGGTTTCCCAGCCAGGTGTCAGAGCTCAGAGGTGCTGTTACCTGAGCAGATGAGAGGTGTTGGAAGTTGCGGAAGGGCAGGTAGGCGATCAGGTTTCCAGTGTCCCTAATGAGTGAATGATGACCTCTGGTGATCTTGGACGGGGATATAACTTTGCTGTACCACAAGCCAAATGCTTCCCGCTGGTGGAGAGTCATGTGCCCCAAGTTCCTGTTAATGGTCTCCCTCCTAGAAAAAAATTAAGAAATTGTTTAAACTTTTATGAATGTACAGGAACTGTTCCTTTGTAGCAGTTTTATTTAATATTTGAAAAATATTATGTATGTGGCCTTTGAAAGATTGCATTCAAACAATTTAGACATAGTGGAAGGTAGGAAAAAAACTTACCATTTACTTCCATAAGCCAGGTACAAATAAAATCTTCAAACTAATTGTTTGACCTTTTGGGAAATGCGCTTATTCCCTTTCCTGTTCGGCATTAGATGAGAAGATTGAGACCACTTTCACGTCTCATTGTTAAATTTGAATCTACAGCCAGGATGCAATAAGCTCATAAGTTTGTGGCATAAAGACTGGATACGGGGGGGATACAGCTAGTCTTGCTTCATCTAAATCAGTACTAATCAGTACAAAAGTGTAAAAAAAACCAACTTGTGGTTCTATAGGGGTACCTTTTTTGGCTGGACTGCAACAGTGGGGCCAGCCCCATAAATGCGAATGTCGAATGACCGAATGATTGACTGAGAAATAAAGTTACACCACTGGTCGGCCGGTCGATGTTTGTGTTTCCCCATTGGCCGTTCCACTTTCAAAATGAACTGGCACCAACAGTTTCTATTAATTCATCAGGGGGCGTTTACAGGCAGTGTTGCCAAACTACCGCCGTTCTCGTTAGATTTACAGACTTTTCCCATCTCTTTAACGACTTTTCTTCACAAAAGAACCTAGTGACAAATCTAGCAACTTTTTGGACAAACCTTAGTTACTTTTTGTGGAAGAGAGTCGCCGGCATTGCGCCACGAGCACGAGGTTGGGCTTTCCCTCCGCAGGCACACCTGTCTATGCGTCTCATTCACTTGACTGCACGGCAGCTGACACACACATGAATGAGCTTCTAACTTTCTCTGTGAGTGATCATTTAACAACTAAATATAGCCAAAATCACAGCACAATCGTTGTCTTTAACTTATGTGTATGGTGATTTTGTCAGATGATGAAAATCAGGATTTTAGCAGTGCAGAGCAGCAGCTTGGAAATGACTTGGAAGTGACTGCTGGTTAACATGTAGTCTTAAATGGCAATGTTTCAGTCATTATTTCATACTTGTTCTGTTGTCTGACAACAGAAAACAGAAAAACGTGTTAATGAGAACAGCTTTATTAGGAATTCGGCTGTATCCTTTCTTATCTTTTGATGGTCTTAATGATAAGCTAAGCTAATTGCCTGCTGGGTCCAGATACATACTTACCCTATAGACTTCATAGTGGTATCTAACTCTCAGGAAGAATGCAAATAAGCCTATTTCCCAAAATGTCAAGCTATTTCTTTAAGTGGGATGTGGCAAGGAACACCAGTACCACTCTCAGTTGTAGTCATGGCCAGTTGTGTAAGCTTATGTAACGTTGTATTGTTTTGCAGTGTCAAATAAGGAAAAAAAAAACTTGAGAGGCGATTATGTAGCATTTCAAGAAACTTGTTTTGCGTTCGTTACTGTAGCATCACACAAGCCGGGCTTTTTGGGTACAGGCTGTGGTGATGTTGTACTCTATCATAAGCAGATGGTAAAGAACAAAGACCAAAACAGAACTAGGATGTGAGTGTATCTGCACCGCTTTACACGTTACCCGGTTCAAGCTGAAACACAGACTTTCTTGCTGGTTTGTTCTACATTTAATGACTCACTCTAACTGAATCAACATCAAATACCTACACACAAATTAGAGGCTCTTTCTAGTCTGAAATCTAGTCAGTGCACTGGTTTCTTTGTCTTGCTATGTATAATGCATGTTCCTGGCACCTCGGGGTGCGATGACACATCACTTCTAACCAAAGCCTGACACCAGGCCTGTGACCAGATGGAAGCATAATGTATGTAGGAAAGGGAGACTGCATGATTGTACACTATTGAAATAAATCAGGAGGTTCATGTACCTACTCACTGGGGATGTAACACAGAGAAAAACTCAAAACCACTTTCTTTGACCCACACAAATAATACTAAGTAGGAGCTCTTTTGCTGCTAAGAGTCTAAACCTTTCACAGACATCTGGCAGAACATTCAGAATGTGAACATAGAAGTCCAGCAACAGAGAAACAACTAATTTAGACAAATTCAAACTGTGCCCAGAAAAAGACATTTATCTGCTAATAACATCATTCAAAAATTGATCAGAGTACAAACTTAAACAGCATCACAAATGAAAAAGTTCAGTCTAATTATTCACACACACGTGCACCAGAGAAATTGTACTAATGTTAGAATAATCACTGATAAATGCGCCCTATAATAATGAGCATTGGGTCATTAGAAGCGACTAGCTGACACCATCACTTACACAATGATGATGTTCTGCAGTGAGGGCAAAGCTTTAATGTCAGCTGGGCTAGCTGATGCCAGCAGGGGAGCCAGCTCAGGGAAGAGACTACCATCTTTGACCACGTGGGTCTGGAGCAGCACTGAAACCATGGTGGACAGGTACTTATCCGGCAACTGTAAAACAGAGGCAAACACCAGTTCTGTGTCAAGCAAGAATGCCAGGGAGAAATGGGAAAAGACAGCTAAATGCGGTTAGTCTATGGTTTTCATGTGGATGTGAACTGGTGTGCCTCTTCACCTGCAGTGTCTCCTTGTTTCTGCTATAGTACTGAAGGATCAGCCTGATTGTGGTGATGTGAGCTGCACTGAGCACTGACCTCAGGCTGCTCAGCGGTATACTGAAGTACTCCTGGAAACATAAACACATAAGGGTATTAGTCCAAATAAATATGAAAAACGAGACAATCAAGATATCCGTTGTTCAACTTTACATTAGCATTTAGGCAATGACACTATATCTTACCTTAATGACAAAGAATTCATCACTGGTTACATCTCTTGCTGTCTGCATCAGGCTGGTTAGTACTGTCTACAGAAGGGAAACACACACACACATACACACATTAATGGCAATATGTAATCTGGGAGTCTTTTTTGACACATTATAGTAATTGTCAAATCAAGCGTGACCCAGTAGAGACGACACCCAAAGGAAGAGATTCATCATGTCGATATCGATGACAGGAGTGTAACCGTACACGGGCTGCAGGCTGCCTTTACATGGGAAGTCAACTGCTATACAGTGACGCTAATGGTAACTGATATGAATGAATAATTAGATAAACCACAAAGTCAATGAATTGTTCTACGCAGAAACTGATTGAGCCTGTATGAATAAAAGATGAGGGAGAGTCTCTATTCAAACTACACTGCTGTTAAGCTACAGAGTAAATTTCCAAGAAAAGTGCTGAAATATTCGTCATTAGCTCTCACTGATCAACAGATTCTTGTTCATTCTCATGGTGTAAGAGGTAAAGTTAATATAGCAAATAGTTAAAATCCTCAACCTTAACCTTGACCAACTAAAACAGTAAAATGCAACTCAGACATTATGAGTCATGATAATCCAGTAATATTATAATATAATATGATATAATATGAGTATTTCTATAATGCAGTACTCCTTTTTTTACTTAAGTAAAGATTGTGAATACTCCTTTCACCACTGATAGCAAGATACTTTTCGTTTCAAACAGTTACTGCACAATTAAACTACTTACCCCGAAGCACTGCAGCAACACCCTCTTTTTGTCAAAGTTTTTTTCCCTCTCGAGATAGCGAACTACAGACGCCAACACACTGAGTCTTATGTTTTTGGTGACATGCAGGGAAGTGTTCTGGACCTCCTCCAAGGCCAACAGGATCACCACAGTGGTGCTTACTGCCTGCTCCAACACTGTAGCCACAGGTGGACTCAGCAGATCCTCCACCCTGGACCTCAGACTCTCCACCCAGCAGCGCACCATCGTCTGCAGGGCCACATTCTGACTGGCTCCGGGCCGACAGGCTGAGGTGAAGTCCGCTGAGCAGGTCCAGTTGAGCTGCCTCACCAGGTGCCTGGCCAGGCAAAATTCAGTCTCTGCGGTGGTGCTGTTGCTGTTGGTGGTAGTGGTAGTGGTGTAGTTGGTGTAGGTGGTACACATGCTGCTCACCCACACACTGGACGGCTCCCGGGACAGCAAAAAGAGAAGAACAGTGCTAGGGCAGATGGATGAGACAAAATTGGTCTGGTCATGCTCCCAGCAGAGAGTCAGCAGTGCTGCATCTGGAAGAGATACAATCCAGCTGGAATACTGGCACTGCTCAGCGGGGTTGAACCCAGTCAGGCCACCTCCTTGTCCCCCATCACCACCAGGAGATACCCCTAGATTTGAATGGTTGGCACAGTGCTGTATTAACCAGGTGTTGTCCTGATTAGCCAACAGGTTCTGGAGGACGGGCTCATTGGTGCAGACTTTGGAGGTGAAGTTAAGTGGGTCAATCTCAGCGCAGAGAGCCAGCTCAGTCATGTCTACGATGATGGGACGGGTCCACTCCGAGTACTTGCACACCTAAAGCACAGCGGAGTTGAATACAAGATCAGAATAGAAAATCTGTACTATTAAGCTGTAAAATAACATTTTAACTGTTTTCTCTCGAACGGTTTCGTGTTGTCCCTCCAGTCGTCAATACCGCTGCCTTTTGTTCTTTTTGTGTATATATAGAAGAGGACATGCAGAGCTTCATTCTGGTCTCCTTGTACTGTAGGTGTGTGACCACACCCAGGCTGCTGCTGGGTTCATGTGAAACACCTTTTGGGCTCTTACCTCCCTTCTCCTGACTTGTCATTGCAGTTGAGCCGATAACCTATTTACTCTTATGTCTCTAGAATCACATGGTCTGTAAGTTGCACTAATGATGGTCCTTTAACTGAAACATTCGTTTTTTGTCACATTTTTTCAGTGTCACCTTTTGCACGTGGAATAAATTATTTTTTTGCATCTTAAAAAGCCTGTTCTACTTTATTTTGTCAGTGTCCGGGCAATGAAATGGGACTTAAAATAACCTTTATCATTTTTGTGCATACAATTAGATTAGACTTTGGAGAAACAGAGCCATGTCATCCAGGTAAAACACCCACCTGTGGTAACACCTCCATGTCCTTTATGTCTGTGCAGACTGTTACCAGCCATTTGTTCTGAGGGTTTTGTAACAGCTTCTCAAACACAGACGCCTTGCAGCAGACATTCTTCTGAAAAGCCAGCTGATCATTCTGCCAACAGAGGCCAACCACTGAGTCGTCCACCTGCCGCTCTCCCCACGTGTGGTAGTCGCACCAGTCTGCGATGCTGAAGGGCTGGGTCGACTCGGTGGGTGGAAAGGTAAGAGAGGTGTCACAGTGATTCTCAAGCCAGGCATTTGCCTTATTACGCAGCAGGCTGTTTAGAAAGGTTTTGTTTGAGCAAACCTCTTTAGCAAAACCACTCTGATCGAGCCGGATGCATTTTAACAAAGAATCTGTGGAAATTTGCGTCGTATCATGCCACTCTGAGTAACGACAGGAATCTAACATTAATGAATCCGAGTCAGGGAGTGGTGGAGGAGGGGGCAATTTTGTGCAGTTAGGCATGAACCGGGCATTTTCAGGGTTGGAGAATAAAAGCATGAAGAATCCGGTGTGCTCACAGATGAGTTTGGTCAGTCTGGGACTGTCCATGCTCATGCAGAACTCCAGTAAGGGGGGGCCAACCGGGACTGTGGGCTGGTCAATCCACTGCTCATAGACGCAGAAGTGGCTCACCATGTACCCAGGGTCTGCAGAGGAGTTGGCACAGTATGCATACAGCCAGCTGTTCATCTGGTCCGAGAGCATCTTTCTCATCAACAAAGCATTGTTACAGACCCGCTTCACAAACTCCTCACGTTCGTTATCACTGCACAGTGTCACAAGAACAGCATCCACCACCTCGTTCTCTAACCAGCTGTTGTAGTTACAGGCGAGCTGTTTGAGGTTGGGCGCTTCTCTAGCTACTCGATGAGGCTCAGATTGAGGGAGGGTAAGAGTCCTAGAGGGAGGGGTGACCGCAGGGGAGGGCTTCGTGTCCCCAACACTGCAGTCAGATGACCTGATGAGGAGTGGGGACACCACTGCTTGAATAACAAAGCACATGTTGCTCCACGCCTGCTCTATCTGGTTAGGGCTGAGGGAGCTTAGCGCCTGGCAAAAGGTGTACACAGATGTAGAGGATCCCACTCTTGAACCCGTGAGGATGTCAGCGCACAGTGTGTCATTGAGCCTGGCCAGTTTGTGGCCATCACACGTGAGAGGGTTGCCGTGGTTGTCCTCCGTTGCATCTGAGGCGCTGCGCTGGAAGGGGACGCTGGGAGGATTCTGGCACTCTGGCCCTGGATACGTGCACAGAGACTGTTCTGGAGCCAGGAAGCTCTCCAGGAGGATGTCAATGATGGAGTTAGCGAAGGACCAGCTCACGTTGTGGTTTATCCCCCTAAACAAAACAGCCATTTGATAATTATGACAGATCCCATCAGTGCGATCATAATATTTACAAAATACAGATTTAGTGAGAGCTACTCTGGCTGATGTGTATTTTACTGCTGCGAGACATGGAGGGAAATGTTAATTCAAGGGGCCCTGTGCACTTTTCTTTTAAACACAAAAGTTATGTTTACATTCAGTCTTTCTTGCTAAAATTTTTTGAATGTATTCCCTTTCTCATAAAATATGAGGAATCAGATTTTATTTAAAATCTTAAATCCGGCATTGTTTATATCCATGTCTGCTAGCTAGTAGCATTCGTCCTCACTGCCTTTGTTGGTGGATTGCTCTGTGTCTTTGCCTAATTTTCCCCATTCCGTGTTCCCATGTCAGTTTTCTTTTCAAATGATATCCTCCATCTCACTTAACATGGAAACACAGGACTCTTCCGGGTAATGTAACAGTCCTATAGGTTTGTGTTGTGGCCATCAATTTTAATTATTTCAACTCTGCTACTGAGACCTTATGTTTTTTTGTGTGTGTCAGTTTGGCCTGGTGGACAGGTCTAAATACTGCAATACCCATGAGCTTGGCCTCTGTTGCTATGAAGAAGCCAGTCAGAGGCACAAATTAGAGCATCAGTGAATTGTATATTTTTTAACAAGGCGCCTTAGTTGCTAAAGTCGTCCAAAATTAACACAGAATATGATAGTAAACGTATTTAAGCTGTAGATCGTAAAATTAGTTTTCTCAACATTGTAATGTTTAGCATCCCCCTGCTGTTAGCGGAGCGCATTGCAGAATTTTAGGCTCGGTGACGGGATGTGTCTTGCTGCAATGCACCTTGGGAGTCGTGGTTAGCTTCTCCCCTGAGGTTTTTGTGTGCACCGGCCTGTACATCTTACTTTTTTCTTTTAAATCAAAAAACATTTATTTTCTAAGATGTTTATTAACTGTTTGAGCTGACGATTAAACTGCCAGAGTTCCAGGCCGATCCAAGCCACAGACCAGGAAGCGCCAGGAATAGCAGCCGGAATCTATACCGCTAGCGGTCAAAAGCTCCAAAGGGTAGCTTTAATATGGAAAAACGGCTTATTTGAATTTAAAAGAATGACTTACCACATAATGAGCTGCTTGAGATCTCCTGCAAAACAAGTGGGAAAAAAATGAGCGTCAATAATTTGTAATTAACTGTATATTAGACAGTACAGTTTAGATGGCACTACTCAAATGATTATACTGATGAAGAATAATGTTTTACCATGATTACAGGTCTCTCCTTCGTCTAAAGATGGTACTCTAATTCCAAACTGTAAAAGTATTTTGACGTAGTCCATTGGTACTTGGAGTAATGTTGCCATGAACTTTGAGACATTTGTCACAGCTGCATCCACGAAGCCGCTCACAGCACTCACCAAATTCCCAGAAAGAGGGACACTTGATAGTATATTCATAAAGGTTTGCTGAAAACCACTTAGCGCTGTCGCCAGCGATTCCCCCATCCTGAGGTAGGCCCTGGGGAAGATGACTGACCCCGCGTCGCCGCTCAGAGGACTGCACGTCTGGGATCTCAGAGACGACAAAAACATAAGTAGTGGCTTTCCTAACTCCAGGGACACCGTCTTTGTCAGGTCTGCCTCCAGTCCACAGTCCTGCCTCCCAGACAAAATACAAACTAAAATTTTGGGGAGGTCGTCTATGAATCTGTCTCTCAGCAGTGGTTGGAAGACCGCATACAGGTTACTCAATACACCATAATATGAATCTAAGTAAAAACTCTCTCCTGTGGCAGAGACGTGGAAGCCGCGTGTCTTCTCATTCTCCCTTGACAAAGCATGGATTTGATTAATAACTTTCTGGATGTCTTCCTCTAATTTGGAGGCCGGCTCAGGAGTCTGGTCAGTCTTTCTTTGTAATACTTTGGGCTGCGGATACACTGACTTGATATCGCACAGGAGCCCTGTGGATATTTAGCAAAAAACAAAAAACAGGAAATATTCATTTCTGATGGCCCACGCAGACAGTTGTTTATCGACTTTGTGAAGACTGAATAGTCACAACATATACAACATATCAAGGACTGCGTGACATTTATTTTAGTTTCATTTTTATTTAACCAAGTAGTTCCCATTGAGGCTTGAAACAATTTTTTGCAGATATAAGAAAAATTAACGTTTCCTTTTGTTTGCAGGCTTAGTTAGAAACGAAAACATTGCCCATTCTTTAAGAAAAAAATTAAATAACTTGAACTGACAAATAAGTTAACTGTTTTTATACCGTGGGCTATTATAAATCATACTGTTATCAATCAAGCTTTGTCAACGGTATAAAGTCAAGGATTTTGCATTACTACATTGTTTTATTTGACAATGCATGGCTTGGTGGTTTTTGATGAAGACTAGCCTAAAGGTTTTTGAAACCCTACTTTGTACTTACCAAATAGGATGCACACCATGCAAGCAGCTGGTGTCGACCACATCGTAAGTCTCCTCAATCAAGCAGGCAACCACTCCAATAATAACTATATATATATATATATATATATACCACTTTGTTTTATCCTGTTGATGCAGTGGAGATATGAGGCTGAGGCAGAGGAGCCGGACTGAAACCAGGCGTCATGCTGGTACACTGTGCAGAGTCAGTGTTGACTGCGAAACGCATTCAAGACAAGCTGTCGCTCATCCTTCGGGCTGCACCTGTGCCGGTGGGGCCGAGGTGAGGGGACCCCGCTGCGTGCCGCTCTGCTCTCGGGGGCCGCAGGCTCCTCGGCTCCGTGTCCGCCAGGCAACTCTACACCTGGTCCGACGGCGGCGCGATTAAGGGCCCCGGTGAAGAGGGGGGGGGGAGGAAAGGTGCGAGATGAAGGCTGCGAAAACGCGGACGGGATTTCGGCAACAAGCGCGGCCGTCGGTGATGAATTATTAACGGCGTGTGTTGATGAACTCCTCCGTCTGAAACCAGAGTCCTGTCAGAGGAGCCCGAGGACGCCAGACTGACTGCAGGAGGATTTACACGACATCTGCTGCGAGTGCTCCGGCGGACAACGGGTAACTCCCATATACCGTCTGATGTCGTCGAAGGGATGTGATGATGCCACGAACATATGAAGCAAAAAAATAATTAAGAATAATTCATAAATCATTAATTTGATTGTTTTCCTACATTGTTTTGGGGGTTTTAATTTAGAAAACCCCATTCAAGCTTTACCAAATAAAATTTAGATGAAAAATGAAGGTTCTTCTAAGTTACAAATTCAGGGGGTGGCTTTAATGTTTTTCCTCCTTAAAAACCCCTTTGAACGACGGAGAAGCCCAGTTAAATACAATCCATTAATAGCGCACTTATAACACCCCATCTTAAGAAGTGAAATCAGTATTAATGGGAAGAAGATCACGGATAACGGAGACTACTCTTTCACTGGCATGGGGAGAAAGCTACTATGTTCACTGCTGCTATTAGGTCAACTCTAAAAGACTAGAAGTTAAAATTACACCGTGCAAACCCTGGTGAAATGGATACTCAACAGTTAGGCCTAGTTGAATGAAATACTTTTTTTTTTTTTAGGAACGCATAGGGCCTAAACTTGGCAGGCTTATTTTTCATGCAACTGCAATCAATACAGTGTCTTACCCTATCGTTTTAGTCAAAGGTGGGGAAATAGATTAAGTGCTACAACTATCGCTTCACTCTTTGCTCGCACGAATTGTCCCACATGTTCAGCATCATCTCAGACAGTCCAGGGAAATAAAAACAAAGGGCATGCAAAGTTTTTAACTTTAAAACTTTGTTTCAGAAATTCAATGTAACTGTATATACACTTTACAATAGCATGTAGCCTGGCGGCTAACAAAGATGTCTTAAAACATTTTTTAAATACATCTTCAGCACAAATAGCAGTAAAGTAAAATGGCTTAACGGATATTGAAAAAAAAAAATCATTAACACCATTGCTTTTTTTTCTGCAGAAAAAGTGCCATGATTAAAATTTAATTCAGGACTTTCCCACAAAGCAAGCTGTATTCTCTACATGCTAAGTTTAACAGTTCAGTGACATAGCGCTAAACTAAACATACAGATATTTGTAAGAAAAAAAAAAAAAAAAAAAACCACTCCATCTGATGTAAAGTTAAATCTTCATTAATACATTTAAAAAGTAGATATGACATGCCTTTTGAAATCAAAAATACAAAAGTTTTTCCTTACTTTAAGGATTTTTTTTAAAACATGAAGCTGCATGTATTGTACAACACTAAGTGTACAATAAACTGGTAATGCACATTAAAATGAGCTGGATTAAAAGTATCAAATGCCTCCCACCGATCCCTCAGAAACAAGCCATGACTGATAATCGCACATGATCACACGGCCCACTGAGGAGACGAGCCCACCTGGGCTACATCACACACTCCAGGTGAGGCTTGCATACTAAAAAGATGGCAGTCAGGATGGTGAGAGGTCATGGGGACAGGGAGGGGGCGCTACCATGGTGGGACCTCAAAACATGTTTCCTCTTCCATGCAACACTGTCCTCGCCTCCTCTTCAACATCTGAGCAGCAGATGTGAGCCAGCATCCCTCCTCATCTAATTTGTTCTACTTGATGAGCAGAGAACACAACACGGAATTCAGAAAGACACTTAAAACTTCACCCCATGTACAAATTACATTCATAGTCTGGACGTGTGTACTCACAACATTACATCAGAGTAAACACCATTGTGCCCTGTAACAATTTTACTTGAACACAAACTAATTCTAGTCTTTCTGGAGAGCTACTAACTTCCGGTGAGAGAAGGCAGAGGCCATCTCTGAACAGAACCTGTGTTAAGTGAGCAGCAAGGATTGTTTGGGCAGGGCACAGCAGGATTCACCTGGCAAATTTACTCATGTGGGTGGGGGGGTTGGTTATAACTCAATGGAATCACAGTACACAACACATACTGCACACTGAAAAAAATAGGGGAAGGGTACGTGTCTCCAGGTTTCTCTCTCTGCAGAGCTTTGAGGTCTGATTGTCTCTTTCCATCTACGCATTTGGGGGGTGGGAGCACAGAATTTTTTTTTTTTTTTTTTGGAGGGGGAGGGGGGACCGTATGGCACTGTACAGGCAACCCAGACACATCCAAACACTCACATTTGCTTTAACATGAAATGCACTTTGATTCAAACTGAACAAGAACCGTAAAAAGTTGAACAATGCATGCCAAATTGTCTTGGAGATTCAAATTGACTCTTTTGGGTTTGGCCAATGACAGAAGACAGCCGTTTTTGACTGACAGGCATTTGATCTTTCTTTACTTTGCAGGTTTAGGCTTGTAAGGATGTCGCAACAACATCTACAAGTCTGCCCTACTGTTTGTCTCACTATTAAATAAATTAAGTTGAAACAACAGTGGAGTAAAATGTCAGTTTGGCTTGAGTGTCCAGGCTGAAGTCAGGTGGAAACACATTCATATAGTTACCATTCTTAAACACAACGCTTTAAACTGTGCTAAACAAAAAATAAAAATAAAATAAAAGCTTAAAAGTACAAAGTAAAAAGTATGAACAGACAGGGAGAGGGTCAGTCAGTGAAGCTGACAGTTAAAACAGTATGTTGCTGGTGCCAGATAGTGGCTGGTACAGGGTCTGGCCATAAATTTCTACCAAGGGCAGACTTCATGACACACTGGCAGAGATGTGCTACATTAGTCATAATGCTACTGATATAGCCATCAAATTACAAATCACAACTAAAAGAATCAGAACTCTGATTTAGCCAGAATACTTGATAAGGAGTAAAAGACAATACTGATTATAGACAAATGACAAATGAGATACTATTATTAAAGAAAGGTTTACCTTGACACATATCACTTTGAAAATGAATGCCCTCAGACCTTTACAATATGTCAGATTTACAGGTAACAAGATTCTTAATCCTAACATTTAATTAGGGAGCCATGTTGTGTCCACAGTGAAGCCAACACACTGATTTAAACCTCTATTTGTTAGAACGAGAACAAACTATACTTAAAGGTCCTGGATTAATTCCATTTCATCTGACTATGCAGTGGACTCTTCATCAATATGCAACCGTGTTCTCCTAATAGGAAAAAGACTTACAATAAAACTTACATGACCCCTTCTGAAATATATCTTACAAACAGAAGTAAAACATTTTGAAATGTTACTTTTCTAAAAAAAACAATGAAATACCAGTTTTACCAGAAAAAAAAAAACTGCAACCAAGAATAGAAACATGACTCAGCTACGGAGGAATGCATATGATTTTAAAGGCTACAGATTGTAGGTTTGCCAAACACCAAATCAGTGAGTGTGAGAGTGTATGTTTGTGTGTATGTGTGTGGCTAGGAGTAAACATACACACATACACAGATTGATTTACAGGCCAGTCATTCCCGCTGAAAATGGTCTGTAGCCACAGAGTGTCGTTATTCATCAGTGTCAACAGCGTGAGCACCAGGGGTTGGTTTGGGTACAGGGACTCAGCCGGGGTAGAGTTCCTCTTTACCAGATTGCATTTTCATATGCACTAAACCAGCACCATGGAATTTAGCGCGAAGACGATATCTGGCTCCACAGCTGGAGAGTCAGTCAAAAGGAGTCTACCTGGGCTTTTTCATAATGTGTGTAATTTAATCTATACATTTAAATATTTAGAAAATGTCACCAAGATCTTAAAAATGTTTTTCTTTTGAAGTTTTTTTTAAAAAGCAACGGTGGATTTGAAAAAAAAAAAAAAAAAAAAAAAAAAAAACCCCAAACAAACAAAACAACAAAAAAATAAAAAATAAAGTGAAAATATATTTTTTTTAACAGTAATGGCAATGCTGTAGTTTGTAATCCAAAGAGGGGCTTTTTACACGCATGTTGTTCTCAGTCTTTTCATGTTGTCCCGTTTTGAGAGACTGTGGTCAAGTTCAATCAGGTGGCAACAGGTCGTGAAGCCGGAACCGCTCTCGAACATGTGGCCGCACATCCTCGTTCTGACAAGTTCAGCAGGGAGAAGAACCATGACAGGAGGAGATTAGAGAACAAATTAGATTACTTTTACTGAACCGTTAACATATTACTCTGATGTAGCTGCTGTAATAGGTCCTACAATAACTACTGAAGAGTAAGACATCTTACCATCTCAACCAACTTCTCCAGGAAGGGCACCAGCTTCAGCAGCTCATTGTCATTTTTGTCCATGAACCAGCTCTCTATGGGAATCCCATTGGACAACTGTCAGGACACAAAAAAAAAACATGTCAACTGCCATCACGTGAGTAACGTCATTGTATTTTTTTCAATTGACCTCACATGTGCCTCTCTGGTCTTATGCAAGAATTGAAACCAAAATTTAAAAAACCCACACAAACAAAAGAAACAAAAAGGGTAACTACTGATATTGTTAACCAGATAACACAAAACCTCCAGTGTTATGTTTTGTTTAGGTGTTCACCTGATATGCAAAGGCTTGTGGTGAATTGTCGATGATGATGGTCTTTGACAGATCTCTGCCTAAGATGTTGAGGTCCTTGATGTAGTTTCCCTGGACACAGACACAATGCTCACGAAACAACCTGTGTCTACAGTTTCAGTAGGGAATGAAAGGAAAGAGGCAGGAGAAGGGGAGGAAAGGAAAAAAAAAAAAAAAAATCTATCAGTGAACAGGTCAGTGCAATCAATAATTCAGAAAAACCACAACACTGACACCTCAACAGCAGTACATGCCAATGCTTGGGCTTTACATGGTTCTCTTTGAGCTCTACCTCTTTTCATTCAGGCGTGCATCGGCTTTTGAGTTTGTTTTGTAATTATAAAAGACTGACACAAAAAAACACCGTACCTCACTAGCTGCTTTTTAGGATCCAAGATGTTGAGCAGTTTGTCTGCATACACCTTTTTAGAGGCTGTAAAAAGGATGATCTAGAAAAGGGAGAATAAAGGTCAACTTTTCCTAATATGATCCATTCAGGATTTATTAACAGGAGCAACCAGGTTATACTTACCTCATAGATTTGAGACATGCGTTCCAGAAACTCTCTAAAGAACGGCCGCAGGCGCACGTACACCTGCACAAAACAACAGAGCACAGGTAAAAACAAACATTTATGATCAACATATGACAAGGTTAACTGTGGGTCATCACTGTGAGAGTCGAGAAGTAAATTAAGGGCTACAACCTCTTCTTCTTATCAAAAAGGTTTGTTTTGTATGTGTTGACTGGAGAGTTCTCCACCTGTATGACACGTTTATCTATTTTTGCAAGTACACTGTGCTAGACGTGATGTATGACTGTAGCCCCCTCTGGAGGCATCATGGAAAAAACTAAGGGAAACATTCCTGTAAGGCCGCACTTACCTGATAAATGACATCCTGAAAGAGAACAGGGAAGGTAAGTGCTGCGTCCTCCAGCTCATTTAAACTGCAGTGAACCAATGTTTCATCCTACAGAAGAAAACAGAAAAAATACTTGGAAACTTTTTAAATTCCAAGGGAGTTTCCATAATAACAACAATAACAATAATAACAGTGATAATTATAATATTAAATACAAAAAATGATTTGTTGTATACTATAACTGACCAGGTCTAGGACCAGAGAGAATTCAGGCGTGCTGCGTGTCTTCAGTGGCAAGGCTGGCTTACGGGTGAGCTGCTCTTCTGTCAGTGGAGGGACGTGCTTGATGAAGAAATATCTACAAATCAAAACATCAGACATACTTTGATTCAATTAAAACACCGGTTGAACCCACGATATTCTAAGCAAAGTGGAATACTGACAATTTTCACAAAAACAAATTTAATGGTTAACTTAAAGCAAACTGTGTTGAACTGTCACATATGGATCCACCTTGTATTCACTCTGTCTTGAGTACAATGACGAACAAATTAAGACATGCTCATTTTAAAATGAGTACATTAGCTGTTAACACAGGCACAAAAGACCCGTCTCTGAGAACGACTAGGGGGATTTGTCAGCGATTATGCAAGTGTCCAAAACCATTTTACCAAAACGTTTGATCTATTGTATTTTTTTACTCAAAATTTATAATAATATTAGTTCAGATCAACAATGTGTGACCGTAGTTATTCATGCGAGAAACATTTTTTTTAATTCACCCTAAACCATCATAACTGGTGCCACTGGATTTTACCCATACTTTAAAGCATACTGTCATTGACATATGTCCTGTTTGATATTTTGTCAAACTGGAAACTTTAACAGATGGGTCAAACTTGTTGCCTTATTTGTAGGTTAGGGTATCAGGTTGGTGGTCTGGTTATCATTTGCTTTAACATTAGCTTTGATTTAGTCGAATCAATTGTCTCACTACAAACAATGCTCCCATTTACAGAAAGTAACCCAACTTTCAAGCCTTTTGTCCTATCCCTTTATTCTCCCACAAGCTTGGTAAAGCTATCCCACATGTCTTTGCTTTCCAAATATCCTCATTCGGGTTTTGTTGTAAATTCTGTTTAGCTGGGTCTGGCTATAGGACTAAGCACTTTTACGATGATGCAGTGTTTAACTCACGGGTCAAAGACTTCCCAGTCCTCCTCATAGGATGCCTCTGGTGGTACTGCAGTGGGAGGAGAGTCCACATATGCCATAACTGGACTGGAGCCTGGAGCTTGGACCACAACAAGAACAAGATGTTTTAAAAATAAATAAATAAATAAATAAATAATTAAGAAACAGGCACACAAAATAGCAAGATAAGCAAGAGCCAGCAGGCGTCACTTATTTCATTATTACCTCAACATGTAGTAAACTCTTAATGTTTCAGAATCATGTTTTCTTAGCTGTAGTATCTACCTGTAAGGGGTGGAAGATCAGCATCGGCATCAAGCTCTCCCTCCTCTGCTGTGGGAGGTGCCTCGGGGATGTGGGGAGGTCGCAGAGGTGGCAGCTGTGATACACTAGAGTAGAAGTTAGTGGTGGCACACAGTTCCTGTGGGGATGTGGCTGTGCTGGTAGGCGTCTCCACAGCTTGCTCCATGTCCAGCTGCTTGACTATCTCCTCAGCCTCCAATGCCTGGTCCGGAGAATCTGACCCAGAAGAGGCTGAAACATGAATACAACAGAGGCGTTTGAGCTGCACAGCATACTATGTAATACAGCGGAGGAAAATCAACATTTTATTATGAATGTGGTCAAGCAGTAATAAAAGAAATTTCATGACACCATAAATAACATTTCAGTAATTGTCCCAGCTGCATCCAAAAACAGCAGCACATCAGCCCATCGCTGTCACTATGGCCACAAGAAAATTATTCATATTGTAATTTTAACTTTCTTTGGTGTTAAACATAGTAAAAGATAGTGCTTAATGAAAAGGAAACATACTAGTGGGGCTTTATATGTACAGCAGGCTTTTACTGATACACTTTATATTGTGACTCACACAAATTCAGCTAACCATATTTTATTACACATATACAATAGGTTTGAACATTGCCTCTTTTTGTGATGCTAGCCAGGAATCAAACAGGCTACCTGACAGTCTGCTTACCATTTTTAGCTGGTGAGAAGAAATTGAAAACAGGGGAGAAGATGGTTCCAAGAAGGGTGGTTCTTGGAGGGCTGGTGGTCACCTCAACGGCTGTTGTCTCCTCCAGACTGCCATTGGGCTTCTCCTTACTCCTGTCATGATTGGTTGCCTCTGCCAAGAAGATTTGACAGGTTTAAGAAATTTAACAGAGACATGTGGAAAATAAAGACTAGTGATTAGTTTTTTTGTTTGTTTTATATGAGTGCCACTCACGTCCATTGACAGAGCCTCTCCTGCCAACCCTGCTGATAGTCCTGCGGGGAGTGTTGGTATTCGGGGTTGTAGAGGTGATCAGGTTGTTGTCCACATCACAGTGGAGACGTGTCTTCTTGGCTGGGCTTTCCTGCTCCACCTATGGGAGACAAAATATAATATACAGTAAACAGTTGTAATTAATAACTAAAATAAGTCATGCAGCTTTAAAAAAAAAAAAACTGCTAAAAGCTCCTTAACTCTGAATGATTTTGGGCTGTTCCAGACAAAAGCTGATAACCGTGACAGAAAAGTGGTGGGCCTAGATCGCACCGTGAGACACGTCCAGCAATAGCTGATTGAAAACTTTGATGCCCATGGACAGGCTGTGTCAAAATTGTGATGGTGATCGAAATTTAGGGACCTAGGCCTACAAATCAACAAATCAGAACATCGTGTGAAATGACGCAGAACACACTAGCTGACACAACTTTGTAAATGTTGTTTTTTGTTCAATTAAAAGTGTAAAATAAATAAATAATAATAAATTTAAAAAAAGGGGGGGGGGGACTGTTTGAACAATATGGCCAAAGCTTTTTTTCTGCGTTTTCAAAACATGAGTGTTGTTTTTTCCTTTCTACACAATAGCAATAAAATTCATCAAATATTAAGCGCTCAATCTGACCAGCCACAACATTGATATTGTGCAGTCTGGCACAGATTGCGACTTTATTACACCCATCTTGCCAAGTATGACATAGATACAGATAGGCAGTAAAACAAAAGAGTATGCTACAAGTTTTAAAATAAGACTTCATGAGGAAATGCGGAGTGGAAAAGCTCTTTTTAGCCAAGTTGACTTTTCCACTTGTTACTACCTCCTGTCCCTGCTCACCAACTCTGCGAGCCAGAAGCTAAAATTAGACCCGAGTCCGAGTTCTCAGACAAGCTGCTGCATTCCTCCAGACATTTTTTGGGAAACATGACACTCTGCACCAAGAAACACTGTATTTAACTCAAGAGACCTGGAGAGCACAGACTACATAGAGTTTTAAAACAGAGAAGGGCCAAAAAGGTTAGATAACACCGTCAAACAAAACACAATGCCAGGAGAAGGACAACTACTTCTTCAGCTACAATATTTCAATGCCTCCAGAAGGGCAACCAAACTCATAATTGCACTGAACTCAATTAAAAAGCAAGGTCATTTGATGTGATCATAGAGGTAGTTACCTTAACAGCATTTCCTCTAATGAACTTTTTGATGGTCGAGAACAAGCCCCTCCCTCCACTAGTTGGAGTGTCCTCTTCCACTTCTGAATGCCTCCGCTTGGTCCTGGATGGGCGGCTTGCCACACTGGGGTTCGGCTGCTGAGACGCCTTACGCATTCTCAGCCTCATTGTTTTAGCAGTCACATGTAAGGCTGTTTTAGAAAAATCAGAGATTGGGAAAGACAGCAGATACAGGAAGAGAGAGAGGAAATCAATACAACTGTGCACACTCAAGAAAACAAATTTAAGCAAATAGTCAACTGTTAAGGTGGACAAACAAGCTGTTTTAACAGTCTCAACTTTTTAAAAAAGGACAAGTCTGTGGGGTGTATCTATGTGTACCGGGGTAATACTGGTGCCTTTTCTGCCAACATCTGGATGCATTCAAGATCCCATTTCACTTACATCACAGTGGATCACAGCAGCCACAGCTGGCTTTACTTCCAACCGTACAGTTAAAAAAAAAAAAAAAAAAAAGCCCAGGAGCTTACTATACGTACATTCTACAAACACTCCATATCACTAACTATGTGCATGTTAAATCAATTTTTAAATCAAAATACAGAAAGTTACATAATTATAGGCACTTACAAAGATTTAGAAATGTGGTTAATCTGAATCAAAACTAATCTGAAGGAAATACACTCCTTTTTCTCAGAGTTGAGGGATTTAATTGGTCAGCGTTGTCCTCGAGTATGTACAGGGAAAACTAAAAACTATTCACAGTCAACACAAATTGTCAGTCAAGCATGCCAGCCCCTTGCGCTTATGTAACAGCAACTGGCTGAAAATGTGTCCGGACATATTGACAACCTGTCAGGAACCCTAAACACACAATAGCAACTTCTCAGTACATAGTGTACATCTGAAATACCGTAAATGCAATTCACTACATCTGCTCTACATCTACACAGGGGTGTATCCATACTGTTGCTCAATAACATGGGCACAAAAATACAAACAAGCGCTTTACCAGCGTCAGAGTACACGGTAACATTCAAGTAATAGGCAGACAGGAAGGTGGAAAAAGCCTGAAACTTGTGACTGCTCAAAGTATCAAATAAATTAGCAGATCCAGACAGTGAATTTACACGAATGTCCAATATCAGCTAGACTAGAAAATCTATGAGAGGAGATTCGACAATACAGTTCCTAAATTGATAAACCAATTTCTCATGATTTAATATTCAAGATTCTAGAGATAGAAAAATACAAACAGTGCATGTGTGCTATTGAGAGATAAGAGTGTACCGCTAATCACTGATCCACCTAGAAATGCCTTGGTTTTTCTACTTTTTTTTTTTTTGGAGTAAGTGCTACAATGATGCTCATGCATTCTGTGATAAAATTTTCTTAAACACAGGGAATGGTCAAAATAGAAGGAACATTATGCAAAAGCTTTCCAGTAAACATGTTGGTGACGCTCGTGTTTGTTTTTTGTTGAGACCATCAGAGGTGCTAATTCAATGATATGGAAATTTTAAGCTGCAGTATTAAGTGTTACTGAACAAATCCCCATACCCCACAGGTTGGCCTAAATCAGCATTGCTTATAGTGTCCTTGTGACCACTACTTGTTTCTACTAATGCAATATTTGTACGTGTTTGTTAAATATCCCCATAATTTTTAAGACTTTGCCCTTGTCACATTACAGTTTTTGTAACTAATGCACTGATACTTCATGCTGTAACTATTTGGCCCCTTGAGCCAGTATATGTCCCTGAAACCTAATACATAAAAACTGACAGATGCTGCAAACTGGCATTCTGCCTTACTCTCTACTGTAGGAGACTGTCCCTGCAATGTATTTAACTAAAGTCTATCACACATAGACATTTTTACAGGTCCTGTGCCTAGAGATATTACAACATTATGCCATCCAGTTGTAATTTATGCTATTCTTGTACTCGTTTCATTCTTTGTCTTTCCTTTCATGCTCGTATGCACTGTGTATGTTAGTATGTACAAAACATCTGGGTTTTCGTGTTGCTTCTATACAAAAAAAATCAAAATGAAGTGCCTGTTAAATTTAGTTGCTGTGTGATCAAACCCCGTCAAGGCTCGCATGACAACAACGCAGTAGCTGCTAAACATCCACCTTCCTAGGCAATCACCCACTAACCAAGGATCATGCACATAGCTAGGTACGAGCAAGTGAGCGGGAAATAAGAACATGCATGCCACTGACTGTATGGGCCAGCTAGCAGACGCAGTGGAGAAACAAGTGAGGCCCTTCCCACAGCCCGTCCACTCCGCAAAAACTACTCCGAGGCTAAGGTTAACCAACCGGCTTAAGAAGTGGCCGAGGCACATATCGTAATGGAAGAAAATAAAATTTAAGCACGTGACACGTCTGGGCCAGTTGCCTCAATAATGCAAAAATTAAAAAACAATCAAAGACGTTTGTATAAATTTCACTATATAATCACGACTAGCAAGCTTTGATGCTAAACGAGCAGCTAGCCCGACTAAGCTAACGCTATCTAAACGAACTATAAGAGGTGGTGTGTATCGCGTCAGGGGTTGCGAAGATGTGCAAAGTACAGTTTCTTTTGACACTGTAGGATTTTTACAAGTGACACCTAAAGGCAGTGTTACGCTGTGAATACAACACAGCCTGTTAGTCTGTAACGTTAGCGTTTCAACAAGGCGAGCCAAAAGAGGCTAACTTACCGTTAGCAATCCAGTGCGGCATCGTAAATCGAGCGAAATAAGGTTAAAACAATGAGCTACGGTAGGGAACATTAATTAGATAACTGGTGCGAAGTTTCCTCGGCGGTTTGACTCGACTGTCTCCACGAATTATGTACAATATTAACGTTTTTGGTGTTTTGACAGCGAAACTCGTCAGACATCGGTAATCAAAACAGCCAATTGACACGGTAACGTTATCAAAATGCTCTCTTGATCCACTCAGTGTTATCTTTAACGATCAGTGCAATTGATTGGATTTAATTCACCAATTGTGGTAAACGATCACGTAGAGCTCAGCAGCCGTTGGAGGGATAGTAAATGGAGAAGACGGCGTTAGCTGGCTGATGTAAAGCTAGCAAAGTTCAGCTGTGGAATGCCTGTTGGGACGACGTTAGCCTAAATGCAAGCTAGAAGACTTAACCTGGCGTTAACTGAGCATTATTTAACAACAAATAAACAGTTACACTTTGTATGATTAATACTATAGAAAGCACTTACTGAATGATTTAGTTACAAAAAGCAGAAGGAACCTTAAATTAGCAAATAACGAGTTGACCAGGAATTAGCCACGTCCGAGGTAGGCCTTGTTTTAGCGGCACTTAGCTATGTAACTTAGCTTAGCACAATTAGCTTAGCGTTAACCTAACCTAGCCTTCTAGAAAAACTGCTTCGGGCTAACAGATGTGTACAGGCGGGGAAGGAAAATATTTATCCTGTCGTTAGCCAACATTACATAAACCGCAAGCCAAAGAAGACAAATGAACGATCAGTGTTGGTTAACGTTACCGACTTACTTTACAGTGACCCACAGTATCTGGAGATAACGACTCACGACCGATTAACCATCACAACTGAGGCAGTGGCTGTTTTCGTGATCTGATCCGACTTTTTCTGTGTATCTACTCAAGGGCCGTCTCCGAAATGACACACCGTTGTGTTACCAGGCGCCATTTCCCGCCTCTGCTCAGTCTCTCCGAGGCAGATACCCGTATGGGACACAGACACACCCCCTTACCTCTCAAAAACACCAGCCACATTCTGCTGCGAGGACTACCACTCGCCTTTTCCTCTCCCAGCCTTGGTGAAGGTGGACAACCCGTCTTTGTGGCTCTTCTTTTACAAGCAAGAGTTAAATGACTCAATATTTACTAGGGAAACAATAGATCGGACATGTGTGAAATTCGTGCTGTAAATGGTCAACAGATGCCTTATGATTACTGAAAAGAAAAGCACAGGGTATTTCATTTATGAACTAAAGACATCCAGGCGCTGGACACCTATGGCCGTCTTTACAGCAAGAAAGTAGCAGACTACTTAACTTTAAAAAGCTGTATCACCAGAGTAATCCATTCGCTACAATGGTTCTTACATCTACATTGACTCCAAAGCATTATCACAACTGACAAATGACATGAAGCATCACCTTTAATAAAATTAAATTACATTCAATCTGCCTTTCCATGAGAAATCACTTTTCCTGGCTGCACAAACAGAACTGATTTCATGTTAACTGATTTCCCTAAAGATGAGGAATTAGGTTTCCTCTGTACAAATGGTAACAGTTCAACTACATTATGTACAAGAGACCTCATTAATGGAAGCATGTGTACAGTATGTCAGTTCCATATGTGCTCACTTAATTTTTGCACACTGTGGAGGATACTAACATTGCTCTAAGTATTGCTTAAGCATCAGTATTTTACTCAATTTAATTATTAATAAAAAGTTTTAAATGCATGCAGTGGCATCATTATCAAAAACAAAACAATGAGGAGCACTTTTGAGTGTCTGTCACAAAGAAAAGAAACTGATTTAATAGGCCATGAAAAGAGTCCTTGGCATTTGTAAAGTATTCCCATTTCTGTAAACAAAAAAAAAAAAAAAAAAGTCTTCCATATAAGAGTCCCAAAATTATGTTAGAAAGGCAGAATGCCGCATAAGTCTTCTTGATAAACATCTCAGGTGAAGAGTTTGTTTACGTGAAGCAACAGCAACCTGAAAAGAAAAGTAGCAAAAACAAAACACAGTTCGACCTCAAAGTTCATTTGTGAGTCAACAGGGCTCATGTAGACCGCTCTGTTATGAACTGAGGCAGTTATCAAATAACAAAACTCAACGGTCAATGTACAGTATATCACCTCTACTGTCTTAAAACCATTAGCAAATCAAGAGCAGCTCAGGACCATGCCATGATTTTCTTTTCCTTTGTATTATGTTACATTATTCAGAATTAATTCATTAGTTACAATGTCTGTCCAGTCCATGACACTGAGGATGCACCCTGTAAATTCTTAAACATACTGATGTTCAAACAATTTTGTCAAGAGAGACCTTGATTGTAGAGGGAGGTCTGAATATTTTTAATGAGTTACGGCTGTATGAGTTCCCATTCAAAGAATGTCAATGGCTTGATGTCTTTTCCCATAATCCACAGCCCGATCTCCCTGCATGTCCCGATCGTCATCATCTGGAAAAAAAAGCAACACACACATTAGAGGTTAAGTAATAGACAATATACTTAATGAAGTGTTCTAACCATACTCCATTATCACATAACAAAACATATACTTTTGCATAAAGTTACTGCATATGACTGATCTTAACTATGTTCTTGCCATCAGTCCAATCACATCAGTAGGAGCGCAGTCAGAAAGTATCAGGATTTCTGTTTTTCCATTGTTTTAGATATACTTCTGCACAACTGGATTTGAAATGAAACAGTGACTCCAGGTGCTGAGGATGTTCACATCCTTTAGTGTGAGCAGCCCTTTTTCTTACATAGTTTTCCTGATTTAGCAACAATGACTGATCTAGAAGAAATTTATTGAGGATACATATGATTTTAGGAGGAAATATTTCCTACATCTATATAGTATATTATTTGCTTCATTGTTGGTCATTATAAAACAAGAACCTCCTTGATTTCTTTTAAATCAGATAATGCAAACTGAACAATTAAACATGACAAAAATGACAAATCATAGCCATACTCTAATCACTGGGCAGACATGACAAATCTTTTTTTTTTTTTTTTAGATGGATGAATACAAAAATAGTTTTCTCCAAATGCAGTAATCAAATATTAAAATTCTAATCTAATAGGTAAATCAGAAATTCTTGGCAGGACACAATCACAACAAAGCAAAAAAACAAAACAAAAAAACACAGGCATGCATTTCAATATTTCAAGGAGAACACAGACACATTCACGAACACAGTGAGCTATATTTATCTACTGGTCTAGATGTGGGTCAGATGTTTGGTGGGCACAGACAGGTGGTATAGCTAAAAAGAAGCACAGGCAGTAGACAAAATACTAGACGGCAACTGAATTACTCTCACAGAACCGTAAGTTCCTGGGTCAAGTTTTCCCTATACAAGGGAGAACTGGGTGCTAAAATGCCTCACACAATTCAGTTACTGCATATATAGCAGTTCTGCTTTCACCCTGAAGGTGTTCATCACAATTCTTGAATATCTACAGTTTATGATGGATTCAAGGACCAAACTCAGGGTACTGTGAGCTAATCTAACTGTCGGGACAAATGCAGTGGGCGGCAGCAGGACAGGGGTGGAGGGAAGGAGCAGGGGAGGAATGGTGGATACACATCTGAACAGGCAGTCCAGTCCCCCGGCCTGGCTCACCTTGAACGTCTTCCTCCCCACCATCACCATCCTCTTCCTCATTGTAGGCCAGCTCAGCCTGCTTGTCAGCCTCATACTCACCCACGTTCCCATCATCCCCATTGTAGTCCGCTAGCTTAGAGCCGTGTTGCGGATCTACTGGGGACTCGTTCTCATCAAAGAACCGGCCTGCAGGAGGCAGAGAAGGGCCTCATCAGGAAGGGAGGGAAGCGGAGGCAGTTGAAGGGAGACAGGGAGGAATGGGGGAAATACTGCATAATGAATGCATGAAGGAATAAGTGATTGCATGAAGAGTATGATAAAAGATAAGGTAGATGAGGCTAATGGATACGCGGCTGTAGCTTTTAATTAGAAGACAAGTGTTTCTGAAGAGTAAAGGAGGGTCAATCACGGACTTGAAAGCAGAGAGCCAAGTGGAAACAAATGGAGCTCCCTTGTGATGATGGAGTGTTAAAAGTCTGGAAGGCACTGAGCACTAATTGAGTTATGGGTTTGGTCATTTGTAAAATCCATTCAATCAATCAAATCCAATAGCCCTGAAGTAAATCCTACCATGTTTACTTTTTGTTGGTACTGTGAGAAGTGTTGATTCAACTCAAGGGTAATTTATAAGGCCATAGATACAGTTAGTGTGGTGTTTTATTGAACTGCATTAAATACAAAAAGTCTCTCAAACATGTTGTCCTACTCTATTAATATATGTAAGGAGGACAGTGAATAGAGCTTCAGATACAGAGGTCTAATAATTGTTCTATATGCTATAAACCAATAATTGATGTGTGTTAAAATATTAAAAAAAGCAAGAATTCTTTTAGATGCCTTTTTACTGGATATTTTGGATTTGAACATGTCACAGTTGAACAGTAATGTATTTTCCTATATAATTTCCAACATTTTTCAATGTTTTAACTGCTTTAATATTGAACAGTGGGCATTTCGTTATTACAGGTGGTCATATTAGAGACAACTACACAAATTGATCAAGTACCAATAGGTCAGTTCAAAATGACCTGATCAGAGTTTTCTAAAATTCTCAATCAGAAAATTGAATCATAAAATATGTACAATGAATAAAATTTTGATGAAATAAGCGCAACTCAAATAGTATTTTACTGCTTGATCTATAATGGCTGCCTGCCGTCTATCACGACAGGCATACGAGGATCTGAGGCAGTTTATGTTCCTATGTAGCCTCACAAAGATTTGGGATGGGACTCGACTGGGTGGGACTCGAGATGCACTGAGCGAGGCAGTATCTTCAGGCTGCTCGTGTCTAGTAAGTACCAGACACTGCCAAAAATGTGACATCTGGTGGGTGTCGGGTGTTAAATTGCCATAATAGGATTCAAGTGTAAACAGATCAGAGGCACAAGATTAGAAGAAAAACAAAATGAAGACGTGAACTGAATACAGTGAGTTTCCTAAGCAGCGGGGCTGCAGAGGGTGAGATGGATGTGTAAGGGAGATGAAAGAACAGAACATTTGAAAACAGGGAGAAAATGCAGCAGAGCAGAAGCCAGGCAGCAGGAAAGGATCATCTGGGAGCCAGGTGTGTGTCGTTTATCTCCTCTCCTCTGCAACTGAGCTCTCTCTCTACTCCTTCACATTGTTCCTATCCATATCAATGGAAGACTTTAATTCAATACTCAGATACTCTGGAATACACGGAAATTCTAACTTTCATGAAAATGTGTTACGTAGAAGGGGTGTAACCGGTTAACAAAGGGCAAAATTCACACAGCACATCACCAAATTGTGTTTTACTCTCTGCGTTGGCTCACATTGCAGAGATCTGGGAGGCAGCAGCTAAGCACAAAGGCAGAGCTAACAAGAACAGCTGTGATTTTACTTCAGTTTGAATGTATAATTTATTTTTTCCCATCCCCTCAAAAACAATCACCAGTCAATGAAATAACAAAACAAAAACAAAAAAAAAAATGCAACCCCTCCAACCACTACCTCCCTTGCCAATTACAGTATTCCCTTTTTCAGAATGTAATGGAGGAACTCACTATGACGGTGGTGTACTGGCTCTCCTGGGACTTGGTCTTTGGCGTGGTGAAGTTGGATGGGGTTGGCCACCTGGGCAGGGTTGGGAGGCAGCTGAATCCCCTTCATGTGTTCGCTGTCACCCTTGACATTGTCTGGAGCTGACAATAACAGAGAGTCTTAGATGCTGTTATATGTATGACTGAAATCAAATATCAAAATGATGTGGTGCATTCTGTACCTCGAAGCTGTTTCTGCTGTTCTCCCAGCTCGTCTGCCTTGATACCTGCCTTGTTGTCTTCTTCAAACACTATGGGTTTGTCTGCCGGTTTGATGATGCCTGGAGGTGCAATCACTGCTGCTCGGCCCTCCACTCTGTCCTGCTGCAACCTGGGCTGGTCCAGGGACAGGCCCTGGCCCCCAGGGCCATCAGCTGCCCCGACTCCAGGTCCAGCACCAGCTCCCACAACCATATCAGGGGCCTCATCATGCTTCTGAGTGATGGCTGGTTTCTTCAAGGCTGTAAATAAATGGAGTTGCAAAGTGAAAAAGCTTGGAAAGTAAGTCAGTTCTGATGACTATTTGTATTTTACTTGCCAAAGTGACAGAAATAAAGTAGGTGTTTGGAGCTACAACCCCAGAAAAGCATTTTTTTTGGTTTTGTTATTTTTAGATCCTCATGTTCAGTGACACATACACATGTGACATATGACACAGCTCTAAGCACAGTAGTAAGTGATTTGTGAGTCACATCTGTACTCCATTGGTCAGTTATTTTTCTTTAGTGTTGGTTTCAATGCCACAGTATTCAACTACTTAAATTCTGTGTTTGTGCAGGCTGAGTTTACTTCTCTCCCCCTTGGCTGTTGTAGTCCCCTCAATGAGTTGCAGCTTCAAAATCATTAGGCAGCAATTTGCATGCGTCTATATTTAAAATCTAATTGGTCTATACACGGGCATTGGGTATGTTGTTTAATTTGACCTTGCTCTGCCCGCACTGCCTTTGGGTATGTCAACCTAAAAATAGTTCCTGATAGTTCAAGTCCACTGCTTACCAAATTGCACTTCATCGATTTTTCCCACCTCACTGTCTTCAATACCCGGCATGCCAGCATCACTGCCAGGCTTACCCATCTCTTCTGTAACAGAGCAGAAGGAATGTGACTTAGGTAGTAGACAGGTTGACGTTTAAATAGTTTGATGAGTTCCTTGTTACACAGTTATATAAACAGCAACATACACAGGAAACTAACAGAGGGTAATTACCATATAAATTAAAGTTCTGCAACATTTATATGAGCATTTGGTGCATCTGCATTTTCTCCTAGCAATCGAAGACTGCATTTACCGTGTAAGCACACAGCAACAGAAGGAAGAACAGTCAAGACAGTATAAGCCTTGGTTGACTCCATCACTCCCACTGTACCTTTTAAATCTGCACTGTCATGCCGGTGAGTGGCCACTGTATGTCGCTCTCCACCCATGTCCATACCGGGTGCTCCATCTGCATGTCTACCTGCCACTACACCCTTTTGGCCGTCCATTACACTCTGATGAATTATCAAAGGTGAATCAGAAAAAGAAGCATATGATAAATGGAGAGAAGACGACACTCAGTGCAGTGAAAAGGGGAGCTTTAACATGAACAGAGACACAGAGGAGGATGAACTGCGTTTAGCTGCTACTATCACTACATATGTTGAGAGAATATTCAGCTACAGTGCTGAATAAATGCAATGTGTACCAGTGGGCATGGGGCTCCTCAGGCAAAACCTTTCACTATTTACTAAAGAGTCACGAGAATATTCTGAATCATGTTTGTCAAGATTTAATCAATACTAACCTGTCTTAGCTTTGATGCTTCTTTCTCCAAGGTCTTTTTTGATTCTTCATACTCGTCTTTCAGTTGTGCAATCTGACGTCCACACTGTAAACTAGTAAGCATATATTTCTCCTAAATTTCACCCACTTCATCTGAGATTTTTTCACCATACTATAAAACTGATTTGTGCAAACAGGCAAAAATAAATTTTTGAAAAACTGCAAAAGTGAGCTAGATATGTATCTATTCTAAAAACCTTTAACCACCTCGTATAAGTGAAATATCAGTGAGATTAGATCAGACAAAGAAATAAGGAATAATGATTACCAGTGACCTAATATCACCTGATTTTTGTGAATATTCAATTGAAAAAACCAATAACTGTCATAATAATGGATCATTTAAGTAGCAAAAGTTCACATATTGAGAAGTGAATTAGACAGTTATTTGAAGTGAGGGAAAACCACATCATTAAGACTGACAAGAGTTCGTAAAGATTTAACATACCTCTCATACTCCAGTTTTCTTTCCAATGTAGTGCTGTTTTTCTTCACTTCTCTTAGCTGCTCCTCTTGTTTCATGAACTCCTGCTTCAACTCCTTCAGCTGCTCTGTTTGCCACAACACAAACATGCACCCACACGCAAACACATATACACAACATTTTGGTGAGGTTTAGGTGTCTGTCTGTTAAATGCACTACATTTCAGCTACCAGAGAACTTTGAGACTTTCTATCATTACAAATGTGTCTGAGAGTGCCCTCTACTGGCCAGACAAGGCTGAAGTCCTACCTTTCAGCCTCTGGATTTCTGTCATTTGGGCTGTGACATCACCCTGCAGCTTCATCTGTACAGAAGAGAGAAAAACGAGTTTCAGGAATCAGGAGGGAAGAGCTGCAGAAATTGCTCTACTCTTAAAATCAGTTCAGTAAATACACAGATGACTAAAACGTGACTAAACCACAACAGATTCTTTAATTAGTAGACAAAAACATTAACACCAGGAAAACCAGGGGGAACTAGTTTGTCTCGTTTTCCTGTGTAAGAAAGCCTCACAGCCCAAACAGATGGCACCCAGTGTGACATTTTACTTAGTTACTGCTACAAGGCAAACCTTCCTGCCTATCAAAATCAGTAAGAGGTATTAAGACATTAAGCCAGTGCCTGATCGCTGATATCATGCTGAGAAATTATGCTTTAGGATGCGTACAATTGAAGAAGCATCTCACTAAATTTAACTGATCAAGTGCTTTGTAACATGCTATGTATGAGGTATCAACGTCTGTAACTCACACATAGCTGGTTTACAATCTTTTTTTTAAGCAGGCTTTTATTCTCTAGAGTACTTTACTTGCACTGAGTGACCAAGAAAAACACCTGTACACTGTAAAGTAATCCAATTCAATAGCTCGGTAATAAACAGTACTGATGTAAAACTTCAAACTCTGATGCTCACTGTGATATCATTAATTGAAACTGTTGGCTGCTCTTTATTTTGTGTTTTAAGAAAACTCTCAGTTGTGTGCATAAACTCTTGAAGGGAGGGAAAAGGGGCAGAAACCAAAATCTTATAGGGTTTCAAACATTCAATCCCTGTAGGTTTAAATTTAAAGTTCTAGTTTCTAAAAAAAAATAAAATAAAATAAAAAATAAAAACACAGCGGCTGTGGTTTTCTTGAGTAATGTCCACACTTTTATATTACAATGGTGACAAGTTTTGAAGCAGACAGAAAGTATCACAGAGCACCACGAAAGCTTGCGGCGTCATTATGTTACAAAAAATATTGTTTTGCCAAACTACAGAAGACGCCATTTTTTACCCAGACTTCAGCTAAACAATAACTGTTTGTAATATACTGGACAGCTGTGATGTGAATTATGCCGCGGAAGAGGTTTGAGAGATTCTTATATTTTTTTTTTTCTTTTCCCCAAAACTGTGGCATCTTTGGAATCAATTGTGATTGTCTAAGCTCTTGAATGACTTATAACAAACTGAAACAGAAGGCAGTGAGGAAAGAGTTGATAGAAAATACACATCAGCTTCATCCTATCATACTCACATAGGTGGTTAACAGCTTTCCCCCACAGCCTACTGTTACTGGCTATAAAGACAATGACACGGCCAGACAGTTTACATATTGTATGAAGAACTGTCTCCTGCATAATTCATTCTTGCACCTAATGGGTACAAGACTATATATGCTGTACTATACTCTCTTGAAGCCATTTAAGACTCAGCTGTCACTGTTTTCTCTACATTGCAAGCTTCTCACTGTATGTAGCATGAATCTCTGTTGAAACAGGGTTGGGCTGTTGACAAAAGAAAGGAGTAGACCAACTGCTTTTCAACACCTACCTACCTTTATCTTAAGGAAACAAGGACCCGGATGCTGGAGTTACTACCAAATCACTAGGAAGTATTCCACACTTCACCATCTATACTCGCCTCAAAAAAAATCTCTACTCTTTTCATCTTTTTTTTTTACCTCTTCCATATTGAGAAACAAATTAGCTGCCAAAAGGGATTTTAGTGTCAAAAGATATGAAAACACACATGAAAGAAAAATACAAATTGGTCAGTGAAGTATAACTGTTGTTTTAGAAGATTAGACAGTGCTAG
Organism: Xiphias gladius; assembly: GCF_016859285.1. Classification (NCBI taxonomy): domain Eukaryota; kingdom Metazoa; phylum Chordata; class Actinopteri; order Istiophoriformes; family Xiphiidae; genus Xiphias; species Xiphias gladius. The sequence continues at coordinate 21,611,588 of NC_053400.1, read as the reverse complement.
CATAGCAGGCAACTAAACAGAAGGCAAACTGTTACAGGATTTGTTTGGCTCTAATTTGATTTGGCCACTGATATTCCTGCTGATCACCTTGCAAATATACTACAGGGTTCCTTTAGTGTACAAGTAAGTTTTCCAAATCACAATCCAACCTTTTCTCACAATATGGCTGCTTGTGATTGTGCAGACAGGCATAAAGTCATAATCTGTTTCTAGTTAAAACGATGGCTCACAACCTCTGAGAACGTCATGTCTAATGTGCCCCAGTTTAGTTATACAGGCTAGACACTGAAGACCAGCAGTGGTCTAGCTATGACGCTAAACTGCGCATAGGACAAACATAAGTTAAACAAAATTATGCTTCACCATGAGAAATGAGCAAGTCAGACTGGATGCAAATTACAGGAAAACGTCCCCCTCATCTGTTGTGTAAATGTCTGCCAGGGCAGCCGGACACACCAATCAATGTTCAGAGGGTGGGGAGAAACAAAAGACAGTGAACTGCCGGCTGGGCCACTGTGCAGGACAAAAGGTTTGAAGAGCCTTGTGGAGCATACAGACGGGCCGCTCGCAGTGAATACTTAAAGTACTCCAAATGTGTAAAAATGTGCTCATAAAAAAACAACAGCATTAGACCCTTTCCCTCAAAGACGTAAAAGAATATTAAAATACGCGAGAGAGCTAGAAGCTGTGCTCCAGAAAAATAATTGTAGTGGAGCGGACTCAGGTGAAAGCGGTGGACAGGTGGAAAAAAAGTGTTTGGATGAATGAGTTCCTGGCCAAGGACGAGTTGCATTTATCTTCTTCCACTTGGTACCACAGGCTACTAAAGACAAACCATTGCCCTCCTTATAATGCCTATCATCTTGCTCCTTTAAAAACAGATACATGAGCCAATACCCTCCATCTAAAATGAGTTATCCAAGTTTTTGAAGGACATGCTCCATCTGATACAGAATTGGAAGAATACAATATAAATCAGGTATCGTGATGGGACTAGATATGGTGCGATGACTTAGGTTGTTGTAATATTGTGATGTGATGGAAATATTGTGTTTTCCTAATTGCAGGACAGTTACGTGATACTTATCTAAAATTGCCTGACTAGTTTAGTGAAATTAACAATGAACCTGCTTGGCCATTATAGCCCCAATACTATTTGCTTCCTTAGAGAAAGTGCGTCCCAGCCCACCAAATTAAATACCGTATGAGAGCACAACAGGGTTTCTGCAGGGTTCACCAGGTTAAATTGAAGACAGGCATTTTACAGGTAACGTTACTTCCAATGGCAGGCAAGAAAAAAAAATGAAAGGAATTCTATATAAGTCGTTGATACCTTCTAAGGCCTTTTTATGTTTGCGGAAACTGAAATCAGTGCTTCTAAATCCTTTTCAAGGCCCGCAGATACCCTGCATTAACAGTCAAATCTACTCCGACACTTGACTTTGGTAGTGTCGCCGGGCTTTGCCTGGGCATGGTTTCGTCAAAAGGCTTATCCCGGTCTGTGAAAACTTTGGTGACGTGTTTCTACCTTCAGCGTAAGGTGCACCCATTGAGCATTTCTATGAGCGCTAGATTCCAGCGAGTACTGGCCCAGGGGCAGGAAACGAAACTCCCCCAGCTCCAGGCCTGGGATCGAAACGTCGCTTCCGTACCTTTTCATCAGAGCACTTTTTGATGAGCGCCTCTCGGGCCTGCAGCTTGCCCTCCAGCACGCTGTAGTCTCCATCCTTCTGGTCGATCTGCTTCCTGTGCGTGTCCACCTGCACCATAAGCTCCGAGTTCCGCTTCTCCAGCCTGCTCCGCGCCGCGTCCGTGCGCTTCACCTGCGTCTGTACCTCCGCCAGCTCATCCAGCAAGCGGCCGTGCTTGTTGGACACTGTCCAGTAGTTGAAAGACAGTATGGCGATGATCACCATCAAGAAGATGAGGATGAAGGACGGGAGGCGGCCTCCCCGCCGGTTTGCACCAAACCCAACCATTTCCTCAACTAAGTGTAGCGTTACTTCGGGCTGTTGTCTCAACCTACAGAGCTCAGTGAGAGGATTCTCCCGGTGTAACACACATCCGTCTACGTGACATGCCGTGTATATGCGGCAACCGCTCCGAAATGCAAACACTACACAGACTCGCGGTCATCAATGTTCAAGACTTTTCACATTTCTACCGATCTTTACTCTCCTTCCTCCCTGCGCACACTGGGCATGTTCGCTGCAATTCTTCCTGTCAGTAGATGAAATCCGCCCGTAGGGACGTGGCCTAGCTCAGCTGGCAACGTTAAACACAGCAGACGAGACTAGACGTGGACAGCAACACGGCTCCGTGGCACCAACCAGAGCAATTACAAATCACACACAGCTAGCTATATAACGCTAGCCGTCAGTTACTTCGTTTCTTTTTTTAGCTCCTTTAGGACACTGTTTATGCTGGCGCTTGGAGCTCTTTTGATCACACAATACCCGTAAAAACCAGAGCACGGATGATCTTCGATTCCGACTTGATGTTAATCTTAGCGCCTACCAACGTTACCATGTCCAGCTAACCACTTCTCACAAGCTAGCAACGGCAGATGCGAGAACACAAGCAGCTACTGTCAGACAAAACCAGAAGCATCGTCTCTTCTTGCGCAGGACGGATGTAATCCCTGTGATATAACTAACTAAAATCCTAACAAACACCAAGGTACGGGCTTTTTTTATCACAATCTCCACGAACCGCTGCACACCAAACGTGATTTCTGCGCTGAGTGAAGCTTGACGGATTCAGCCTACGCTGTTTCCGCTACAGAAGCGCAACTGCATTTCAAAATAAAAGTAAAAACTGAGCGTTTAGCAGCACAAAGAATGCGTGGCTTTGACTTCTTGTTTTTAGCTTTGGTTGACGCCTATGAGCCATTTTGTGGGTTGTAGACTTAACATTCACACTTGTGTCTTTAATGATGGACGAAAACCATTGGCCTCGCGGTGACGCAATAAACCCATATGAAAACAGAACAACTTCAATGTAGAGAGTAGTGCCTAAAAATCGGAAGCTGATAGGCGACTGGAGGAACACTTAACAGTTATAATGAAATGAGGGTCCAGATTTAATTATTTATTCACATTTAGGATATTAAACAAGTGTTGCGTGTCAGTCTTGAAATCAAAAGCCTACAAATGCATTATTAAAACAGTAATCTGTCCAAACCTGATGCACATACCTTATTCCTCATTAACAGGTTATTCTTATGTGTTTGGGGAAAAAAAAGAAATACTGTCAATTTAAATGGAAAAGCAGCACTAGGAAGCTTTTTGGTGCCTATAATCTAATTCCAAACCTAAGCATTTCTTCATGAGATTGTATACTATTTATTTAAAGATTACTAGTAGTCTGATTTCGCTCTGAATAATTATTTAAACCTCTCCCCCAAAGTGCTGTCAGCAGCTCAGAGGTATTCTGTGCATTTACTAACTGGTGCTGAGTACCAGGTATGCACCAAGTAAATCAGGTAAGGACTACCTGGATTCTTTCCACTTATTTAAGTTGCTTAAAATTTACCTGCACTTGAAATGTTGACAAACCTCTATTAATGCTCACATATTGGTATAACTGGTATTCATCCTTAGTTAACCCACTTACTCTGCCTTTGTAACTTTGGTCTAGTTGCTCAAAGAATTGCCAATGCATCAGTCACAAGCATTGCAAATTTAGGTATTTCTGCAAGGGGAACAGTCTGAAGAATCAGGATGATCTGAAAGCCGCCCTGGAGGAACAGTTGTCACAAGTAGACTCTTACCGACACTGACCAGAAGAAACATCACTGGGTTTTTAATTAAACAACACCACCAACTGCAACATTGTCCAGTGTTTGTGTTATTTTGACCAGCCTTGGTTGAGGTGACTAGATGTTCAAAAATGCTAACGCCTGCACACTGACACACATGATCTAGAAACACTAATTGAAATGAGAACACAAACCCCAAGATACAAACTCAAATTTTATTGTAACACTGATAAGAATTGTAACACAATGAGGTAAGTTAAACAATCCACATCTGTGATGTTTTTGAACCAGCGACACCACAAAATATTCACCACCCTATCAGTAACAGTTCCACAAAGTCTGCAAACAATGGCTAGTAATGCCCAGTTGGTTCAGCTCACAGTTTAATACAAACATATTTCTCTCTGTTTCATATGAGGACAAGAGGAATACTGAAAACACAATCTCCTTTGTCTTTCAGTCACAGATCCAAACTTACCAGTTGTATATTTGTTACTTTTTTAAGAGATGGAGCTCAGTAGAAAAGATCCCCTGAGGGAGAAACATTCTTTTGTTTTTCTGATGAGAAAGAAGCCTCTACAGACACTGGCAGGCTCAGTCTGAGTTTGCTACCATTTCTGCTGATGACTTGGCACGGTCTCACAGGGCACTAGGAGATACAGCATGAGAGCATTTCAGTTGGCCTATAATGCAGTCACACTGTACAGATAAATGATCTCATAATGTCTGAAGAGATATTAATTACTCTACAGACATCCACTGCACAGCACAATGTGTCTGCAACTCCAGCACCTTGAAATGCCCTCAGAGTTTTGACCCAAGTCTTTGTTGGGAGGGTGGTCAAAGAATAGTTTCTCTGCACTCAAGGCTTTGTTCGGAGGAGGGGGAGTCCAGTGGGTTAGTGTAGGTGCTGGTTGTTTGTGGGAGGTGTCTGGGACGGCGCATGGAAGGGGACGGGGATGAGCTCAAAGCGCCACAGCTCTGGAGGTGAAGGTCCTCATGGTCTCGCTTCCGGGGACTGCCTATGATACACTGGGTCATCACCTGGGCAGCACAAAATCACCAAGAATCAGAGAGAGAAACGTGTTGCCAGTCATCTTTTTCATATCACTTATATGAGCTGAACTACTCCGGCTGAGTCCATACAACTCCCCACAAATGTCAGCAGCACTGATATGCAAAAATTCAATCAAATGCATTTAGTTGTAATATGTGTAATTGCAACACTTTACTGTAGAATGATGTAAAACATGATATAAATCAAGCACAATCAATTTACATTACAGAGAAATAGCTCTAAATACTGTAGTCTCTTCCACTGCTACTGTAGTTTTGATGCTGCTCTCATTACAGATTACTACAATGCTGCCATGCTTTTTTATTTCCCAAAAAATACACTAGCGATAGTGTGAAATTTAATTCATTATCGGTAAAATAAAGAAATCTACAGGTGAACATCATCACCACCGTAATCACCTCAATTTACCAAATACAGGAACAAGTTTTAGTTGTTAACAGCTACGTCGTCGAATAATTGTGTAACCTGTATGTTAACATTGTATTTGTAGGCTTGTCGCTCAGCTCAAAGCACAGCATGATTAGACAACTGAAAGCTCAGTCATCAAAACTAGAAGAAGGCCCACAGTTTTCTAATTTGCACTCAACTATCATTGGCTATTATATATCGACTAATCCTGTTACCTGATCTATGACATTGGCACTAAAGATGGCCTCCTCCATGTGTTTCTCATCCGACTTGATGACACACTTGATGTTGTTGACAACCTGCTGGACTTCAGGAGGTAGACTGCAGCTTGAATGCTCCAGGAACTTGGCCACCAATATTTTGGTGTCCTTGTACATCTTAAGGTCAGCCAGGGAGTGTGGGCGTTCGTGGGAGGAGTGTGTGTGCAGGGATCGGGGTTTAAGTTGGATGTCAATTTTCCTGTCCTCTTTCTGTTGCTTCCTGACACATACGTGAATGGATTTAGCTCCAACTATCTCCGCTGAAATGTCTCTTTGCTCTGAAGATAAAACAGATTAAAAATATCGAAGAACATTACATTATTTAAATCACATACAATTCTTATAATCAAGACTAATGTCAGTGGAGTTGGTGCTTTGAGTAAATTTTTCTGTGTAACTGATGTAAGATATTTTCATTATCAGCTCGTTGTTGCAGTTTGGTTAAAATTGTCTAAGGATTCTTTACCCATATGAATGTTTGTATATTAGATAACATAATCTCCAAAAAGTCAGATTTTCATAAACTAAGAAACACAGCCCTTTTTTCAGATTTTTGATGATGTATTTTTTGTTTCTTTTAGATAACCCAGTGGGCCCAGTGGGGTTTAAAATGGTTTCTTTAGCTCATTAATCATTTATCTAAAGATTCAAAATCTTTACTGTTGATAAATAACAATTGTTTCAGTAGACTTTGTTAAATTAGCTCATTATGTTGCAAGATGAACTATTTGTCCTTAATGTTTTGTCAAAATAAGATGTGAATGCTGTATAGCAGCAGATGTGCAAGTCATGGATGTCTGATCATCCCCCAATCTCATGTATTTAGAAATTGTATGTTTGTACCTTGCTCAGGGGATGTATGAGCTGAAGCTTCAGCAGCAGGGTTGTTTGCAGAGGTGCAGCCACTATTTTCTCCTGTAGAGAGAGACAAATAACTTAGTGTGGACCAACAATGAGATCCACCTTTGCTCGCAAGGAGACGCTGCAGATAATGATTCATTTCATTATCAATAAATCTTCCGGCTATTTTCCTGATTAATTAATTATTTGCATGGTCCATAAAATGTCAGAAAAAGCTAACTTTTTTTTTCCACACATTTCCAGAGTCCTAAGTGATGTCTTCACATGTCTCGTTTTGTTCGATCAAAAGTCAAAATCCCAGTGGTAGTCAATTACCAGTGATATAAAACAGAGAAAAGCAGCAAATCCTCACATCTTGGAGTATGGGGGTCTATTGCTCGAAAAATGACTCAATAATAATGGATTAGTTGATTCATTGTTTAAACTCCAAACGACTGAGCACTCTGGTAATATTTAGAAGGGGAGAATTTAAGCTGAGTACAAAACTTGTATAACCTTCCTGTCACACTTACTTCCTGTTGTAGAGGAGCAGGAGATAGGGTCACTGGTGGAGCGGACAATGCGTGCCAGCTTGCGGTACCTCCTGGCTGCTCGGAGCACCCGAGGCCTCTCCGAGGGCGAGTGGCCACTTTGGACTGAGGTAGAGGGGGGTTGTGATGTAGAAGAGGGTGACCAAACACTGAAACACAGCCTGGTGCCACGTGGCCTGCTAGGAGGGGAAGGAGAAGCAGCCAAAGGGCTTATGGCTGAGGTTCCTCCAGAGGAGGCCACAGAGGTGGGGGAACAAGGCTGGGGTGGCGGGGGGATAGTGACAGGGAGCGTGAGCTTCCGGCTCATCATTCGTGCTTTAATGAGGGAGTGTGTCGACGCTTTCGGTGGCTCCTCTGGTAAATGTTTGGCTGATGGAAGCTCGTCACATATGTGCATTGCAGCCCTGAGTTCCTCACATGGATGTGTGTTGTCTGTGGAATCCTCCTGGTCCAGGTTGCTAAAGTTTTCTGAGGACCAGTCTGGAGAGCGTTCCAGAGACTCCTGGGTGTGTGAGGACTCACTGTATCCAGTATCACTGGGGCGGGCGTCCGTGTTAGGCAGGCCACGATGGCAACGTGAGGAGTCACGTGTACAAAGTTCCAGGCTGGTGCAGCTTTCATCAGTGGGGGCGGTGTGGAGTGTGCCATAGGGAGAGGAGTCAGAGCCCTGGACCTCCAGGGAGCACAAGTCCTCTGAGGAGCAAGTCTGGTCCGGATCAGCTACCTCTGACACCATCAGTGATGCACTGTCCACCGAGGCTGAAAATACGGGGGAAACAAGCGTCATCAGCATGACTACTAGCAGACAAAAACAGTGGACAGTCCCCTGCAACGTTCACTGGAATGCTCTAGCTGTCTTTACCCTGAGTGCTTAGACCTGCAGTGGTGTTTCTCTCACACAAACTGGACTCAGTTGCCTGTTGCTCTATGCTGGTGGTGACCTGTAAAGAGGAAATTATTAGTGGGGATGGAGAAAATGACAGCACTGTTCAACTAAAATGCTTGGAACGGATAAAAAAGATGGCGAGAAGTTCAGTTCATATAGGATATTTTGTATGTACTGTAATGCATAATAACAACTATCTTTCACAGAACCTTCAATACCACTTTTTTGCCTGTAGAGGGCTCTCTAGGACCACAACACATTAACAGTGCAGTTGTACCAGGGGAGAAAAACACTCCATCATGTAGAGTTGAATAAGAAGCTTTAATTGGCTTCACTAATGTGCCTTTCAAGGTGCATATTATTACATAAATACGTTCATATAACTTGGTTTGCCATGTGGGTGTTTAGCTCTAAATCGTCAGGTTCTGACAGTCCTCTCCCACAATCAATCAATCACTGCCTGCTTCCATTAGTTATTTACAGCAACCACTGCTTATCTATTGCAGTTGAGAAAATCCTCTGCTGACTCCTTTTTGAAGGCCACTGCTCAAAGTGGATGTGAATAGAACTATGGATTTAACGTGTTCAATGGAAATAAGGCATTACAAGATGAAGGTGTTAAACGATGTTGAGAATATAAAAGAAGATAAAAGGATTTGCTTCACATTAGCCAGTTATTTTTAACTGTGAACAATGCGATGCTGCAAAGCCTGAGCTTGAAAAAAGCTCTGATCAGTTCACCATGACAGTCAAGGGCAACCGCCTCAGTAAATCTGAAACAGCAGATGATGCTCAGATTAAATTTGCTTTGATTTTTGAATTACAGACTTGACAGGCAACATCCCAAAATGCAGATACTAGATGAAAACATTTTTGCCCCAAAAACGAAATATATATATAGTAGCTATACCATTTTAACATATAAGTAAAAGAAAAAAGAAAAAACAAACAAACAACAACAACAAACATTTAGACCACCCATATAGAGCAGAACGTCTGATAAATCACATGGGTTAGTCAAATTCACATCTATATTCAGACCTGTGGTTTATAAAAGCATATAATTCACAGACTGTTAGGAATCTTGGGCTTATCTTTGAAATCCACATGTCTTTGAAGACAATCTCAATAAAATTTACATCATTTCCATTTTTAAGCAAGCTACGACATGTTTAAATTCAATTCACTTCTGATTATCTCCTCATACACAAATAAAAAGTCAACAGAAAAAAATGACAGTTTAAAGAATTTTTAATCATAAGAAAACCTGTTTGCAAGCAGATGTACTTAAGGTTTTTATTGCTCCTGCTCATATGTAAACATATGTATAGTTAGAATTTAAACAGACCTCCATATTTGTTTTCCATGGAAATAAAGGAATTAATGTGCTGCCCTAGGCTCTGTGGCCTTTACAGACGGCCTGCAGGCTGTTATTTAAGGACAAAATAGTTTGTTTTTCCGTCACCTGGCTGGCAGGGGTCTGCCCCACCACGGACTCATATGGAGGCGGCAGGTCAGTTGGGTACAGGGTCCCTGGGCTGTTAATGGGCACCCCATAGATGGCACTGAAGGGAGAATGGGGAAAGTCCAGGTGTAGGCCTCTGCCAGGGACATAAAAGCAGAGTTTCAACTTAATGATAAACAAAAAGACTCCTAAAAATCCAAATCATATCTTGAATAACTGGAATACAAAGCCTGCAGAGACAGTGCAGAGTGTCTAAGAAACTGGCACAGCAAGTCTGAATATAAATCCCATCTTAGTCAAAAATACAGTATATTGTCTATTAAAAACATTAAGAAAGAAAGGATGAAAAACATCCTCTTGCCCCCAACGCTCTAGTCCAGATGATATATAGCGGCACCGCATTATTCTACGTACTCGTCCACCGTTTCATATGGTGTCAATAAGAATACGCAGCCATGCTCGCAGTAATATCTTTTAATTACAACCCCATTCTCCTCTAAAGTGGCAGAGCATGAAATACAACCAGAGAGTCTCCACCAATCATCCGAGGCGTGATGATGTCATGACACATCCCTGGCCCTGGGCAGGGACACCATAAAGGCTTCCTCTGCCTTGTTTATATTTATGGCATAATTGACAAACAGATGTGGCTTCCTGCCCAACGACTACATCAGCAGCACTCTCTCTGGCAAGACTGAGAAAATGGAGGGAGTGATGAGGGAGGGGTCAACCGATCTTTCAAAACAGCTGAGAATTACGGATGTCACAGCTGCTTAATGGAGGGAAATGCTCCAAGCTGGCCGTGGATGATAATGCCACATGTGACTGTCACGGTCAGATAGTAAAAAGGCACATGCCATTGCTGCTTAATATGACGGATTTGGTTTTGTCTATGGATGCAAATGTTGCTTTTGGCATCTGTATACTCAACTCACAGGGAATTCCGGGGTGGTTTACAACAGTCTGCATTAAATAAAAATGTTTAAGCAGTTTTAAACCTGACAAAATCCCTTAACATAACAGATACTGTGCCATACCAGCAAGAAAATGTAATAGACGTCATCCTTTCCTTTATAGGTTCCAAAAAATGTATCCTGAAGAAACCTAAATATGTAGTATGTTTGCTATTGTGGCACTGGGCCAGGTACATAGGACTACTTATAACTTGCCGCAACCAGCAGAATTCTAGTGTCATTTCATACTGCAGCGAAGTTTGAGACAAGTCTTTTAGCAGTGCTCTGTTGGGTTTTTCACCAAATGTTCACTTGGGTTTTTTGCCAAATGTATTCAATAAAAACTATTCATTTATTCCCACTACAATCAGAACCTAAACCGAATTAACCTGTAGTTCTTGTTCCACTTAATACAACAAATTGCACTGCACTTTAAAAAAAATAGTTTAGCATTGATAGTTGTTTGGCTGTGCACATAGATTTGATGTCACAAATGTTTTACGGGATGCCATTAATTTGTTAATCAATTTGTTAATAACTTGTGTGTTAATTTCCACCATAGTGGACAGTAAGGCTGATTTGTAGTGTTTTGTATTGTACTGAAATGAGCACCAACAAACAAAGTTTTGGCTTTTCCACTAAGTAAATGAAATGATACAGTGTGTGTCATTGAAGATTTAATAGTTAGGAGAGTGTTATGCATTTTTAAAGGGTTTCTATTTACAAGTAAACTATTATGTATAATTACATTGTCTTGTAACACCTGGACTATATCCGTTGGGATATTTGCATATTTTCATTGTGTATTGCCTAAAAGTATCCACATTTCCCAGAAGATACATTGGTACCACAGTTCGGGGAGTACTGAGAAAAGATGTGATGCCGATGAGTAATACTTTGCCTCTCACCTCTGTCCGTCCATTGAGGGGGTGCAGGTGTACTCTGGGGGGTAGTATGGTGGAGGGGGAATAGGAGGAATGAACTCATCAAAGTCCAGTGTTTGGTGGAGGATGGTTCCATGGGGGGTCATACAGTCAGCATTTAGGGCTCGTGCTCTGTGTGGCATAAACTGGAACACAGCATAAAAGGAAACCATTATCAGGTCTTTATTACTCATTGTAGAGTCCTTAGTTGTTCATTCATTATTTTAAACCATAGTTTTTCCTGAGCAGATGAGACTATGTTACAGCACCTCTGTGCTGTTATTACAAGCCATTCCACATATTCACATCTGTGCTTTTGGTCACTGAAAAAGCTCCACTGTAGCAACTGCAAGTCAAGCGCCTTGCTCAGGGGCAACTCGACAGCAGTTTTTAAAGTGCTGCACATTCACTCTCCTCGCTCCGACATTTGTAAGTGGGACAACTTTCCAGTCAGAGCCAGCCTGCTTTTCTAATCTCCAGGCTGCCACTGCTGATATGGACTTGACTAAATTCATTAAGCTAAATATACGGTTAGCACGTCTTGTGGTAAATGTGAAACAAGGCCACTTGGTAAGACTACTGGCCATAAGACACAGTGCTTTTGTCCTTTACTTCTCTGTGAATCAGTAGTTGGATGCCACCATGTTCAGCCACTTAAACTTATAGAGGTTCCCCTGCTGGTGTGCATGTCTGCTCTGGGATACTGCTTTTATGAAACACTGTAATTTTTTAATTTTATGTAGTTATCTAGTGTCTGCATGGCATGTCTGGTGGTATATATACATTCTTCTTTACTTGAAATAATGTGAAAAAAAATGCTCCTAATAAACTGATCATTAGAAACTATCAGTAAAAGTTAAAAAGTTCACTCCAAAATGTATTTATACCTACAGGTCTCTACAGTAAGGATGCTCTGAGAATGATCTTTCTACATCTCAGATAAGCTATGCCACAGTGGGACCTGAAGCAGGGACTGCTGCGAATTAAGGCCTTATGTCAATATGAGAGTGATTTTCCGTTTCCATTTTTAATTGCTGTGTAATTCAAACAGCTTGTGATGAATTCATCTTTGCCCTCTTATCACTGTATGCACATTCTTTAATAGGAATAGATTTTGTATAAGAGGGCGTATAGGCAAAGGTCTGTTTGATTTCTATGACCCTTCCCCACAGTTGTAGTTTTTTTTGCATTAATGTCTCCAGTTGCCTCTAACATTACAGATTTAAAAAAAAACTCAAAATTCATCAGTTTGCAGTAAAACTATAGATCTTCACTGATGTGTGACTCACATGGAGATTAAACTTATAGTCTACTTTTTACTCTCAACTAATTTATCTTATTGGCTACTACATAGCTGAGATCATTATTGATTTCCCCCCTCTTCAAGTCTTTTCAATTTACAGCATAGTTCATAAAACTAGACAAATGTTACTGCAAAGCTTTTTCATATCTAGTATAACAGTGGCAGTGTTGCTCTACAATTCCAGTTGTTGATGTGTTTAGAGGCATGTTGCCGTGAAACACAAAGGGAGCTTGGCCATGCTAATTTCCCACATGACTGAAAAGCATTTAGCTGTTGGTAATAGTTTCATTGTTCCACATAAAATGACAAAAGAGGGTCATACTGAGGACGGTTTACCTCTGAGGAAAAAATCCAGTGATATTTTGAGCTGTTTTCTTCGAATCCAACATATTTTTTAGATGCAGGAGGACACTGAGGGGTGGTCCTGTGGCAGTTGACCTTTACTGTGTGTGTTTACATTAAGTTGTATTTACCAAGCATGATGATTTAACCAAAAATTCAGACATTACTCTCCACCATCTTAAAACGGACAAAGGCTGGCACATCATTCCTGAGCTAACGTGATGATAGCGATTTTCAGACTTGAGGGTGGCCACTGAAAAGATTAAAGATTAAAGTCAGTTATTGTTGTCATCCCCCCTTCCACCACACTCACCATCTGCAGTACATCAGTTGAGACCATCTGCATACAGCACATGGCAGTGGCTAGAGCACACACAATGGTGGAGATGACGTTAAGGGCACATACGCTGAACAGCAGCTCCTAAAGTAGAGCGGGGAGAGGAGGAGACTGTTAGAGGAGCAGGGAGCAAAAGAAGAGGAGGACGTGTGAAGAGAGAAGGTGAGGAGAGGAGAGAGGAGGAGAGGAAAGTCAACATTATGAACTTATTAATTATGAGCGATATTGGAACAAAGAGAAGTGAATGTGGAATATCAGGAAAAAACACTGAAAGAGTTGAAGGTGACAGAAACAGCGCTGACATCGTCACTAAGGTAACCAAGTTTAGAAAAGCACAGCAGGGTGGCACCGCAGTGAGAGGACGCTTCTACAGATATCTGGTGAAGTAAGACAACCGCACAGCACAAAAGAGTCTAATCTTCATTGTTAGCATATCTAAAATACATTTTAAAAGCTGAAATACTGATAAAAAAGAAATATGATATCTGTGTATATGATAGCCTTGCAAAACAAATTCAATTATAGGGAAAACAACCTCATAAACATCGAAGGTTAAGCATGAGCATATACACATTCACACTCACTGGCAATGCAGTGAACAGCAAGAGGACAAACCAGTATCGAATCGGTCAGTAAAAACAAATGTCCATGCCGGTGAAATACAAGCCTAGCACCCTGAATCAGAGAATATATGTATGACTGAAGTCCCATTATGTTGCTGTATGTGCTATTCATCTAAAAGGTGGCTCCATTTTTAAACCATGTTGAGTTTTGAATGTCCTAAGAAATTAACCTATAAAAACTGTACTATATGCATTAAGTTCCTGAGGAAGAGCGCAGGAAAAAACAATCCCACTTGCCTGGAAACTGGCTCTGAGAATAGCAACTGTCAGGCACACGGATTGAGAGGAGAGGAGAGAGGAGGAGAGGAAAGTCAACATTATGAACTTATTAATTGTGAGCGATATTGGAACAAAGAGAAGTGAATGTGGAATATCAGGAAAAAACACTGAAAGAGTTGAAGGTGACAGAAACAGCGCTGACATCGTCACTAAGGTAACCAAGTTTAGAAAAGCACAGCAGGGTGGCACCGCAGTGAGAGGACGCTTCTACAGATATCTGGTGAAGTAAGACAACCGCACAGCACAAAAGAGTCTAATCTTCATTGTTAGCATATCTAAAATACATTTTAAAAGCTGAAATACTGATAAAAAAGAAATATGATATCTGTGTATATGATAGCCTTGCAAAACAAATTCAATTATAGGGAAAACAACCTCATAAACATCGAAGGTTAAGCATGAGCATATACACATTCACACTCACTGGCAATGCAGTGAACAGCAAGAGGACAAACCAGTATCGAATCGGTCAGTAAAAACAAATGTGCATGCCGGTGAAATACAAGCCTAGCACCCTGAATCAGAGAATATATGTATGACTGAAGTCCCATTATGTTGCTGTATGTGCTATTCATCTAAAAGGTGGCTCCATTTTTAAACCATGTTGAGTTTTGAATGTCCTAAGAAATTAACCTATAAAAACTGTACTATATGCATTAAGTTCCTGAGGAAGAGCGCAGGAAAAAACAATCCCACTTGCCTGGAAACTGGCTCTGAGAATAGCAACTGTCAGGCACACGGATTGAGAGGAGAGAGGATGACAGCAGCTTGTATTGCTGCTTCAAAATGAGAAAAAAAATAAAGATCATTTGCAGTATGTATGTGTATAAGAAGGCTCTAGATTATATGGAGTCCTCTTAGATGTTCAAATACAATCATGAAATATATGCTGTTCATCTTTATAAAGTTCACAGGGTTCATCTGTCAAAATAAATTCACTTAGACAAACACCATGATGATATTATTATCAGTAATATTATTATCAAACAGTGTAAGACTGTCAAAAGATGAGAGGGAGGAGGAGGAGAGAAACCAGAAACCGGAAAATGTGTGGCAGACACTTTGACTTTTTGATGTTGTAATTTAAAAATCTCACAGCAAAGCAAGAGGAAGTATATCAAATCACCTTAGAAATTCTCCAGCTCATACATCTACAACCACGTACTTGTTGTGCAGTAACACAGGTTTGAAAAACCACAACGATATTAGCCTTTAACATGAGAAATAAAAATAGTCAATATTTGAACACAACTGCAGCAGAATATCTATAAACATAACAATATCATTCCTTAAACACAACAACAAAAGAGAGACTTCAGAACTGGCAATAAAATCTCACTACACATTTTTTTTTTTGTGGACACAGGCTCATGAATGAAGCGCCCCAGTTACCACACAAAATGTTTTCCAGCCTGTCGCACAGATTATTCACTAGATTCAGGAGGCACATTATTACCAGTGACATTAAAAAACCCACTTGTATTAGGCTTCAGATGATCTGCAGAGAGAGGACAGCCGTCTCCCCCGCTGAGATCGATACGAGGTAGTGGTGCCTTGGTTTCGGGGCACCTTGACTATCTAAAGGAGGTTCCAACCAGACCCCATGATTCACTTCTCATCCCTTTAAAATACTTGATGTCAAATGGGTCAAGTTGGCAAATGAGAAATTCACTGTTAACAGCCCTGCAACTGTTTTCCAAACATGTTTGATGTCCAGTAACTTGCTGCCAAAGATCAGGTCTGCGTGAGCTGGAAGTTAAAGCAGAGATGATGCCAGTTGGAACCAGCGAGGTTGAAGTTGTGCAGTGCCAATGATAAAATAAAACTAATACATGTTTCTCTTGGCGGCTAACATTTTTGGAACATGTTTTGTGTTGGAGGAAAGGCTGGAGGACTTGTGGACGAAGCCTGTCTGACATATGACGAAGTCTGTCTGACATATTAACCAGTCATTAAATAGAACTGTTGAAAGGATATTGTACCTGATTTATTGCTTAGTGAGGATTACAGTAGTTTACATGGTTTAAAAGCTTTTGTGTTTAGCAGAGCTAAGTGATGTAAAACTTGTGGGTGGTGTAGCATTAAAGGCTCCTATCGGTGTTTTGTAAATTTTCATAGTGTTTTGGATTTTTGAATGTGTGACATGAGGTGTGAAGACTGACATGAGTGAAAGTGAAGATTCAAGATTCGTATTCGTATTGTGTAATTGCCTATTGTCCCTACCCTCTGATACAACCCATGGGAGCATTTCCTCAAATAGCGCAGCAAGAGATATTCTACAGAAAGAAATAACTAACCCTTTATGATGTGATGACACTTTAGTAAAGGTTTGGTTAGGTTTAAGCACAAAACCAACTTGGTTAGCTTTAGGTAAAGATCGTGGTTTGGGTTAAAATATGTAATTTGTTAAGGTTATACGGCCTTTGTCATCTTGGTTACAATAATTAACAAGTGGTCATGGTTAGAAAACGATTGTGTTTAAAAGAAATTACATTAACTTTTGGTTTGAAACAGGAAACAGTGTTGAAGTCCAATGTTTTGTCGACCCATCCATCCACCCCGAGCTCCTTAAGCTCTATAACGACACCTGCATTCCTCCTTCCCTCCATCATAATTACTACAGCCACTGGAGGACTTTGTCACTTAAACTTAAAAATGTCATTTTGGGGCATTTGCTAAAAAGATCGAAAAGTCTCATACGACCACTACATGTCATCTAACAATAAAACATAATTATGAGTCGTAATAAACTGCTGGCACAAACAACCTATAGGGTTGTTCCTGATTTTTAATTGATTACAATAAAAGTGTCATGATGTTCAATAAAAGAAATTTTATTTGATCCCTGTAAAGAATTACCCAACCCCGAACAAGTCCCAGCCGTCTGCAAGTCTATTTGTATACCACAGTGAAGTGAATGGAAAACTTTCTGCCCTAAAATGTAGGGAAACAAATTGAAAAAACTAAAATCCCATGTTGTGCTTTGAAAAATTGTCAACATATCAAATATATGAGATCTGTAGGAGCTAAAACATGAAAATACGTTATATGGTGATTTGATTCCACTTTGACTGTAAGACCTGAACTCCATGCAAGAGTGGCCCCTGCTGACTAGTCTGACCACAACCTTACCGCTGCAGATTGCCTAGCACTCTGGGCCTTACACAGGGCTTAACTGGTTTTTCACCTCACTGATACTCAACTGTTATCTCTCAAACCGTGATGTTCTGTACAATAAACAAACTACGCACATGCCTCCAGTGGCTGCTCCCTTTAGCTCCCTCAAAGCATAGGGCAGCACCCTGCTTTTCTCCAGCTAACATGGAGTTTCTGTTGATAGTCTCAGTGCAGGTCACAGTACTAACCTCCGCTTTCCTTGCCCCCCTTAAGCAGCTCTTTACAGCATCTGAAAGAAAAGCCAGGACTTCCTTCACAAAGCCCTACAGCAATTTCAGGGAGGGCTGTCCAGTCTGTCGGCAAAGCCGTTCAGAGATTTTCTAACATCCAATGGCAGGAAGCAGCAGATGTTGTAGCTCTGTGATGCCACTTCGATAAAGTACTAAATGCACAGTCTCTGAAATAAAGGAAGAGCTTTTTTTCATACCTAGAGTCTTCCCCCTCCACACACCACACAAGTTCATCTCAGATCTACAGAGCATGGTCCTGTGGTAACATGTGCAAATATGATCTTTTTGCCTGGTGTTTTGCAGCCTGGAGCTGGAAAGCTTTTGCTCTGGAGTGCAGGTGGAACACACCCTGAACACCCTCCTAGATGGACAGGCACTTTAGAAAATAACAGCTTATCCAGTGATGCTCTAATGAAAAAAGAAATAGATTTTTTTTCTGTATTTCTATCTAAAAGTCATAATGGAAGGTTAATACTCCCTCAAAAGTTGAGACCAGTATTTTTCATCTTAGGGTACAGCTTAATCAGTTTTATAGGGCCCGGACACACCACCCAACCTCTACTACTATTAGTGCTGACAAAGGCAGATCGACGATCCTCGCGTCACCTCACGTCCATGTTAAAAACTGAATATGCCTCAATGACTACTACTGATCTCCATCTGGCTGCTGTCATGCATGCCTGTCCTGGACCTGTATGAGAGGAAATACAGTAACCTACCCTACTGCTAAACACCAGGGACAAAGAGGGAAATAAATCTAGGATTTTATCATTCTATCCCGGATAAAGTGTCATGTGTTGCATTTCAAAAATATATAGGAATACTATCAATAAACTGAACCAAACCAAAGAGGACAGCAGTCTGTTTTTGAACTCCAGAGGACCTTGCAGAGAGATAAACAAAAGATTCCAGCACAACATTTTCACGTCTTTCACTGTGACTTGGACCAAAGTCTCATCATTTGCTCAGAATAAAATTTGAGAACATGTCTGTGAATATGGCCAGAAGGACAGTGTTTTGTCACTAACTTGAAGCAAAACAACAACTCTGTACATTCCATGTATTTGCATACTAAATACATTGCATGTGAGTTGGCTGACTGAAATATGGTCACTGTCAACCATTTATCTATCTTTCTGTGCAGCTTTGACTTTGAAGACTCTTTCCTTACATAAAGCTGAGATTACTGTACAAAGCAGTTAACATACACAAACCTGTGTGCAACGGTTTCCTTGTTGTGTGTTCTAATGGTTTATTATAGTAAATGTAGTTTTTCTTCCAACCAATTCTTTAACACCAAAGCTGGAGATCACACAATTAAATTTTGCGCATTTTTTAAAACAGGAAATATTCATGATGGCTTCATCTGGGCTAATTTTTGTTATGGCAATGCATCTGCCTTGCAGATGTGAGACAGCGCATTTCTGTGATTTCCCTTGTGATCACAATGTACATAATGACATAATAAATCCTGCCAGGCAAATGCAATAACACCTCTACAGAAACTCTTTAACATGCCTGCTCACCAGATATTTAACCTCTCGGAGATACTGTGCCCCAAGCCAATCAGTTACACAGCAAGGTTACACATCCGCCCCCTTACAGGAAATCACAAATTATCTCACTATTCCCTCCCACTGATTATTTACAGCCCCAGGCAGTGTAACGAAAATAAAAAGAACAGGGAAATTAAATGTGCTGGCAAAGGGTGAACGAGACATATCAGCAGCAATGGATAATACTGATTTGCTTTTTTAAGAACAAAACTTTTACATGTAGAAGGGCTACCATTAAAAATGAGTGATCAAGTAACTAAAGGTGGTCTACTACTTAGTCTACCTGCTGTGATAATTCAGTACTCCCCATACACTGTGTATTTCTTTGAAAAAGGAACTATATGGCTGCTGCATCATGAGTTCATTAGGATCAGCGAAAGCATAACAGCCATCTGAAATGGCCGAGGACTCTGGGGACTTGGGCATGACAGCTTCCCCTTTAGACATAAATCAACACATCTGACTACTTTGGCACTTAATAAAGCTTTATAGCACCAATTCCCATATCTCTTTTAATGAGCTATGATCACTATGACAAATGTGCTTGATCTTTCCTCTTTTCATAAGCATGCTTCATCATAAGAAGTCTTTTATTTGGTTATCAATGTTTTATAATCAATCAGGGACATAATATGAATGGATATGATTGTCGTTATCCAATAAAGGCACAGTAGCACATCCTGTATATCATTCCCGCAGACACTCTGAGTCAAGATAATCTACCGAGATCATGCACTCGCAAACTACAGCTAGCCCACGCTAGATACGCACTGCATACTAAAAGATCTGCCTCTCGGGGAAAGACAAATGCTGTTGCCAATCTCCACTTCCCGCCCAATTAATCAGAGACTGAAGACTTAGACTGTTTTGTATTTTACTTCATTTGACTGTTCTCACATGGGATATTTTACACAGTGAGAGAGAAAACTTGGAGACTTGATGATTTTAGCAATTTAAAGACAATTATTTTTAAACGACTACTCACAGTTAACCATGTTAAGGGTATTATTCTGATCAGAGAAGTAACAAGACTAGTCTGTTAGAGTCTGTAGTCATGCTTGTGGCTCTGTGAGGCTGTACTAAGTCACATCACTGCTCTGAGGTAAATGCTAAAGTCAGTATGCTATCATGCTCACAACAGCTAACAGCTTCTAACATGCTGATGTTTAGCGGGTCTAACATTACCCATCTTATTTGTACAACAAAGATATTGTACCAACATAGAATTTATTTAAAGATAAAAATCACCCTGATGAGGACATGAATGTCTGAACCAAATTTTATGGCAAATCCACCCAGTAGTTGTGGAGATATTTTGGTCTGGACCATGGCGGTGCAGTAACTGACTGACAGACTGACATTGCCACCCCTTGATATTTTCCCCACACAATCACTGACTTCAATCAGATTTCAATTTTCAACTCTGGATTGAAAAATATAGGCAAGTAAATAAATACGTGTAATCCAATTTTTGCAAATGAGATTTAGACTATGAGATTTGGAATTTGATTCAAACTGGTTTTTGGAGTTCAGTCTGGCCACCGCAATGGATTTTAAAGCGTAACCCACAATCGTGATCACAGAGTGTGATTGAAACATGGCTACATAATTCAACACGTACCATTCTCAATGGGTGCAACCAAATGAGTTAGTACAGTGACAAGACGTGGCTACAATGTGAAAAGCAAGAGGATACATCTCCATTGTTTTCTATGAACTGAAAAAAACAAAAAACAAAATATACCACTGCTCAGTATACATATGATACACTATGTTGTTACCATAGCTACCAGTGCAGACAGGTTAGATCCCTCAACACAAATCCAACATGTAGTTTGATTTGCAAAACAGTCTGTTAAAGACCTGATTCGACAAATCAATCTAAATTCCCTGCTGTCTAAACACAGTCTAAATTATACAGAATGTTTTTTTTACATGTGAAAATACCAAAACTCTCACATTCAGCACTATACAAACACATGCTGGATCCCACCCACCTTGAGACGTAGGCGTATGGTATTGCAGTCCCTCAGTGGATTCAGTTTCAGTGTCTCTCCCAGGTTGTTGCAGCTCGAACTTTGCTGCTGCAGCTCGCAACATACACACACTCCGTCACTGTCAAACTTGAGCTGGTGGGGAGGAGGGGGGAACACACATCCACACTCATGCATGCACGCCACATACACAAAAAAACACACACACGCACACACAAACACGCACACACACGCACCCACACACACACACACACACACACACACACACACACACACACACACACACACACACACACACACACACACACACACACACACACACACACACACACACACGCATGCACAGATCAGACCTGAGCTTGGTGGTCTTTTTGTCCTAAAACATAACGTTGTGGAAGTTATATGTACTCCTGATATGAACTATTTTTTCAATGAAATTATGTAGTCTAGAAGATAGACAAAAGACACATTAGCAACAGAATAATAATATATTGTGACTGAAAAAGGCAGCTGCACATCATAAGTGTACAACAAGACAAAGACTGTGATATGAGGAGCTACCCAGAGAGGGATCGAGGTAGAGCATACCTCTGCTATGTGTCCCAGATTGAGCGAAAGCAGGACATGAACCCAACAAGTATGGGTTAATTACATTGGGGAGAGGAGATGAGGAATGTTAATATTTCACTCACGACTGGGGGACGGTCTCTGGGGAGTCAGATAAAACAGTGAAGTTGGTCTACTCGGCTTGCGTATGAAGAAAAGCTCCTGCTAATGTGAAAGTGGTCAGGTTAGTGGGTTGGGTGCTGGATGAATGGCAAAGGGGCTTCTTGAGTCACGAAAACAATTGGAACCCCTTGCGCTGTAAATTCAGCTTAAAAAAAAATCAGCTTTGCATCTCATTATGAAAATGTGAAGACTGAATTTTCTGTCTCCAACTACTTCTGATCACCAGCTACAAAGGGAAAAAACTTAATAAGCCTATTTTGAAGTGGGCTGGATTCTCCCAATTTGCATGGTGTTAACACTGCTGTTGAAAATACCAGAGCACAGAACATCTGGTTGAAACCACTTTTGAAAAACATTTCACCTCAGTTAAAGGTGAATTCCACCAATTTTACACATGGACCTCACAGAGAGTACTACTCAGCCTGTGAAAACAGTTGTGTCTTCTGTGGCTCTGGATGAACTTCCTAGAGTCTGAGAAAATAACCCAGATTATGTTACAGGGGTTATCTCGACTTTGGCTCGGTGACAAGAACTTGTAACATATATTTACAGTGTGTTACACTCTATCACCAACGAAAAATTTTGTACTCATCACTGCTCACTGGATCAGAAAGTTGGATGAGCACCCTTAGCTTCCAAACCATCTCACATCTGTTATGTTTTTATGACTCTTGTAATTGTTTTTATTAACTCTTTTTGTCACTTTACTGTAGTTGTCGGGCCTTATATGCTATTTGTGTTGTTGTCTGACTATGAATGTTTCTTGTTCTTACGTTTCTCTTGAAAAAGAAATATCAATCTCAGTGACACTGCCTGATTAAAACATGTTAGACAAACAGACAGTGTGTGTTTCAAACTAGTCATTCAAAAAGATGCTGCTGGTTGCATTTTTGGAAGTGTATGATCCAGTGTTTTTGGAGCATCTCATACTAGGAACTAATGCTACGTTTACATATACGGACTCAAACACTGGAGACGAGACAGGATGCTTTTCATTATTAATTGAATCTCAAAAAACACCAAGGTGCTAAGCGTTACAACGTGGGAAGTTGAGAAAGGTTTAACTTTGTGTAAATGTCTCTGGTGCGTGAGAACTACAATCTGGCAACAATCAGTTGTACTTGTTTTAATTACCTTGTGAAATGGAAGCTCATAGTTGTTTTGTAATCCACAACTGTGTCAAAGAGCTTCACACTAAGGGACAGTTGTGCTAGAAAAGAACTAGTTCATACTATTTGTCGTTCCAAGCACAAAAAAACAACAAAAAAAAGCCAAACTCAGTGTCTTAATGTACCTGTACTGTATGTGTGAATGCACCATTAAGTCAGGATAACTTGGCCTCTGCTGCGGTGGTTTTGACCACTTTTTAAAAATTGTCTCTTTTTAGACTGCCAACTTTATGGAAGTGTAATACCAAAAACCTGGAGTACTTTTCCTAAGTTGTTTATCTGTATTTTAGCTAGTGTCAGTTCTGGCGAAGATGGATGTGACAATCACGAGCCATTAGTCACCAACAGACAAATAGTTCAGTTCACTTTTGGTGCTGACTCAGTTCTGCAGCCTGCTGAGAAAAGAAGGGCTGCCAGTCATGTGCTGACATTCATTTAAATGTAGACATGCAGACAACAATGAACACATGCCTATTACGCACTGACTTCATAGTTACGATTTTGACAGTTGATACAGACTACAACACTGCAACAACAAAATTCAACCCCAATGTGCACCTACAATTGACACATTACAGCTTCAGATTTCATCAAACTCTTTCAAGCCATGAACCCTCTGAACCCCAGGCTGTTTTCACCTTTATTCACAGGCTTGAGGCATAAACTACATGTGTTACTGATGATGTGTTTGTAATATGATGGATGCCATATATTGTATTTTCAGATTGTGTTAGGCTATTCAGAAATAGTTTAGATTTTTTTGGAGGGTGAGGATTAGGGGTTTCAACATAAAGTTAATATTTATACATGAGATTTATGTGTATATTTGAGAGTGTCTGTGTTCCAGGAATATAAGATGCATGTTGACAGGGCACACTGAGGCTTGTGAACCATAAAAAAGCTGATCTTAATGGACTTTGTTGTCATTGTGAATTAGGCATGGCCACACCTGAGCCCTGTGTTTTTCTTCTTCTCCTCTTTTTAGCTTTTATTTCATTTCATTGTAGCAAATCTGCACCATCGAAACTCAAGTTGGAGATACTGATATCACTGGAAAGAGTACATTGTTAGTGTGAAGAAGGAGTGTGATTTTGGATGCATATTGCCAAACGCAGGTAGTGATTTTTAAAGCCTAAAAAAATTGACAGCCCGGTTGAATAACTTGTTAACCAATTATGAGCCACAGTTTTTGAGTGTGGGGTATAAAGTTGGAGAGCGCATGGGTTAAGGTCCAGTTGGTCTCACCAGTTGACAGTCTTCCAGAGAGTTGACCAGCTGAGCGTTCTGGCAGGAGAGGATGGAGCCCGCCAGGTTGAGCATCACACACACGGCTGACAGAAGCATGAAGAATGTAATCTGTGACCGAGGAAGAGGAGAGAGAGAGAGAGAGAGAGAGAAATGGAGAAAAAGAAACACAACACAATTTCAATATGTTGCTGCTTACTACCTGATTCAACACTCTTTCTGATACTGCGTTTGACAGCAGCCGTAATACCAGCGGCAAGGTGTACTTTACTAATCAGTCTCTCACTCACAGTGATTTCAACAGATCACTGCAGAGGAAGTAACCACTGATGTCAAGAGAATCGATAACCTGTTTTTCCTCAGACCTCCAGAGTCTGAACACGAGAGAAATCATAATTACAGAAAGCTTTTCACCCAATGACAAGAGAAACAACTTATTGACAGATGGAAATGTTCCACCCACTGTCAGTCTAAAACACACGATCCACATGCACACACCCTAACACCAGTCTCAACAGGGCTGATATTTCTCCACGCTCCAAGCTGATACGAATGGCGGGTTTAGGTCTAATGTACTTTAATTCCAAACAGCCCCTTGGCCCCCTATTCCTCGGGGTAGAGGCTTTTTTCTTATTTCCCAGCTGAAAGCCCTGTGGATATCAATCCCATAAGCAGAAATATGGCTACCATTTCTGGCTACTTCTGACAACAGACAACCAGCCCTCTGCCACCCAGGCATCAGCATTTTGTAGGTTTTGTTGGGAACATAATGACTGAAGCAGAGTTTCACAGGCTCATAATTGGTCAATTTAATTAAAAATCTTAATAATAGCCTATTTTCTCTCCCAAAGTGTAGAAAAAAATCCTGTAGCAGTGTTGTTGGAGGACATAAAGGGCACTAGCAGGAGGAGTTTGGCAGATATAAAGGTTGTTGAGAACACACATACACAGATGGAGAGGAGGAGAGAGGGACATGGGGGCGGAGTAGTGAAGGAACTGGAGGTGGCATGTAATAAACAGATGGAGCGATAAGTTTAAGTGCTTTTCACCACGGCAGAAAATTGAAAGATTGAGACGGTGATGGGCGAGCTTGAGGAACACCTCTTTGGATGGGGAGGAGGAAAATCAAAAGAGGGGAAAAGAGTGAAAGAAAATGCAAACAACACAGGCCAAAAAAAAAAAAAAGGAAAAAGGAATTGACACAACCATTGATAGACAGTAACAGAGACATGCAGGAGTGGAGACAGAACAACACTCTGTAGTCCCTTGGTGCATTGTTGATGATGATGTTTAGATTTGATTAATTAGCATTTCATTTGAATGTGATATGAGCTGTCTGGTTCTCTGGTTGATTAGAATAAAACCATTCCTCCAGGTACAGCACTGAGCTCTGCAATGATGTGGTACACCAAAAACTGCAGGTCACATGAGGCAATGTGGCCCTGACAGACTTTTTTGTCATACACAACATTATAAAATAAAGACAATGCTTTATTTTACAGGTCCACTTTTTCCTAATAATTTCTTGAAGCATATTGCCAACATTACTCTATCATGTGTCATTTTCTGTAAGTGAATTTAATTTGCATATGAAAACAGGATCAAACTGTCACCTTGACAGAACATGAATTTCATTTTATCAATTCGATGCTGCTGTAAATAACAGATATGACTGATTTTCCCTATTTTACGATGCAGTTTGAGAGTGTCTATGTGTACAGGACTGAAGTTTCTCATCCAGACTGATGGGATCTGCCAATTACTGTGGAAAATCCTATCAGCGATGGATCCTTTGATACGAATGAACAGTGTTTCTACACATCCACAGTGATGAGTGTTTTTGAAAATACGAAATTTATATTTGAAAAAAAAATCATTAATGAAAGGGTGGCTTTACATTTTAAAATATTCAAAAAAGTTTCTACTGCCAACTAGCATTTATTTCTCTTAATGCAGGATACAGCAAGGAAATCTAATTGCCCTTGAATGTGAAAATTAGCTTGGTATTGCAGAGGAATACTGTAACCACTGGTTCCATTATATCCAGAGAGAGAGACAGACTTTTGTCACAACATTCATACCTTCTTAAAGAACTGATTACCACCTGTGACGGTAATAGTTTACATTTTCCGTGAACGACAAACGGAAAGCATCTTCATTAGTTCACTAGGGAGTGCAGGAGCATTTAACTTGAATGATGCCAGGACAATAACTATCACGACGAGGATATTGTAATGCACAAACCAGTGACACTAAAAGCTCCTTCCCTGACACACAGGCCATAAGTTGTTTTTTAATGAAACCTCTCTGGGGTAGTCTTGTTGCCAGCTGAGCCAGTCGGATACAATGCTGTGTCTCAGACAATGACCAGCTGCAGTTTCAGCTGAGGAGAAAACAATCTCTCCTTATCAAAGCTCCACTGCTGGACTGCGCTGCCACAATATCATGCAGCTTTAATGGGATATTTAATTTTCTGTTGTGTGCATTTGCAAAACGGTTTTTTGAATCTGCGTCAGATCATAAACTTTATCGCAACCTACAGCTACACAAAAAAACCCACAACCATGAAACAATCACTACACATCGAGCAAATTGTGATTGTAATTTTATACAACAATGGTGAGAAGCCCTTTTGATTTGTCCTCTCCAGGACTGAGTGTAACCTGTGTCCCCCCATGCCTTCTCACTGCTGAGCTGATTGTCACGCCCGGCCCCACACCAATGCCTTCTCATTACCATGTAGGATCACATAGCACCATTTAGCCACTACTCATTAATTACTGCTGTGCTGCCATCTGCATGCCAAAGAGCAAAACTCTCTCTCTCTCTCACTCTCTCTCTCTCTCACACACACACACACACACACACGCACACGCACAAAGCCACACAAACGCCACTCAAGTCACTGTAGCGGGCGTGACAGATATACGCTGCATGTCATCATCACACCGTTTAGCACGCACGGCAGAGGACAATATGACCACAATACAATCGTCATTCATCTCCATGACACACACTCATAGATTACAATTTAAAACCCAGGGTTCAGGCGTATCACTGTAATTCTCCATAACTGTCACTGAGGTGAAAATCATTTGCCTTTAGCTTCGCCTCTACCTATCCTTCATCCAGCTGCAGTAGTTCTTCACACTGCAGAGAAAAGGGAACACGTTGGTTGAACCATATATGTTGTAAAAAAAGATCAGACTGGTGAGTTTTACTCTTGTGTGCAACAGAGGGGTGTCGTTAGGTAGACTGCGTTTACAGGGGTATTATCTTAAAGATATGCCGTGGAGTTTTTGACCACCAGTAGCAGTATGGAGAAATATGTTTTACTATTGTGTATCTGTTTTGTTTGTTCTTATGCACGGGGACGCAAGCACGTAGATGGCCAGTGGTTTTGCACTATGCCACTGTTCCACAGCTATTGGTGAGGCACCAAGAAATGCAGCAATGTGTCAGCAAAGGAATGGAGAAAGAAGACTGCTAGCTAGTAAACATGGATGTAAACAACGCAGGATACAAACGAGATATAATGTTTCCATTAGCGAGATCTGGTGTATTTTGCTACCTGACACAGACAGGCTAGCTAGGCTAGCTCCCTCTGTTTTCCAGTCTTTGTGCTAAGCTAAGGCTGCTGACTGTAGACTTATATTTAATGGACAGACATAAGAGTGGTATTGATCTTCTAATCTGTCTGCCAGAAATGTCCAAAATGTCAATCTTTTTCTTTAAGGAATGTGTAGTGTTAATTCATTAAAAGAAATATCTGTTAAAAAAAAAGTCAATTCAACGATTACACAAACTCTAAACATCAGCATTCAGCAGTTCACCTTCAATAAATTGGTCTAAACAATACATCAAAAGTTTTGGGAAAAAATAGATGCTTGCAAACCTGTCATTCACATGCATATCATCTTTCTGTTCTAAAGCTCTCCCCATCTGTCTGTGCCGCCATCACCACCAACAACAACAACACCAACACAAGCTCATTCATCACTCTGCTTATTTGAAGAAAAACAATTCAGAGATAAGATAAGCATCTCAGTGCGGGAACCGGACTGATGCAGCAGCAAACACTAATAGGCTTTCACTGGTTCAATATAAACCAACTAATAATCAGAAATTCAAAGTTATTTAAGAGGAAATTAGAAGAGAAGGAAATTGAGGGTCATATATTATCAACAGACAATTTTCAGCAATACTTTAAGCAGAAATGTATGAATATTTTATTGGGTATGTGTGGCCTAAAGCTGAAGTAAAGTAGGTTAAAACATGACATTAGACACATTTCATGTATAGCAGGTGCAGAATGTGCAGATCAGGCTACATGCCTTACTGCTCATGTCGTTCAGGTTACCACACCTCAGCTGGAGGCATCATAGGTGGAGGAGATCTGTGCGAGGTGCATGTGTAATGATGTCTGCTTTTATTAAAATGATACTATATCTGTGCACGACAGTACTTAGCGTATGTACGGGAAAAGTGCCATAGACATACATATCCATGCACTCAACTGCAAAAAAAACAAACACAGCGTGTCAGAGTTGGGCATTAATTCAGTTTTAGCACACATTATATTGTTAGTAGAGTCACGTGATGGTGTTAGTAACACAGATAAACTCAAACACTCAGTAAAATACAGATCCCTAAAAACTACCTTGTGCATAATAATCTACATGTGTGTATTAATTCCACAGATTATCTGCTATCTTTATGGAGTAAGGCAGATGATGAACTTCCACAACGATAAAAGCTCATGAAATATGCATCAAAAGTGCAAACCATAGCATGTTATGCAATTTAGACTTTACTTATTTCCACAGCTTCTTGAGTGCATGTGGCACACTTCTGGCATGGATGACAACCATGGGAAACCTGTTTACTATGTAATTTGTGTTGACATAATAACCACTGAATATCAGGACCAAAAGAATTTATTCGTACCCAAGATCGAGAATCTAAGATAGAAAGTGTTGTATACTTTACAGATTGTAAGGCTATATTGTTTGTTGATGCTGTTTCCTGGCTGTTCAATCACTTATATTGCTTTTAATTCTGAGTGGTGAGCCAATGGAAATATTTTCTCACGTGGGCAATAAGGTTACTAATCTAAGTGAAGAAATGTGTTCAACTCTAGAGCAGAATGATTTGTTGAATATTTAATGGCAACCATTTTAATAATCGATTAATTTTTGTAGCAAAAACTTCAAATATTCTCTTGATTGAAAAATAGGAATCTTTTGTTACTTTTTCCTGTTTTATACCATTGTGAAACACGTTTGAACTGTTGGTCTGAAAAATGATATGAAGACGTCACCTTGAGCTTTAGAAAATCGTGACGGGCATCTTGCTCTCTTTTCTGACATTTTATCCTTTATCCTTTTTTTTGCTGCTGCTCAGCAGATCTGAATTCCTCTGTTTCAGTTTCCCTCCGATACTTTAAATCAATCATCAGACCCCTACAGAAATCAGAAACATCTGTGAACACAAGACCCTTTAAGGACCGTAGGAGATTATTAATGAAGATCCATCAAGGGGAAACAATATGACATATTGGCATTAGAAGCTTCCAGATCTCGGAAACTTTTCTGCCACTTAAAATAATGTAAAAATATCCTAAGATGCACACAGCCTGGGGGTTAAGCCACAAACAGTAAAGAACAAAATGGTGGCCCTCTTTATAAAACCACAAAAAAAGCAAATCCAGGGCTGCAACAGCTGGTTCTCATTGGTTCCTACTGATAACAGAGGTCACTATCTACCACTAATTGCTCCCTCCTCCATCTGTGGGCCGTGGTGTGTATTTATGTATGCATGTGTTTGTATGGGTGTCTGTGTGTGTGTGTGTTCCGACCTCATCACCAGGATTAGCTGTGATAGGAGCTGAGTGACCCCGAGTTCACTATCTACCACTACCTGCTGCAAATAAACAAATAAACAGTGGAGGTGTTGATACCCCAGAACCCAGGGGACATGCCATCAAACCAAATGTAACGACTTCCACAGAACCCTAATCCTGCTGGAAAATAGCTTCTTCACAGGCGCACACATCGCTTTAGACCCTCTTACATGCGTGGACATGTGTTTAGAGATTCTCATACATTTGCAGAAACCATAAAAACACTGATGAGAATCTGACGTTTTACCAGTGAGTACAATGAGCACAAAAGTAAATTTATCTCAAATTTATATTTGAACACAGCATACAAATGTGCATATTCTCAGTATAGTAAGGTGTTGTTTACATGACATAGCAGACGGATGGCATGAAGATTAAAGTCATCCTCATTCTGTAAGTTGATGTATTTGCCATTAAACAGGACACTGGGGGTATGAAGGGGATAATAAAGTCACACCAAATATTTTCACAGTAAGGTAAAGAAAGTAAGATAGTGGACTCCTGTGCACTGTCAGCACTAAGACGTGATGTTTGGACAGCAGCCTTTGTCAGACATACAACTCAGTACATTAGATGTTATCAAAGAGATCACAGCATTAAAACTATAGGCATCAGGTTGTTGTTTATTATATCTAATATTTTAGGTATCAGGTAAGAACACCAGATGTGGTATTTGCCTCTTTTTTTTGTTGTGCACTAGGAGAGGAGAGCTGAAAAAGAAAAGCACACCTCACCTCTTGACTTTGTAGGCTTTGATGTGTAGTCGTGTTGACAGCATGTCAGACTGCATCTCCACAGGATGTGATGGATTAGTTCCCGTGGTTAGAGACATCACGCGGAAGTTGCGGTCCGACACTTTTTATTGGCAGATGAGGCCCGAGGCCTGGACATCAAGCACGCTAAACTACATCTTACATGTTAGAGTAATTTTTTAATGTAACCTTTTGACTTGTTAATAAAGTGCATGCACACTTCAGGCATAGCGCTCTAACTCCAAACATCCCCATGAGGAGAGGATAGATAATGGGTTGTCAGACAGGCAGTACTTGAGCGTGTAAGGAAGGTAAGAGTGCTCTGTCTAAGGCGGTAGAGAAGTTCATCTCTTTGCCAGTGCTCACACTTATTGATTAAAACAGACCATGAAAGACAGTATCACCCTGAGGTTCAGTAGCTGATTAACCTCCACTCCTCAACATTTTAATCAACCACTGACCTAATGAGCTAAAACAAAGAGGCTCTGCACTTCTCTGCTCCCCCCAGGTTCTTGGTGGGGGGCTGCCGTAATGAGACAGGCCTATAATGAACCTGGTCCCAGCAGACACTCACGCCACACAGAAGTACAGCAGCAACTTTGTGAGGGGATGCCCCTTGCTTGTAGCAGTTCATTAAAAATCCGGGATCGCACTTCCATAAGAGAAGAGTATGATGCAAAACACTGTAAAATCTGTTATACACAAGGCACAGTACAGGCTTTACTATGTGATAGTAAACAAACTGTCAGATCTTGGTTTCAAAGGGACAAATATATTCATTTTATACACTGTGGCTCCTCTGACCAAATTTAAGAAAATGTGGCAATCACTTTGGTTCAGACTGAAATATATCAATAACTATAGCATGGATAGTCATGAAATTTTCTACAGACAGTCATGGTCCCAAGAGGATGCAGTATCCTGATTTTGGCAATCCCCTGACATTTTCTCCGGCGCCACCATGAGGTTGACTTTTGCAGCTTTGAGTGATGTATCCAAAACTACTGGATGGGGTGATGTATCCAAAACTACAGGATGGATTGCCATAAAATTTGATACAGAGATACATGTTACATTACAGATACATTTGTGCTAATTAGCAATGATTGGCATTCAAAAATGCTAAACTACGATGGTGCACATAGTAAAATATAAACCTGCTTCACACCAGCATGTCAGCATTTTTGAATTGTAAAACACTTTTTTAGGTGAAGTACAGCTTCACAGAGCCACTAGCATGAAATAAATATAAATTAGCTGCTTGCGCTCAGTGACATTTATTGCGCTGCTTCTCCTTTTAACATTTTAACATGCAAATAAACTTTCCAGTATTGCTAAATATCAATTAAAAGGTTAGAGACCCCTTCAGACACCCCTGTATTTTGCAAACCATTTTAAAGGTTTTCCAATCAAACTGAAATCGTCAATTTTGTCATTTGAGGGGATGCAGCATTGCACTGAGATACAGGTACATGTATATTGAAGTATTAGGCAATGCTTTTTATCTGTTGTGTTGTTGTGTCTTTCCCCATAAATATGATGAGTCTATATTTTAAAAAGTAAAAAAAAAGTTAAACTGAGCTTAAAAACATTATCCAACTACTCCTTCATATTTTATTTTAGACTGAAGGAGAGCAACGTGACCTGAGCTCTAACTACTTGCTGAAACACCTCTGTTGCTGCTGCCTGGATCATGCTGCTCTCGCTCCTATGAGCCATCAGATAAGGGGGTCTATCTAATTCATATTCTAATTAATATGGAGCCTCACTTCCCATTTCTCAGGGCCTTAGGGGAGGACATCATTCATCAGGCATTATCTTGAGCCAAAGGGTTCCTGTTCACCCAGCAAACTGTTCTCTTTCACACTCTGCCACGGCTTTCTCTCACACTCCGCTCATCCATTTGTCCGATCCCTTACCTGTCACTTCCTGTCATTTTACACATAATAAGAGCACGTGGAAGATGGTTAATGTTAGTGTGTGTGTGTATGTGTGTGTGTGTGTGTGTGTGTATGCGTGTGGATTAATATGCTGAAAGAAACAATGTGGGAAACAAGGGAGAGGAATTGAGAAAAAGAAGGAGACAACAGGATTTAATAAGCTTTTGGAAACTGCTTCAAGGGAGAAATCTTTAAGTCAATGTGGACCCTTTGTTTTTTGTCACGGTGTGGAGCCAAACACATCTCATATCTGTTTCATTTTGTTTATATAAAATTCAGTTTCCTTTAATGTCATTGCATGAGTTGAATAAAATTAGGTTTGCAGCAGCCTGCGTTTAATGTACAATAAACACAAAATAAAGTTAAAGCTTAGCTGTACAGTAGATTTAGGGGGAGGCATAGGCAGCGATGAGAAACATTTAATCATTACCCCCCCAAAATAGCTTGCTTGTTGAAAAAGGTAGAAAAACAACTGAATCAAATTGGTCCGTGTGATATTATTATATCATATGTGGGTTTGTAAATTGGTTACAATCTTTGGGTTAGGGGTAGAAGGTTGATGTTAAGTTGTGCTAAGAGTCTTATTTCTAGGAAATATAACGCTACAAAAGAGGTGACAATTTAGATTCAGAGATGTAGTCTATCCTACAAAATATGCAAATCTGAATGTAAATTGGATTGTGTAAGCATAAAGCTAAGGAAAAATAATGCATAAATATGAGTAATAATGGGACTTTTGATAATTACACAGTAAATGAATGCAAATGAGACAAAGTGAAATGAACTGTGAAAACTAAGCAATGCAAATTTAGGAAGGAATACAGAAATGTGAGAAAAAGTCCCCCAAGTGAAAATATGCTGTCACGATGTAGAGTCCTTAAACTACTGAAACCTTAACAAAATTGTCCTTTGAGTAATCCTAAAAGAAAACACTGCCAAGGACAGAGACTGAGAGACATGAGATGTGGGGTTTACCCGTGGAAGAAGTATTCTTTACTTAGGTATCAGTAGCAGTACTGCTTGGTAATAATGCTCCATTGTAAGTAAAAGTCTTGCTCTCTAAACCATACTTAACTACAGAAACATTTACTTAAAATGTAAAGTAAAAGTACAAATATTCAGACAAAAAGACTTGTGACACAGTCATATTGTTATATATTATACTATTGCATAATTATTACTGATGCATTTATATATAAAAAGTATTTTAATGTTGTAGTTGGCTGAAGTGGAGCCAATTCTATGTATTTTATATGCTGTTGGGTGGTTAAATGTACTGACTAACAATAGTAGTTTATATGCTCATTATAGGCCTTTCAAATCTCAACATTAAAGTAACTAATGACTATGGCTGTCAGGTAAATGTAGAGGAGTAAAGAGTAAAGCGGAGTAAAGAGTTTGACCAGCTGTGTATAGATCTACAGACAATCTGAGTTAGTTAACATGTCACTACTTGTATGATGCGTGTTGTGCGATTCTTTAAGCATAATAATATTTGGATGAATAATGCATTTTACTGCAACTCCTTCAATATACATGTATATGCACATGCATAACGAGGTCGAATAATTAAATAATAAACGAAGTTAGACAGCACCTTGTGAATTCAGAGCTCACTGAATGTAAGTTTTACTGCTGAGGGGTTGATGTGAGCAAGCTCCCCTGGGAGTGAATCTCTGCTCGAAAGAAGCTCCTTTAATCACTCTCTTCTTCCATCTTTTAGCTGTTGAGAGTGAAGTTGGTTTGTAGAGCAAAGATGCTCTGACTCTTACTCTAATCTGAATTTATTCTTGGCATATACACAGTATGTGAGAGGAGGGGAAGTGATCTGAGGAGCAGTGGGAGACGGAGAGTGGCAGTGCGAATGAAAACCGACCAGTGGTGACAGGCAAACTGTGACCAGAGGGAAAACACCCCTGAAGCACAGACACACACACACACACACACACACACACACACACACACACACACACACACACACAACACACACACACACACACACACTAATATCCTTGTACTCTCTCATTCAGCTTGCCTGGTGGATAAAGAAATAACACACGGTCTTTACTCGGGCTGGCAGCGAGGTGGCTTTAGAGAGGCCACTTTTCAACAGGAGCACTCTGGGTGAAGCCTCCATGTTGGCAGACATTCACTCTGCTTAAGTGTCCCTGAGCAAGACACTTCACCGTGTGCAGCAGGTTAACAGAGCCCTCATTAAGAGCTGCTGTCAATGGTTAATTATACACATTTACGGCTGATTCTGCATTGTGATTAGATGAGAAACGCTTTGTAAGAGCTAACAATCACAGAAGAGAACTTTTACCTGGCTCCTTGAGCTAGGTCTGTTTGCTTTTGCTGCACTTAATTAACTAAACAGCTTTCGTTGTAACAAAGAAACAAACAAAATGGTCTCTTCAATCTGCAAACGAGATATTCAAACTTTGAACAATTCTGTTACTGGAAACACAGCAGAGTCAGAATTGGAGTTAGATAAACTTGATAACATTTAGATAAACATCCACACAGAGCTAAAATGAACTTTAAGTTTTAACAAAGGATGCTGGAAGAATGCAAAAGGATGTTGCCTAGCAACAGGATTTTTTTTTTCTTTGCTGAGAACCAAAGAAAATTTATCAAAAACAAACATGAAGCTTTTGTCTCTGCCTTTGTCTTTGTGCCCACAGTCACATCACAGCAGTGCTACTATCTCTTGGTATAAATCTTGTTCTCGTATGTTACTGTTATTTTTCCTAAAACATTTAAAATGTGACAGGAGCAGGGATAAATGGAAGTGCCTGAAACACCAAATCAAACAGTTCTGGGTGAAATAGGAGCCTAATGTCTAAGGAGAGGAATGTGAGGTATTTACTACAGTAACAACTTCCACAGTGATGCTGGTTAAATTCACTGAAATAAGATTTCAGTTTCTGCTTTTTTATGATTAAAGATTTGAGGTAAAATAAAATCATATAAATAAATACAAAAAATTTAAATTAGGGATGATAATTTCAATAAACACTGTACTACTGTTGGTTCCATAATTGCATCAAGTAATGCGTGAAAGTCTAATGTATTTCATATATCTCATTGTTTTTCAATTGTATTTATGTCTATTTCTGCAGATGCAGCACCTTCACTCTCAGTGCACAGCTATAACAGCAGTCAGCTGTGACTGCCAGCTAGATTTTAGTTTTTGAAAAGCTAATCATCAACTCAATCACTTATCAAACATGACAGGTAGTAGTTGTTGCTTCGAATACTGTGTCAGTGTGTCAATTTGAAAAAAATAAGATGTGTTTGGACAGTGACTTGCAAATAGAGACTGCAATCGATTATCTTTTTAATTTTAATCAACACTATGAGGCATTCCATCATTGCCCATATCACTGAGACTTATCATTCAATTTTGCAGCTCAAAAGAGCATTTTAGCCTCTTTTAGCTCATTGTCTTTATCGGGGTTTTTTTTGGTTTTTTTTTAAACAGTGGGCAACTAATATTATGTTTAAAGAGCTTTAGCTGGAGGGAAATATGGTGGTGGCTATTTGTCATTTGTCATTGTGTTTTGATTGTTTTCTGTTGCAGGTTTAAATAACCAATATTGTACAACAAACCACTTCATGAAAATTACATGTAATGTTATATTTCATTTGCTAGAGTCTTCTTTTATCACACTTATCCAAAATGTGCATTGCTGTTAGATTGAACAATAGAATAGTAATTAATAAAGTAATAAAGACAATGTTCATCAAAGTGGGTGCTAGGTAGAAGTGTATAAAAACAGTGTTTGCATACAATCCACCAAAGCAAGTCTTTAAGGCTAATTCGAGGTGACATCAAGCATCGCTGAAGAGGTCTTATCTACAGGTGTGCTGGGATGCCAATGATTGGTTATTTAAGGTTGCACTGGTGGAGATTTCGCCTATTTGTGTGCATATACCTGAGAGTAAAAAAGATAACATTTCATTATGTAGCAAACCAGGCCAGCTCTCATTTCAGGAGCTTCTCCTCCTTCTGGTCCCCTACCGGCTCTGGAAAAATAACTCGAAGGAGGAGAAAAGAAAATCTAACCATGAAATCATAAAATTCTACAGAGAACATGTGAATGGGAATAATCCCATCCCCAAGCTATTTCTGAGAGCTTTCCTTCTGTTTGAAGTGGTGCCACGTTTCCTGCAAATGTGTTCTTTGTACACAATGCATCTCCACCCCAAAACATCACCTTCCACTCAGTCTTCCTCAGCTCACACATTCGCACATGTAAGCATGTTTACTTTCATCTCTCTCTCTGTCTGTCTGTCTTACACACACACACACAAACACACACACACACACACACACACACACACACACACACACACACACACACACACACACACACACACACACACACACACACACACACACACACACACACACACACACACACACACACAATTCCTGTCTCTATGTTTTCCTTTAGCAGCTCCTGACAGGTGGTCTTGCAGGGCCCATCTTAGCAGGAGGCTCTCCCACTACAGCCTCTCCTTCTGGGTCAAGTCATAGAACAACAGGCCTCTAAGGAAGGAAACACAGAGGCTGATCTGGAATCAGTATGTACGACTTTTTTGTGTCTGAATATGTGAATGCATGTGGTTGTGCATCATGACATATGCCTCTAAGTGTTTGTGTTATGCCCATCAGTGTACTATGTTTGCATGTACTGTGAATTTGTGGGTGTACATGTGTACAGACAGTTTTAATAACAACAGAGTCTCGTCACTACTCCCTAATTACTCAGGATGGCAGACAGCAGTGGAAGCATTTAGACCGTTTTCACACACCGCATGGATCCCCTGAAATGCTGCACACAGTTTTTCCTTCCTTCCCGTGCTACAATTTGAAACAAAATAAAAGAGCTGTACTGATGCACCATATTAAAACAGTTGAATCGCAACAGAAAATCTGTTGCCAAAAAATTTAATAAAAAAAAAAAAAAAAGGAGAAAATGTGTGCTCGCCTAAATTTTACGACATTTTGCCCCCAGCTGGTAGCACAAGGGATTCAAGAGAATGAATATAAAGGAAATGAAGATTACTCCTTTCTACAATTTCTCTGTTTCTCTAATAGGAAAAAAAGACGATTATTTGAATAGGTGGTTTGCTTTTATTAAACCATGCATCTCCAAAATGCCAACTTTTCAGAAATTAAAAAAAAAAAACCTTCATAAGCAACACGACCATGCATTTTATCGATAATTCTATATTTTTTATGTTGGAGAGTTTCGCTAGCCTAGGACAGGATAATTTTCTCAATCCATAAAGGGGCATTTTATGCTTCAGCCGTTTTTAGAACTTTAACAATCTCTAAAAATCACAACAATGATAAGCAACTCCAGATAGTGGCATTCAGCGTGTACACAAAGACAGTTTGCTTGTTTAATAAGTAATAACCAAATGTCATGACATAGGAAAGTAACAGCCAAAATTACCACCAGGTCATTTGCTCTAGTTCAGTCCTCCTGACAACCAGAGATGCTTTGTGATACCTGGATTTCCATCACAAACATGCACAGGCCAAAGAACTCAACAAGAAGCCAAACCTTAGGCCAGGAAATTTTAAAACAGTGCATATTATCAGCTCTGACATAATAGGACATTAGTGAAAAACTAATGACATTATGCATTATAATGATATACATTGCATCTCATATTTCATGAGATGTTTATGAGTGTCTCTGATATCAATGTACACCTTGACCTGTCAAAAGAATCAATTTCCTCAGGACTGTTTGTAGGTTTGCTGGACTACTTTACTTACCAGACTCGCAGGAGCTCTTCTTTATTCATCATGAACAATCGATTCATCGCAGATAAAAACAAACTTCAGCTCTAATATTTATTCACACCCAGGGCTTTCAGCTTTCATTTTCTCCTGTCAATGATAAAGAGGCAGAGAAAATCGATGTGTGCTGTCATCCCAGCGTAGCAGTAGTTGGTGTGGTATTTGCCTTTATGCACGTGTCTGCCTCCAGAGATATCCTACACAACATTTTCCTCTGAGTCTGGCCTGCTGGAACTGCAGCATAATCTATTTTACGCTCCCAAACACTGACTCAGCCATCCATACATTCACAACAAGTTGTGCAGGCACACAGGCATGAATCATGCATGCACACATTTATGAGCACAGACAAGTGCGCACACTTAAATCAACACAGCAAACACGGATACTCTCTGGTCTTCACCTCCCTATATTACCTTCTCATAGAAGAGAAACCTCAGGAAAGCAGAATCCCTTGCAACAGGGTTTTATAGGAATGCTATATTTGCTATAATTGCACCGCAATATACAAAATTATCTCTTTAATTTTTTTAAAGACAAATTGTATTTAGTGTACATCATACAACACTTGACCACTGACCATAGCAAATGGTTAAAAGTAAGATCTGTCAGAAAATAAATCTCTCTGCTCTTTCAGGGAACAGCAGTGATGATTCGTCCTTGAATGCCCCTTAATATTCACATGCATGAACATTGAATCTTAAAAATCAACAAGGAGAAGGTTCCGGTGGTGGAGGGAGCTGCAGCATCAAACAGTGCTGGCATTAAGGCATCAGCAGTGTAATAGCGAGTGTCAGGTTATAATGGCCGTGCTGTACACAGGTATGAATTTGATTGGACATTACTAGTTAGCTGGTGGACAAGCAGCTGATGAATGAGCCAGTGATTGTACAGCATGATTGAAGCAGTCAGTTAAAGGAGAGGTCGACGATTTTTTCAGGTGTGTCATAAAACAACAGTCAGGGTGCCCATATGAAGATTGAAACATGTTTTGCCAGCTGTAATCATTCCACCTGTTCATACTGGCCTTTAAAAGAATCCTTCCTGAAGCACGTCCAGTGTTAGTGACTGGGGACAAAATCAGACGTTAATAAGAGTTTTCAGCAGTCAAGTGAGTCAGTCAAATTCAGTGGATATCTTCAAAAGTCACTGCCTTTTTAGTACAAAATTCCCTGTTTTTGTTACTGTCCTTCCACTGCAGCTCAACAGAGAAACACTGTCCTTGGAAACACAAAAAGGGAATTCTGTACAAAAAAGTCTTTGGAAGCTACCCACTTGATCGGATTATCTCAGACTGCTGAAGTCTCATATTAGGTTCAGATAAACTTTTGAATACATCTTTACACAAAACAAGGACTGTGAATTTTGTCCCCCATCAATTACATTGAAAGTGCGTTATGAAAGAATATTTTGAAGGCCAGTATAAATGGAAGGAATAATACAGCAAGCAAAACCCGTTTCAATGTTCATATGGGCACCTGACTATTGTTTTAAGACAGTGACTTCAGTGATGTGTATGAACTAATGCTATACTCAATTTTATTCTGAAGGAAACGTAAAAATTGTCAAAAGGCTTATTTTGAGACAAAGAGTGTTTTTACAACAAATAAAAAGTATTATGTGCTTCACAAAGCAATATGTAAAGCAGCATTGTAATGCATCTGCTGTCAAGTTTGATATTTTCCCATTTCTGATGACATTACTAGTAGCAAAGAAAGAAGCCGATGACCATTGCACGGTATTGCAGTTGCTGATGGTTATTTAGATAATGCACACCCATGGAAAGATAATCTCGACGCTTTTATAGAACTACATACAGTAGCTGTACAATATAGTGCATAAAGTGTGTTCACGGTGGTTTCCCAGTAGCCAAGTACTGGGAGAGTCTTCAGGAGATAGAAGCCAGGCCGCCCAGAGCTGTGAGGTACTGGCTGTAGTCATGCCGCAGTATCAGCTCACTCAGCTGTGAAATATGGCTGACATGATTGTGTGCAAACCACAATTATGCCCCGAGTCCCTGACAAGTGACCACAAAGCACTAGCTGTTCAGTCAACTGTGGAATATAAACTGGTGGACCCTGCCTCTATTGCCTCCATTTGCTCAAAACACAATCACTGCAATGTCACACACAGTTTTAACCCTTTTGCTATAGAAAGAGATTGGCAGCAATGTGACAGGAGGGAGAGACGAGAGGAGCCTATTTGTGCTGCTTAACAATAGCTGAAAGAAGAGCACAAGCGCCATTTTGTGTGTGTGCTTGTGGATTGAATGACCGTAGTGAATTCATCATGTATGTCGTCAATGTGGCATTTGACAATTTGGTAGAGTTTTATTTTGGGACTGAACAGGATTACAATACACAGAACCCCCCATCATCCTCTATCCAATAAATTCCTGCAATCTGTCTCACTTTCTGCTGTAATGTGTATTCATTTACAACATTTCAGTCTGTTAGACCTTCATCAGGTATCTGGAGAAGTATCACAACAGTTCCAAAGGATAAGGAAATTAACCAAATGACACAAAGGGCACAAATGCCAGGTCATTACACTGTAAATCCTACAATGGTATCATCCAGTCATCATCACAGCAACATCCAAAAATAGACAACAAGTAAATTCTACAGCGTCCAGTCGTCTGTCCTGCTGTTGTTACAGACATGTCTGAACTGACTATGGCCCCTGAACATGCTCATGGTATCAGGTTGTTCTGTTGAGCCGTGACATTTAGCCAGCAAATGTCTAGAGATTATGGGAAATACAACAAAGGCCGCTTAAAAAATATATGTGAGAGAGTTCTTAAATGATCTAAAACTATGAAGTACGCCACACGCACTGTTGAGAGAAGCTGGGGTCAAAAATGGGATTTTGAGTTCCTATTGTAGTTACAAATGTCAGTGGGATTTTAAATGTGGTTTTCATATCTCTCGAACAGAACCTGGAAGTTCTGGTCTACTTCAGCTCTCTATGTTACTCAGCTTTACTTTCATCGTTTGAAGTCATCTTTTAGTCTCACGCTGATGTAGTTTTGACAGAGTGACAGATGTAGCAAGAGTTTACAAAGAATTTGAGCCTTTTAGCCTTTCTTAAAGACAGGAACTAAATGAAATGAGTGAAGTGTGAATTTTAAGTACGGTGACAATGTTCTTTATGAGATACACAGAAGGCTTAAAACTAAAAGTTATATAAAGTCTGGAGTGATCATAAATGCAAGCAGCAGAAGAGACTGCCGGGACAAATTTATGGGCTTTATCACTACTGTTCTTCAGCAAACAAACTCTCTCTGTGTCTGGTAATTATCTCTCTCTGTGCTGAAACTCTGCAAAGCTCAGCTCATCAGCCTGACACATGAAACTTGTGTGCAGACGTTGGGTAAACACATAATGACATTAATAAATTAGAGATTATCAGATTTGTATGAAAACAATAGCTTGTTTGTTTGCCCGTTTTTATGTGCATGGCACAATGCTGTTGATAACTATGTGTTTGTGTGTGTGAGTATGTTGGGATGGTTAGCCACACGCGACGGACCTGTGTGGACATTTGGCTTAGCATTTTACGTGAGCTGATATCTGAGTTCAGAGTGCAGAGTTCAAAATGCAAAGTCATAATAATGACCATCTTTCCATAATATTCACAGCTCTTCACGTGCAGAAAATAGAAATACAGCTCCAAACTAATTTTCAAACGTGTAAAGTCATACAATCATGTTACCACTTGCCTCTGTATTTATATTTACAGCATACTATGCACAACGCCACTATAAATAATCCGCTCTGGGATCATTATGATC
Organism: Xiphias gladius; assembly: GCF_016859285.1. Classification (NCBI taxonomy): domain Eukaryota; kingdom Metazoa; phylum Chordata; class Actinopteri; order Istiophoriformes; family Xiphiidae; genus Xiphias; species Xiphias gladius. The sequence goes on along the minus strand of NC_053400.1, from coordinate 21,569,272 downwards.
AAAAGACAACCAAACCGCTGAAGACTAAACGCTGCAGTTTCTCATTGTGCTTTTGTTTCTTATTAGCTATTCATGAATTAAACATTTAATAGTCTCCGAGGGCATGAGAGTGGTGGGTGCATAAACTGAGAACGTCCGTTGTTCATCTTCATAAACAACCAAGCAAGAGAGATTTTTAAAATACTCCCTGACATCATGTACCTTTCGTCTAATCTATTTCCATAAAACACCGTGTTACACAGTTTAGTTTCAGCGAGATTTCTAGAAGTCACAAAAGCCTAAAGACTAAAAAGGGTGAAGGGCATGGAAATGATTTAGGATTAAGGAGGAGTTCAGCATTTTCTGTCTGAGGTCAATAAGCAGGGGGCGAAAGCAATAAGTTAGGCCACCTACTGTATATCTGAGGCAGACTCACACACACACACACACATACACACACAAACCAATTCCTGCTTGCCACAGAGCCAGGAACAGAGGCTGCTAATGGGCTAATTTCACTCCTAATTAGAGAATTAATTTGTCCATTTAGGTCTGTATGAAAAATGCTCAACTATTTCAGGGCTAAATGGGCTGGACAGACCCACTGTAACCACCTATACTGGTCTGATGCACAGCCTCTCGATCATTTCATTAATTGGATGATTAAAAAAAAAAAGTCACTCACAAACTGTGTACTTTTGATTTTACGTTGTTCTGGTGTTTGGTTATAAAACTTTGTTCCAGCAGGGTAGAAAGGTCTTTTTCCCTCTCAGTATGCCATCTCTCTCTCTTCCTCCCTCTTACAGTAATATTTATGGCCGGTCCGGGTCACATGCTGTCACAGAGAGCACCTTTTAAACCCTTTCAACGATGTCCTGCCGGCCCTACCCTAGTTATGTGATCGTAATGGAAAGGCTACAGTTATGATGTGTATGTGCTGTTAGTGATTTGTGTGGGTTGTTAGCTAGATACCCAACGATGTGGAGAGCATATGTGTGGTTTTATATGTGTCTTATAGTTTGAAAAGGGGGAACCTGCTGCCCTCGCGAACATGCAGTGGGCATGAGGATTGTGTATATACGAATTACGAATACAGTTGGCTGTACTTTTAGTTTTCTGTGTTTTTGCCTTTATTGGACAAATGACAATGAAACATTGGATGACACAGGAGGGCACAACAATGCAGAAAAGGTGCTCATACAAATTATACAAATCATACAAATTAAAAAGACGATAAACTAATCCCCAACCTTACAGGATGCTTTGAACATAACTAGCAAAGACCGCCTTTATTCACTATTTAAGCATCACAGGTCACAGCTTGTTTTTATGTCCAACTGACTTTTGCAAATTATCACAATAGCTGGCAATTAATTAATTCTAGATTGAATAGAGATTGAACTGTTATCAGACTGGCAGGATATACATGTGTGCAACTGTTTTTTTCTCATCGAGAAAGGGCTGGCCAAAGCATTAGTGAGAGGTACAGAAATCTATTTACTGAAATATCTGCCTGACATAACACAACGTCTAGACAGCCTGAATAGCGAAAGCAGCAGCGTCAGCCCTCCACCAGTATCTACACAGGATGCGTTCAGGCACAACAGGCACAGGTAGTTACGTACGCAAAACAGAAAAAGATTAGGTTACACACTAGAGACAGATTGATAGGATTTCTGGATTCATACGTGAGACAGAGGACTGAAAAACAGATACGCTTTCTGTGTAGACATGCTGTAATACTTTGTGTAAACGTACACAGAGCTGTTTTACAAACACTGAGGTCATGAGTCTGAATCCCCCCTTCCGGAGAAAATTTTGACCAGACACCAAAAATAAAATCTCAAAACTGCTTCCTCCAAATGAAACAATGAAATACATCATTTGTACATGCTGTATCCAGAACGACACACAGAAGCATTATTCGTCTGTGTCTTCTAAAACTATTAAAAGTCATTGTTGAAAAAAAAATCTATTTTATGATGTGACAACACTATGGTGCTTTGTTAAGGTATGGGGAACACTGTGGTTTGGGGTAAAATGATTAATTTGCTAAGATTAGAGGGCCGTCATCATCACGAATACAATAATAAACACGTGGTTAAGGTTCAGGGAAGAATCGTGGTTAAAAAAAAAAAAAACAGCCTTGACTGTCAGTTTGAAATGGGAAATTAACAGCACTCTCATGTGTTGAAGTCTGCCCTGACCTCCTCCCTATGCAGACTCCCTATGTCGCTTTATAAAGACGTCACCTGGCTTCCTTTGCTCCCTTCATAATTACCACGGCCGCTGTAATGCTTTGTTACTTTACATAAAGACGTCGCTTTGAGGCATTTAGTGAAACAACTGCTGCCCTCGCTCTTCTTGGGAGGACAGTCTCCGGCATTAAGGTTTAAATACTGCTCTTCTTCATACTGCCAGGAATAAAATTCTGGTGGGGAAATACTGAATCATATGTATACTTCTTTCGTGAAATCACTATGAATTTAGCAGTGGGAGCACAGTAGGATATAGCTGCAGAAACGTTAATAAATGGTGTAAGAAAAAAGGTGGTTTAAGAACAAGATGGCAGGCTCTTATCTTTACAAATCAAACACGAATGATTGCTTTTAGTGTTCGGGCATGTGGCAGAGGGATGAGCATATCCCTTGGATCAGGCCAGAAACATGCTCTGGGTCCAACGTGTCATTCTAAAGGTTAATGAATGCATCTGAGAGTCACACCACACCACCACTGAGGTGACGGAGGTGAAACATTTGCCCTCACTGACTATGTGACACCTCTGTTGTAGCTACAATAGTAGTTCTCAGTTCAAGAAGTGCTGGTCATGGCTATTGTTTGCAATAACTGAAGTATTTTTAAAGAGTGTTATGAGAGCTGATAACATGCTTGGCTTGAAGCACTCTTGGGAATGTACATTAGCGACTCATTTCCACTGAAACAAGTGAGGAATAGAGGGCGGCATTAAAAAAAGATTTTCCCAGCAGAGATTTTCCCAGCGGCTTTAATATTCTCAGGGCATACAGCACAGATTGAGCACTCACTGGCGTCGAGACAAACCTTTGTAGCTCGGTTGATTAATGTATTACAGTGGAAGGCCAGAGCAGCCATGAACCTGAATTAATTTTCTGACAGTGATTCAATGCAAAATGAAACACTCCTAGATTATAGAGAGTTTAGTAAAGAAAATATTTCCCCTGCTTGCTCCACAAGCTCTACCCAGCTGTTGGGTTGGCTCGCAGTGTCTAAAACATTTACATAGATTGTAATATTCCAAAATTACATTAACAGTAATGAAGGCAATACTGGTAATTAAACATATCTATGTAAACAGTGTGTTCTAATTATCCCAAACAAGGTCTAAGGAGTTGGACTAAGTTGAAAGTGAAAGTTCCAGCCGCATTATTAAAGGGCATTTTAAACATGTGTACGTCTTAATAGAAACTATTTGATTTTCCACAGCATTTTGTAACACAACCATATCTCGTTCTGTTTGCTTGTTGACATATCCTCTACCTCTAACATGCCTGTAACGAGACTAATGACGTATCACCATTGAAAGCACTTCAGCCACACTTTTCAATCGTCCGTCACACTTGCATGAAATGGAGCAGAACCAGCTGTCTACACAGGCCACATAACGGCTAGCATTTTACTCATGCTACACACTCAGACGCAGCCCAACACATATTTTTACGCTTCAAGCCTATTTTCTTTTGTTTTGTGTGCATCTGCCACTGTTGCTGCTGCTGCTGCTGTTGCTGCTAACATGCTGCTCAAGCTCTGCCTCCTGTGTAGACACAGTGTAAAAGTTTAAAGCTGCTCTAGCAGCTTTTTAAGGCTGTCAAAGCAGAGCTTTGAGCAAAACGTCAGAATGCCAACATTCTCACAATGACAAGGGGACTAGGAAAAATAAGGGGATCATCAAAGTAAGTAAGATTCATCCTCTGGCAAACCACGAATGTCTGTAGCAAATTTCATGGCAAATCATCCAGCAGTTGCTTAGATATTTCAGTCTTAATCATTTGTGGCTTTATGTTCCATAAGCAGGAATATACTGTAGTTCTATTGGTAATTGGGATAGCTTCATGAAAAAATACTAAAAAATACCTACTTGGAATAAGCCCAACAGTCTAGACTGTTTCAGTCTATGAAAACATCGTCAGTGGTACAGGGAAGTACTGTTTGACATTCAGACCATGGCTCAACTACACAGAACCAACCCCAACCCTGTACTCTCTCACTGAGGACAACTTGCACTACCTGCCTGGGGAAACATGAACATAAAGTAGCTGCTCATGTTAGAGTCTCTTACTGCCTGACGCCTTGCGAGTGCAGTGACCGTTTCACCTCAAGACTGATGTGCCTTTCCATTATTTAACATCTCTCAATGCTAGTATCAGGTCACTACAGCGTAAATAATGCTTTCTTTGAATGAGTGAAAGAGCCAAACTGATGTACAGTATACAAGCTTAAAACTGAGAATAGAGGCTAATCTAGAATTAAGCTCTATATTCTATGAAAGGTTTGTAAAAATAGTTCAGCATTTTATAAAATGTGCGTATTTTCTTTCTTGTCAAGAGTTAGAGAAGATCAATAACACTATGTCTGCATTACCAGAACTGGACTAGAATAGGTTGTGTTCAGAATCACTCCCTATTTAGTATATAGTGTGCTAGATTTACCCTCTGCCATTTAATTTGGGTGTAAAATGTATGCCACTTGTTTTTACATCTCTGTTTGTGTTTGCTTATGTTACAAGTTCATTTAGAGGTGTTGGCATTTATAATTTTTAACCATGGACAGAAACAGTCTTGCCATTTCCATCTGCTATGAGTCTTATTGCTAAGCTAAGCTATCTGCCGCTTGGCTCTGGCTTACTTCTTAACACAAAGACACGACAATGGTGTCGATCTTCTCATTTAACCCCCCAGCAAGGGAAAGAATAAATTGTACAATAGTAGTACAAGTCATGCAGATCATGTCCTGGCACGACAAAGTGTTGTATTGGAAATGCATAGATTTAAATGGAATTAACCGTACATTAAACAAAATATATAGAAGTATGTAGAGGCACATGTGTGCACTGTATGTGCTTACACCTTGAACAAACTACTAACAACAACATAGCAACAACAGTGTATATTGCAGACAATCACAGTGTTGTTTCCCTGCAGGGAAAACGAGGACTTCCTGCCCTCTAACTCTGTCTCTGTCTTTCTTTCTCTAAACATATTATCCATCACAGTCACAAACAGCAGAAGACTGCAGGTGGTCTTGTCTTTCTCCTGGCTCTGGGTGATAGAGTAAATCTGCCATGGCATTAATGCAGCAGACCAGATTGGATAGAAAACTACAATGTTTATTAGGTGTTTCTGATAAGGTGGAAGAGGAGTATATCCTTCAAACATGGACAGAGTGTTTTCACATTCCACTGAGCACAATATACAGTATCAATAAATCTTTCATGTGGAGCTTACAAGGAAATGTTGGGGTCAACTGAATTTCATATTCAAAACATCTTCTCTCTCAACAATAGCTGTTTTTCCACTCTGGCATACATGCATCCCGTCTCCAGCCGTGCACACAATGCACTCAGCGTCATGCGCCGACTTGACTGCAATGTTTCAGAGCCAAGGAGGTTGCACAAGCATACCTCTCTAGACCCTGTCTCACCTATTCTATTTATAACCGATATGTGTCTCTCTAATACTTCAGGATAAATACAAAGAAGTACAGACTGACTCAAAAAGTCAGACTGACTTTTATACCAATTTGCTTTAGGGTTGCAGTTATTGCGGTTTATAGTTTAGTCTATAAAATCTCATAAAATAATAAAAAATACACATCACAATTTCACTGAACCAGTGAAAAAGAGTTACATTAGACTATTGATACCACTCTTATGTCTGCCTTTTCAATATGAAGATACAGCCAACAGCAGGTTAGCTTAGCGTAAAGGCTGGAGTCTTAAGGTGGCCAATAAACCAGTGGAGACGCCATACACTTTGGTTTTTGTATGAATTAGAGAAAAAAGATGTTTGCCAGCTTTAGAAGTGCTGGAAGGTGGATTTTGTAGCAGACAGAGCCAGGCTTGCGGTTTCCCCCTGTTTCCAATCCAAGCAAATCTAGCTAACCAGCTGCTTGCTCTAGCTTCACTTCTAAAGCCAGACATGAGAATGGGATTGTTCTTCTCATCTAACTCTCAGCAAAAAAAGGCAAATAAATATATTTTCCTAAATGTCAGACTATTCCTTTAAGTGATTTGTTTAATTTACTTGTTTGTCCAACCAACTTTTCAAAACCAGGAGATTTTCATTTACAGTGCCATAAAATAGATCAAAATAAACATCATCTACAGTATAATGCATTTTTGCATAACAATTGACTTAAAATAGTTATAAAATAAATAGTTATTAAAATAGTTGCAGATTAATCCTCAGTCTACTGACTAATTGAGGAATCGACTAATCCTTTCAGCACTAAATTGTTTCACTGAGTAAAATCCTAACCCGCCAAGATCAGAGACCAATCTCAAATACGTCAGTTAAGAAAACCAGGTCTTTAATACACATCGTTAAATGGTTTGGAGAAACTCCAGTTATTACAAATCACGATTCAGAGCATGGCCACCCACAGTTGGCAGATGGGTTGGTGCAGCATTGCCAGGCCTGAAAGTGTCCAGCCGGTGTTTTAGTCACCTGCCAGTCAGCGCTGGGTCAGTGCCAGAAACTGAAAAGGCTGCCTGAACATTAGATGCTACAATAACAGTCACACACACAAAAAAAATAAAGACCGGGTATGACCTTTTAGACTATTCTGGTGAATTAGTCGTGCTTTTTAAGGAAAGAAAGGTAAGAGGATTTAACTCTTTTACAGTGCACAACGTGTGACCAATTTCTACTCACACCTCAATGATGGGATATTTCCTTTGATCCCCAAGAGCCAAAAATATTCGCATCTCTTTCTGTGGTCTAACGTTACGCAAAAGCAAAGAAAGGAAGAGGGAGTGGAAATGTTAAGGGAGAGGATGCAGATATGGCATGTTTGGCAGAGAAGCACGGTGATAAAATTAAAGGGAGCGAGGCCAGTGATATGCAGTGAGAGGGGAGGGGTACACGTGAAGTTGTAAAGCTGCAGAAATTAAATGAGATTATTTATGGCATTATGAGAGCATGAAATAGAATTGGGCAAGGGGCTTGTAGCTCATGCTGTACCCCAACCCTGATCTGTACTTTAAAGGACAGAAAGACTGAAAGATATGTAAAAAGAGAGAGATCCTCTTCAGTCACAAGCAAACCAGAATGCATCTGTATGTCTGTTTGAAGTACAAAGGAGGGGGAAAAAAGGAATGAGTTATGTTATGCAATGTATCGCACATGCAGGTAAGGGGAGTGTTGGCTACAACATGCACTACATGACAGTCAGTTAAAGGTTTTCAGGCTCTGTTACGGTAGAAAAATGACTCCATGGAACTCTTGGCAAGGAGAGAAACATTTCACCACCCAGCTGCAAAGCAACACTGCAAAACCAAACTTTTTTATCAAAAAAGTGATCTAGTAAAACTTCTTCACTTTTACACATACTCACAGTTTCAAGAATAAAGGCTGTTTATTAAATTTCTTACAACTTAAATTCAAAAGACATCTTTTAAGTTAGATAAAAGTAGACACCTTCTGAGACATGTTTCAGAGTGACTATAAAAAAAACTATGTTGTTGGTCATGATGAATAATGCATTAGCTGAAGCAATATTTATGATCAGGAATTAGCTTTAGCCAGTTATCGTTTATCTTTATTAGGGGAGCGAACATCAAGAATAAATAATAAATGATATGGTATATTATTTATAGCAACATGACAATTTCTTTTTGTTTCAATTTCTGTCGATTTCTAATTATTGCATCACTTTTTCCATATTTATATATTTTAAATATTATAGATTTGATAATTCTCCATATTAATTGCTACTGGTTAGTTAGGATTTTACACAAATAAAATTAACTTTTAGAAAAAATATTTTTGCAGAATAACATCAAAAAGGTAAAACTTAAGTTGTTTTTTTTTTCAAAGAATGAACAATATGGTAGATATAGATTAAATCCTCACCTGTGACTGGCTATTCTTACTAAGAGCATGCATGTGAGTAATCATGTCACGAGCTCTTAAAGTTTACTCTTACACTTTGCAGTAAGTAGGAGTAAGTACCTTAATAAACTTCTTATTTTCTCGTATTTAGCAAAAAAATATTTTACTCTTTGGGTCAGTATTTATTCAACTTATAAGAATCACACTTAAGAATGCTGAAATATTTATAATGTAAATGTATAAGTAGGGATGAAATCATTGTAAAATGGCTTACATGCCGGTAGCAGAGAAACATAATACAAATCATATAACAAGGAGAATTTAGCACAGTTTTATACTGCATATATTAAAAACCAGATTTTATTGGTAAGTAGGTAATGATTGATTTGCATGTTTCTTGATGGTTTGCTATAGCTAGAGTATGTCAGGTAATCATAAAAGTAGTTAATTAAGCCTTGTGCTTTGTCATGATTTATATTCTCATGTAACGTGTATACTAATGGTGAGCCGAACAGGAAAGAAACAAAGCATCTGTTTCAGTATGTAAGTATGTGTCTCGTACGTCGTCACATCTCCATCAATCCCATCATCAAAATAAAAGACTTCCTCTTGGGTATTATTGCTTTGTTCAGGGTTGTCAGATTAGCGCCTGAGTGTGGGTGTTCAGAGGACACTCACCACGAGAGAGAGCGGCCTCTTCCATGACACCACTCCAATCAATCCAGAGAGCAGCACCTGGCAGAGAAAACCCAAAACAGACGCTGTAAGAGGTGAATGATACTAACACGTATGTAGAAGCAGGACATATAGTTATATGATGGAAGTCTGCAAAAAGAAAGAGAAATTCCAGTTTCATATGATCTGGGGCTTGTTTTTGTAGTTGTGGCCAGTTTTCCTATCAGTAATAATGTTATTGAAATCACCAAGTTAATCGCTGTGATCTGGGAAATGAGGAAATCTACACTAAAAAGAAGTTTGATGGCAGAAGACAGAAACAAGAGCATTCAGATGATCATACTGCTTTTAAATCCCGTGTGTTAAAAATAAGTGATTGGCATCTGGACTTTGGCTATGCCAGCTCCCACCCTTTGAAATTGTGCTCAATCCTACTATCTAATGACTAATGCACATGTATTTTAGGTTCACAATGCATGTATGTCCCATATGCCTTTGTCCATTTTTAACCATGCTTGCGGCATGGCTCTAAGGATGTCAGTGTCGGTCTGTCAGTCAGTTGTTCCATCACTTTTGGTCCACACGGAAATATCTCAGCAACTATTGGATAGAGTGCCATGAAATTTGGTACAGACATTCAGGCTCCACTCGGGATGAAATATAAAAACTTTGGTGATCCCTAAACTTTAATCTAGTGCAACCGTCTGGTCAAAATTTCACTTTGTCCAATACTTTGGTTTATGACCAAATACCTGCTAAACTAATGACATTCTTCGCTTGTAGATTTTCTTTATTGGTAATTAACAAATGATAACATACTAACACAATAAACTAAGATGGTGAATATGGTAAACATTTACCTTTTTAACATCTGCATGTCAGCATTATCATTGTAATCATGTTAGTATGCTGATGTTGCTTCCTTTTAAGGAGATACAATAGACTTCAAATGTTAGTCTGAAATACTGAAGAAAATGCAAACCCCTTTTCACCCAAACCTCCGCGTAACCCAGTTTTTGGGAAGAGTAAACAAAGGCAAATGGTAAAATTATTAACCAAATGTCATCCTTCACAGGTTAACTTCAATTTTAAGTGGTTTGGATAATCTGGCTAATCTGTTGGGGTTTTTAGACCACTTGTTTCTTGCTCCGTCAGACTTCAGTGTATTGCTGTTGCAATGTTCCCAGATCTCAGCAATTACTTTGGCAAGTACGATGTTATCAATACCAATTAAAATGACAGTGAAAATTGAAAGATAAAACCGAAGCTGTAATAAACCAAAACACACAGCAATTAACATTGCAGAATCTATTCAAAGACCTTATGTCACTTGTCCTCTGATATACAAAACAGACTTTTAATATCGGATTCACTTCTTTGGTTTCTCTGGTAAATACACTCTGATTGAAAAGATCATCTTCTACACGATGAGTTACGTAATACACAGATCAGGTGGGAGTTGGTGCACTTGTTTGGCAATTCTGTGCCCATCTGCCATCAGATTTGTCTCAGTGTGGACACAGATCTTTGTCAACAAGTCATCAAGTATTCACCGGCTCGCTCTTCCACAGATTATTTTCCCTTTATTTAAGAACAAATGGACCTCATCCTGTAGTTCGAGGTGGTTGATGACAGAAAATGGTGTGTAGCGACCTTTTCTGGGAGTGCACTGTGCATAAGTGCGATGCTGCATTTTTTCACAGTTGATAATAATTTTAAAAGCTATTCTAATGTCTTCCCATCTTCTTTTAAGTGTTATTCACTCCTTACACAGCCTAATCCCCAATAAACGAAACTGTATACTTGTTTCTCATTTCATTTGGTTGCTGCCATCGACTGAGATGAGCTGCAAAGGCTGCTGAAAGTCCACACTTTGATCCCACTGGGACTTCAGAATTTCCTGGTTTTATTCATCTGTTTACCTCTTTAATGGCTGACAGATGCATTTTGACCATTGTAGGTCATCATAGATCACCACTTGAGCAACATTTTGGCCAGTGAACAACAAGGGGATTTTAGGAATCAACTCCCTGATTATTAGTTCATTACATGAAGCTTTATTTATTCAGAGTCACACTGAGATTGAGATCTCAAGAGAGAGGTCTTAGAAAAAATTAGATATAAACAGCATCACAAGACAATACACTCACACGAAGCAATAATCATACAGAGACACACTAATGAAAAGATTCACAAGTATCATTAACATGTCATTGAGTAGAATTTTAAAGTCCCTCAGAGGTCTCTGACTTCAATTTGTTCTGCAGCTCATTCCAGTGGTGAGTCGCATAGTACCAGAAACCAGTATACCCCAGTTCATAGATGGTGTGACCACCTAGCCTAAGCTAACCTATCCTGTTATCTGACATCATGGTTGTTTACTGGATATCAACGCCTTTCTACCGATACAAGAATCTAATTTGAATTTTTGGTTTGTGAGCAAGGTGTTCAATGTGAGTTTTACAGGACAATCTTTTATCTGGCCAAAATCCTAAGTTCTTATAATAGTGTAATGTATCCATAAGATTTCCACTGATAGTATGGATCAGAGTAGAAACATCAAAGGTTTGTGCTCTTGTGAAAAGCACACATGGTAAAGATGATGAGGAATATTGCACAAAAAATGGCAAACTGATGATATTGTGGCAGCAGCTGTAAATTATATTGCACCTTGGTCTGTTTTTTTTAAGCTTTAAGTAGATATTTCCATCTATCTATCCATTTTCTAAATGTGAAGAGTCACACTGAGCTGGATTCCAGCACATATTGGGCTAAAAGTATAGTATGAGAAAATCCTGTCTCCTAGAATTTACATTTATACACACCTAAACTGCAACATTGAAGGTGTTTGAAGGAAACGTAATGCCGACCAGAGTACAGTTTCTCTTAATGTATCAGAGTCAATCTCTGACAAGTCGTAAATATGTTGATACTGAACATATTAGTAAAATGCTCACAGACAACGTATTTTTTTTCCGGCAAAATATCTGATCTTTCAGTTAACAAAGTCCTCTGACCATAATCCAGCTAATGACTTTGTTTGTCATCGAAATGTAACTGGGAAAACAATTAAGTATCATATAAATGTCATTTCCAGGAGACAGGGTTGCGTAGGAATACTCAAACTATAAGAGAATAGCAAAACGTTACTGTAAGTATACTTATATAATGAAAAGTAATGGATGTGTCAACAAAAGCGTCTGACTCTAACACCGGAGTCTGCTGTTTGATTCCTGTTTCGAGGCAACAGTCAATGAGGGTTTGACCACGATCGTCCCCTGACCTTAAACAAAGTGGTCGTTTTAACACAAACCATGATCTTTCCCGAAACCGAACCAAGGAGTTTTTGCGCCTAAACCTAACCACCTAATCATGGTGATGTTGATCCAAACTGATTTCTTTTCAACAGTGATTTGTAATGGTTTTGGAGGTCACAGACAAATGTCGTTGTCCTGCTGATAGGGTCATCAGATCAGAAAATGTTTTCACGTGTTTCACAGCAGGGCTGTTACAAGCCATGTGTTTTGTCATTTCTTTTGGAGCACTTCTTGAAAATGCAATATCTTGCGTTGCTACTGGGGCGAGTTCATCAGACTGTCTCTCAGGACTTATTGGTACTCCAGGTTTCTCCATTAGCACTGATTTGCTTTTTAGATTTTGTGGTCCAGCTACCTGGAACCAGTTACCCTGAAGATTGATGCTGAAATGAAACAATTCAAGTTATCTGGACCCATCCAGTTGGGGCTGTGCTTCCCCCTAATATTTACTACTCCTATCTTTTATTGATCTGTAGGTTTGATTTAAATCCAAGTAACTCTACCTATGTAACGCAAACCGTGTGTTTGTGTTTTGTAGGGATATAACTCTAGCATCAGATGTTTTTTTTAAATTCTATGCCTGATTTAATTAAATCTAGATCCGAGAAAACACCCATTGGTTTTCTCAGCGCACCTCACTTGGCGTGTGGTGTTTTTGGCATTTTTACCGTGCTTGCTAATGTAGGTGTGAATTCCTTTATCACTGAGCTGTGTGTGAACAAAGGGTACTCATAGCCTCCAGTGCTCTGTTCCTCCATGGTCGCTTTCTGCCCTTCACCCTTCTTTACCCTCCATTAAGCACCAACGTGCTCTCACCATTTTGCTCCCCTCCTTCATTCTCTCCACTGACTTTATTGATATCTACCTTCTCTTTTTTTTTTTAACCATCTTTCCCTTTACAATTTCTCCCAAACATCACACTCCGTCTCTGTATTTCTTGCTCCTGCTCTGCGCCCACACAGTCACAGTATGTTTCTGCACTTACACTCTCACTTTCACTCCTCCCTATCAAGCCTTCTCATTTCTGTTCCCCTCTCCATCTTGTTCCATTCTCTGGTCAATCTTCCACTTCTTCACTCACCTTGATACTCACAGGAACTGGCAAATGGGATATCAATATTTCATTTGAACACACACGTGCACACACACACGCACGCACACACGCACACACACACATACACACACACACACACACACACACACACACACACACACACACACACACACACATACACAACATACACTGACAACAATGCAAGTTTTGGGAGTCAGACAAATAGAAACCTGGATTAGAGGACAAAGCTGATGCTATTTTATTGTGTTATAAGTATCAACAAATTCCACAAAAAAGGCCAAAATTAACAACAGATATATCCAGCTAACATGCATTGTTATGTCATGACACAGAACTCATTTTCATCCAAAAACAATTAAAATAAACACACAAATAAAACACTACTCTTAGCACATTGTTTTAGTTTTTCCTTCTCTGGATTTTGTCAATCCAACGCTATGACTAGTTTAACACTATTGTTAAATGGTTGTTTTTGGACAACAATGGAGTTGTCTTTGTAAGCTATAAAAGCCCTTTTGTTACTAATATGATTAATTTATAGTTTGGGGTCTTTTAAAGTAGGATTTAATGATAATAAAAGGATAAAAGTACCTTAGACTTATCTTTTAATTACAAAAAGTTGGTGCATAATCATATAAAGTAAATCCCTGCATTGCTGATTTTAGATTAGAGGATGAGAAGCCAGGCTGCTTTTGTGGAATTTTGTTTTATTATTAAGTTTTTTTCCACTCAGTTTTGTTGCTGTGAACCCTTGATGATTGCTATATCTTTACAGTTGCAGTCAAGTCTGCAATCATGCTTGGATAGTACCAGAATTAAGGCTGTGGCTCCCAGTATCCACTGTGTCACTGTCCAGCTTTGTTGCGACTGCCAGAAACAATCTGTAGCCATTCTAGCCGATGTGCCATTGTCTACTGTCTCCTTTATTATCTCACTATCTTTACAAGCTGGGTCTATTTTTGCTAAAGGAGTCTGCTGTTAAGTGTGAAATTCGCTTGTGAATGTATATACCTGTCTTATTTATATTATATTGACTTAAAATAATGCATTTCATTAATTGTCTTTACATACATATAGAACAACTACTTACATTCTTTTTTGCTTGGTCACTTGTGAGGCAGCAGAATGACTGCTACTGTTTTCCATTGGCTAATATTTAGGAGCTATAGATACAAAACAAAAAGATAGCCTGCAGTACAGTGCAGTTAATTAAAACAAGTGAAGACCAGCCACAAACTAGAAAGCTTCCTGTGAACAGATAGCTTGCATATGCTCTTCTCCAGTGGACACTGGAACTGAGACGTGCAACCAGAGAGAGTGGACATCTGACTGACCCTCTGCCTCTATGCACCATCTATACTAATAATGTCTGTACTGCGTCAGGCAGCAGGAGACAGGCAGCAGGAGACAGACGCTTGTGTTACTCCTGTGTTACTGCAGGTACCATTCACACTCTGCATACTGGTGCCAGGCTGTATGACAAGGAGTCCAGGGATGTCATGTCACTAATACAAGCCTCTGGCTCTCTCTCTCTCTCTCCCTCTCTCCCTCTCTCTCTCTCTCTCTCTCTCTCTCTCTCTCTCTCTCTCTCTCTCTCTCTCTCCCTCTCCTTGCCTGGTGCTGTTCCTGGCAGTAGAGAGCGAATGCACTGCGCAATGCACAGTCAAGGCTGGACTGAGGTCCTGTCCTAATGCAGTTCCTGGTTATTTATTCAACTATTTCAGTTTCAGAGAGTTCCATTATTGTGCAACTTGATGTAGACAAACTCAATGTTATTTTGATTGATTACTTTGTACTTTGAGACTAGGAGTAAAGAAAAAATATTTAACATTCAAGTGCACCTTTCTTTCAGCCATGTCATATTGTTGTAAATATCAAGGGTGATATCAAACATACAACACACACACACACACACAAACACACACACTGCAGCAGAGACTGAAGGTAACTGAAATGTTGGGAAGGCTCTTATTCTCTTTGTCTCGTCCTGACTTTTTCTCTTCACCTGCCATCCTCCCTGTTCCTCCACTGTGCTGTTCATTGCATGTGCCCATGTGTGAAGGCCTATGAGTGTACCTGTGTGTCTGTGGTGTGACGGGAAAATGATGTGAGAGCAGGAACCATGTGATAGCTTTGCTGGTTGTCAGTCACCGGAGGCTTTTCCCCTTGGCTGCTCCCAGAACAGGATTAACATGCAATACTTAGCAGCTTTAGTCACTGAAACCTGGGTAGCACACACCCACTAACACGCTGAAAAAATGCTGAAGCATATTTCGATACGTTTGCATATTTCTTGGTATTCTATCTTAATTTATAAACTGTAGAGTAAAAACACTGAGCAATTAAAAAGCTCAGTAAAGGCAAAGAGAAACAAAACAACAGACACAGGGGTAGCAGGTTAACAAACGATGACATTAGAAGTTGGTACGCATGGGATTTTTTTAAAAAGATGCACTGACCCTGATAATGAGGTATGAACACTTCAAATAATTGTTTTGAGCCTGCACCAAAGATTAGCTTTTAGTCAGTTGCTGTGAGATGCACATTACAGTATACAGGGTTGAATGATGTTGAAAACTGTCAACAAAAGATATTTAAATTCATGAAAACGATGAGTTGGAAATTTTAAGTTGCTAAATCGTAAATCATGTAAAATCAAAAAGAAACTAAACAAATCTTGAGGAAATGAACGTTTGGATAGGCAGAAAGTTTTATATTGACAGTCAAACACTGAGAAATTTGTTCAGGAACAACAATCAGAGTCTTAAATTTAGAGCTGGATAACTTTTAAAGACATGTAATCTTTGATAACAGTTAGTCAGGAGGTAATAGCAGGATTTTCAGATCATTAAGTATTTCAGCTTCAGTGACATACAGCTGGTGGGAAACAACTTGAAAATGACAGGTGACGAGATAAAGCGAGCGTAAAAATTAATTAAGGTTTAAAACTGCTACTCTTAAGGACTAATATGAAAATGTGAGGATTTTTCTCTGTGTCTCTCATATCTACACACGCACAGCACACTCACATGCAGATTCACACGGACACACACAGAGAGCACTGACAAGTGTAAATGGAGCAGGGAGATAAAAGCGAGGCTTTGGCTTTTCACAGGACTGGATCAGAGGAGCCAGTGTCACAGCCATGAAAGAATGCATTACTCTGATACTCTGACAGAGACGACTAACACCTACACACAGCCTTGCAGAGGTGACATGTCATTTGAGGCTCACCACAAAGGAACCATACAAAAACTTAAAATTCCCCCCCCCCCCCTTTTTTTTTTTTTTTTTACAGAGCAGCGATGTGTTGCAAAGTCAGTGTGAAAAGGTTGAACTCAAACTGCTTTATGACAGACAAAAGGCACGTGAGCCCCGCTGGATCCCTGGATGGGAGAGAAGCCCAGTAAGCGATAAGTCTGTGCAGCTGCCACAGCAAATTCCAGCCATACACACAACACAGAACGAACCTTCACAACACAGTACACAGCCTCAGTACAACAAAATCTGTGTTTTAGTATGGAAGAAAAGAAAACAAACAAACAAACATGCAAAAGTGTTTTGACATGTGAAACAGAAAGTAGTTCAAAAAATGGTGTACATAATTGTGATCATACAAAATATAACAAGCTCTGTGTGTGTGCTACTGTATTACCATCCTGGTTTTAAATGCCATGAGGGAAAAAAAGTCTAAAGGGAAAACATTTTTGTTTTCCCTCTCACATTAAGTTATTTCTGGGTTATTTCTGTCCTCGGTGTTAGTTAGTTACATTTCTGAGCTACAAACAAAGCCCTCTTTCTTGTTCGATCTTTGTGTTAACCCAGAGATTTGGAGTACGGACTGAAAGAATGAAAATGAAAACACAAGCGGTTGAGTTTGTGTCTGGTCTTAGTTTATGTGAAAGGGCGAGGAGCTTGGTGATATAGAAGGACCTTGATATCAAGCCCATTCACTTTGCTATGAGTCAGTTTAAGTGACTGAGACATGTGTTGAGGCTGCTTCCCCTTGAATACGTTTTGGGTGGTACTGACTAGGGGGACGCCCCGGGGCTGATTCAGGACACAGTAGAGGGTTTGCATGTCCCAGCTGTCCTGGGGAACTCTTAGGAAACCCCCAGGAGGAACCTCACAGCACAGCCGTTGTCTTTAAATTATGTGTGTGGTAATTTTGTCAGACGATGTCGCAGTTACGAAATCAGGATTTTAGCAGTGCAGAGCAGCAGCTTGGAAATGACTTGGAAGTGACTGCTGGTTAACATGTAGTCTTAATGGGCCACATTTCAGTCACTATTTCATACTTGTTTTGTTGTCTGACAAGAGAAACAGAAGGGGAATGACTGTATATGTGAGCACAGACAGTAGGAGAGAAGCAAACAGATAAAGGGCTGACCAGCCAAATACTGGGTTTTGACCTAGTCTTGTTATCATATCTCATAACTCACCAGCTGCTGTAAGGACAGACCTGATGATTAAGGAAGTAAGACAAAAGAGCTACTTTAGTTATCAGCGCTCAGAGTTTTATTCCTGTACTTCTGTTTATAGGGTCTATGAACAGATTTTATGCACTGTAAAAATTTTTGACTGTGGGTTGAGCTTTACACTACATGTTGAATAATGTAATACTATCTCTACAAGCAATTGAGCTTTTATGATTTAGGATGATATATTTTAGAAACAGTTGCTCATAAAAGGTTGGTTGAGTGTTTCTTTCTGTATCAATTTGTCACTGTGATCCTGGGAGCCAACAACAGAGCCGGACTGCCCTGGACTGTAAATATGCCCAGAAAATTTTTTATAAGATCACAAAAACAAATGCCAATTTTACACAGAGTCACCAAGAAAATATAACCACCTGTACGTTCTAATACAATCAGGCACAACAGTCAAACAAATTATAGAGTAGGTGAAATGGGTATAGAAGAGGCATTGATACAACTCTATTGGGATTTGTGAGGTCAGTTTGTGTTGTATTGATTTCATATTATACTATGAAGTGTTTCTAATATTTTTACTTCTACATATACAGTACTGTCTGTAAATGACATGGACAAAATATTAGAAACACCTTTTGATACAGTGGAATCACAAACAACAGCCTCAGGAAGGAAAGAACGGAGAAGGGATCTTCAGGATTAATCAATATGCAATAGATGTTGTGTTTACAGAATAGACCAAAATAGAAAAAAATTACAATATGTAAAATCAGTTAATGTGTAAATCCAAAGGTAAATTTCCAACTCTGTTGACAATAAATGTATGTACTATAATTTTTTTACTATCCACATTGAGGACTTCCTATAATAACCAGGCAGCAGTGGAGGCATTTATGGCTCCATACTACTAATTAGAAAAAAAAAAAAAAAAAAAAGTGCTACGAATTCTACCTCAATCACACTCTTGACCTATTCTTATTCATTTATGCATGGCACCAATCAAAGAAGCCATTACTGAGACTGAGGGTTTAGAAAGCAGGCCGTTTCTCAAACATCATCACAGCCAAGATGGATGGAGCCAGTGTGGTTACCGTGGTAACCACGAACTGGCCGTTTGCCAGGGTCCATAATGATTTCCCATCAGCTGAGGGGAGCAGGGCCCCTTGCCCGTTCTGACGGGCTCATGTATGAGAAAATGCACAAGAATCCCCCACAACCTCATCACACAACATACACACACACACACACACACACACACACACACACACACACACACACACACACACCGACATGCTACGTAGTCGTCTACTGTAGAAACCCTGTCTTAGATGGTAAAATTTAACACTGGAGTAAGAATAGACAGAAACCTTTCTCTGACTCACATAATGCACAAACTGTCCAAATCCCTCTTAGTCAGTTCCTCTCCTGCTGTTCTCTATCAAGTGAAACAGCCCCTTTATATTTCCTTTCACTTTTGCTTTATCTTGGTCAAGAGAAGAAAGTATTTCTACAGAGTCAACTGTCTCCTTTCAGAGTTCTTTCTGCTCTGCAGCCTGAGTAATCTGAAACGTGTTAAAGTCTGCGTCTAGCTTTGTATGTGTGTGTTTTGACTCTGTTTTGAGTGCATGTGTGAGTTTCTGCCTACAAGTGCAGGCATGTATAAATCTGTAGAATAAGACTGAACAGAATATGTCCCGGGAAACTCACCATCCTGGCCTTTTATGACATGAAGAGCTGCTGATTAATTTGACGTCTATAAGGGACCCGTCTTTTAAAAAAAAGGGAGTTTGCTCTATGATATTAAGTCAGTTTTGTCAGAAATATTTGGATGGATCACCATGAAATTTGGTACAGATGTTCTTGTCACCCTCCAGATGAGTTCTAATGAGTTTGGTGATCCCTTAACTTTTCACCAAACACCATCATCAGGTCAGTTCTTTTATTTTTCCTGGTAATTTGGTTTATTACAAGTTATCTGCAAAAGTAATGACATAATGATCAGCCCCAACTGTACTTTGCTTTAGTGATAATTAGCAAATGTTACTATGCCGAGACACTAAACTAAGATGGTGAACATGGTAAACATTACAGCTGCTATTCTTAAGCATATTAGCATTGTCATTGTGTTAACATTTAGTTAACATTTAGCTCAAAGCACCACTGTGCCACTTCACAGAGCTGTTAGCATGGCTATAGACTCTTAGTCTTGGTAAAGTCTCATAAGATACATAACATTATAAAGTAGCTACTGCTAGCTCTCCTATTCTAGTCTATTACCACGCCTATCACAATATATGGTAATGCCATCTCTCGCATTTTGAATGTTGTGTATTCGTATTGCTATCCCAGCTGAATTCTGCACTGCTGCTTAGATTGACTGAGGAGCACCTAAAAAAATATGTAATGACTCAGGCTGTAAATGCTCCTATATCTACAAAACATAAGCATCTCTAAAAGAAACTGAAAAGCGGCAAACAATATTTTTAGTATGCATGCTAGTGATTAAGAATGTCAATCAAGGTGTCTAAGTTTTTCCTTTGAGTAGTAAGGACTGTCTTGTTTTAATTAGATTCCTACATTGGTTAAATGAAGAAGTATTTCATTCCATAAAAACACAATTATAAAACCTAACGATGAGTTCACAGAAGGAAAAGGAATGAAGCTCTAAATGTGGATGACATAGGAATAAGAAAAAAATCACCTTGTGTTTTTACCAAGAAAAGTTCTTTCTCTGTGTCTGTTTGTGTGCCTGTTTACCAGTCCAATAGTGGACCTGTGAGCCTGGGACACAGTGCTGGCAGAGCCATGCTTGTCCATACTTAGTCGGTGTAGTCCAACACTCCACTGCTGGTAATGTACAAATGTGTGTACGTGTGTGTGTGTGTGTGTGTGTGTGCGTGTTTGTGTCTGTGTGTTTGTGTGTGTCTGTGCACGCACTCAAATTAAATATTGACATCCCATTTGCCAGGTCCTGTGAGTATCAAGGTGAGTGAAGAAGTGGAAGACGAACTAGAGAGTGGAACAAGACGGAGAGGGAAATTGAAATGAGAAGGCTTGATAGGGAGCAGTGAAAGTGAGAGTGTAAGGGCAGAAATATACGGTGACTGTGTGGGCGCAGAGCAGGAGCACGAAATACAGAGATGATGTGGGGAGAAATGAGAGAAGGTAGATATCAATAAAGTCAGTGGAGAGAAGGGGTGGGGGTGTGTGTGTGTGTGTGTGTGTGTGTGTGTCTGTGTGGATGCATATGTCCCCAAATGAAAGACAAATGAAAGTGAGCTGTAGCATCAGGGGAGCCGAACTCGTTATGCTTGTGTGACAATTTCGGCTGTAACCTTCAAGCAACCTTTGCTGGCCATGAATGAGCGGCAAATGTCTGTAAGTGTGTGTAGCCTACCGAATTACTGTGTGCTTATGTATGAACATATACAGCCTGTGTCACCCAGTAAGTATGAGCCACAAAGAGCACGTGGAGCACACTGGCTGAGGTGTTTGATGCTGCTATGGCTGTAGCTCCACGGAGTCTCTGCACTGCAGCCTGTCTAACTGAAGCTCATGCTGACAAAGCTAACAGACACGTACGTTTGGCCTCCTTGTGTTCCTGCCGTTCCGACAACAGCAGCCGTCCTCCTCCAGATTTCCCTTGTCTTCCCTAACATCCATTTCTTACTGTACTCCCTTCTCTCTCCACCCACCACCTGCTTATCCTTCCAAACCCCTCCCCCCATCTTATATATCATCGCTGCGCTTTGCAGCTTAGCAGCACCTCGCTGCCGTTACCATGGAAACAGTGGGACAACAGCAGGTTGGCCACTGCTGCGGCCTGGGGGTGTGGCATCTCAGCCAACCTTTACTCCTCTGCTTCCACTCTTGGAGGTCCCCAGTACCTCTGCTGAATCCATGTATCGTGACAAAAAAATCCCTCTGAATGTGAATCATTTACAGCTAAACAATAGCATACCAGAGAGAGCGCTATATTGTACTCATCAGCCCTGGTGTGCTGCAGCCATGGCAACAAGACAGTAGGTCAACATGACATGAACTGGAGTTTGATAATGCTTGCATACAACATTTACAAGGTCCCATTAAATAAAGATACAAGCATTACGTTTAATTTTTATCATTTTTGTTTGGCCAACAAACAATGAGTTCCTGGCTGCTAGACAATACATGTGCTTGCTTGTCGCTCTCTACTCAAAGTGGAGTGAAACTGCCCCAATGTTTTAAGCTACAGTCAAAATACTGAGTTCTCAATCATGCCTGTCAAAGCCTGTGTAAAGGTAAGGACGAATCCTTCCAAGTGCATATTACATATTTTAGACCGAACGGGAAAGTAGGCACTGAGGAGAAATTTTCTGTGCCTGTTGACAATCAGTACCTGCCATAACCATCATTATCATAAACATGAGGATATTATCTTGCAGGGGTAAAGCCGGATATACTTGCTTTTACTCCACATTTGCATATTCACGATAGTCTAAACTGCATATCTTGCATTCCGTGAGAAAGTCGATTGTGCATGACTTCAGGAATTAGCATTATATGTACACATGCTGCAATAAAGCAGATGAATTGGGAAGAATCTAATGTAAGGTAAGCTTTAGATAATGAACAGATGAGAGAAATGCTTTTGAGGGGGCACCAGATGAGCCACCAGATGATTACCGATGATTTGATAATATAAAGAAACCCTCAATTCTACCACAAAAAAACCCCCAAAACATCATTGCTAAAGGTTCAGTTTTTGGATTATTTTTTTTATCTTATCCTCAGACCTTTAACAATTATTCAAATGAAGTAATAGCAGAAGTTCAAATCATTCTCAGAACTCATAGATATGCAGACTCTTTTGAATGGTACCTGAGAGAGGAGAGGAGAGGAGAGGAGAGGCTGCTTGGTGACTCTCTGGCTTCTCTTTCTGATTTAGATCACTATCAGACTCCGCATCTTGTACACAGGCCCGTCACACATGCATGAGCACACGCACACAGTTACACATGGACTACCACTTCTCATTTCACAGCAGCTTCTTTGATGCTGCAACACATGAATATGGAGTGTGAAAAAACAGGGGAAAAAACACCAGTGTTTTTCCTTTCAATTATCCAGATACGTTTGAACAATGGGACCCCACTGGCTGCATCACTGGAATGAAATTCAACGCATGACCAAATCTGCTATGTGCGGCAGAAAAAAATAAACTAGAAGACACAACAAATTAACACAGAGATGATGTAGGCACTTCACATAATTCCTACAAAATACTTTTGAATGATGGATAGATGACAATATCTCCATTTTCCCTCCTGATGGAATGATGTATTGCCCAGCTGCTGAAAGCAATTTGTTCTTTATACTTCGCTTTGAGTGCCAGTTATGAGACTTTCTACAGTATATTCCATCTATCTGATAGCCACTAAAATCTTTCACGGGTCACATAAAAAACTGTGTGTTTCCCATGCATGAATATGAGGCTGAATTGAAATGTATCATGCCGCAGTGCAGTTTTTCTTTTTTGAGTGTTTTTTATTTATTTATTGACAGTCACAGTTGGAAATGACCTGACACATTGGGTGTGTGAGCATAAGTGAGCATAATTTTTAAAAAAAATAAATAAAGACATGTAAGTATTTATTTTGCATGGATATGAAACTTAATTACCAAACTTCAGCCTTCTGCCGGAAGTTCTGTCAGGCACTTATTGGCCTCAGCGGTCATAACTCAGGAGTGAAGGGCCGAAGCTTTCAGCAGTGTGCGGCAGCGAGCCAGCCACACATCCATCCTGGATAATGCTGCAGTGACACCAACAGCTGAATCAGGCTTTCAGTCCGGTGCTGACAGGGTAATCTTGCCCTGCAGCCAGCCAGATTTGACAGGAGAGCATGGCGGACAGAGAGAGTGTATGTTTTTGTGTGTGTTGAGTTGTGGTTTAGCGGGTGTGCAAATTGTATCCATCTGCATCAGCCAGCTCGCAACCTGACCAAAGTATCTCCTAGTCTCTTTATAAATATTTCAGAGTATTGTTGCTGTATTTTGAGAGGTTATGCCCCAGCGTAGTAGCTCCAGCTCTTTGTAAATCTATGCCTATGGGCTAAATCTCACGAAAGCTGAACTGTTAGGTAGCTTTTAAAATAATAGCAATAAAACTCAACTAAATTACGTTGGACTCACCTGCTTTGTTAATGTAAACCAAGTTTTTGCTGACTAATATCATAACACACTCCTCCTATATTAAAAGAGGATACTCACTCTTATCTACTTCAACTCCTCAGGCAGTGAGTTTCAGGGAGTTAATTATTGTAACTGGGAAGCCCTGAATTTTTGAAAAGGAAAGGATCAAAACCCATAAATTCTTCTTTTTTTTTGTTTGGGTTTAATAAGTAAGAAATTGTTGCATCTGTAAATGATGAGTATGGACTATATTCTATAACATCTGAAAGAGTTATAGAAAGAGTCCCATCTACTAGAAAAATTCTTTATCCACTAATGAGACTGTCTCCATCAGACACTGAACTTCTATTCCCAGTGCTGGTGGGAAAGCTCGCTCGCTCCACATCCACAAACTCTGCAAGTCATTAGAACAAACTAAGAAAAACACCAAACTCTCATTCGGTGGCTGAGCGATGCTTTCAAGTCAAGAAGCAATTAACGCTGAGAAAGGCCTCTGCGAAATGATTATGGCCTCAAGCTTCATTCAGTGCCTCGTAATTTCTCAACCAGACATACACACGCAGGAAACACACACACACACACACACACGAGATGATAGATCTTGCTGAAACACAGAGATGAGAATGCCACGACTCGTCTGAAGCTTTCTGAACCAGGTTTACTGTTTGAGTGTCACCAGCCATGATGTGAAAGAAATGAATTTGGGTGACACTTAAAGGATGGCAGGTGGGTTTCAGTATTCCCACTACAGAGTGAACACGTCTGAATTCACGATGACTGCACTGAACTGGAGCGGCTGGCATCCGTTGGTTTGTACAACCCTGATTAAAGCAACAGTCTTAGCTGCCACTGTGACTGCACTTTAATTAGTTAACCGTGCCTTTATGGGCCTACGTGTGTGGCTGCCTGGTTACACCACATTATAAATCAACTATAAACTCCCACAGTAGGACTACAATCTTCAAGTGTCACCGTCAGCCTCTAACCTCGCTTTTACATCAGACTGAGTAATTCTGTGTATGCTACTGTATATCCGAGCCTGCTGGGTTTTTTTTTTCTTTTCTTTTTTATAAAAGAGCAATTTTATGGTTGTTTAAATATTTTCCGTTAAGTTTTGCCTCACAGGACAACCAGCCACCAAGTAATGCTCTCACTTACATGTCAGCCAGGCGCTGTGACTTGGGGTGAAAGCAGTTCATATGATACAACCGCACACAACGCTTGAAGAGAGTGGAAGAGAAAGGCGACAGCACCCAGAAGGACTTTGCTTTATTCTTGGAGAGGAGAGGAGGTGCTGCAGTGAAGACCAGGCGATTCACAGCTCTACAACCGCCTAAGTCTTTTGAGTATCAAACGCACAGTGGCCTTGAAAGTTGGATAAAAAAACATGTTTTTTCCTTTATGGATGACAGAGGCTGTGGTCAGCTTATATTCACGTGAGTTCCAGCATGAAAACATCTATAAAAACCTCTGAAACTAGTCCTAAATCATTATCTATCTCCCTGCTGTTCTCTGGCTCATAAATGGATAGCTACTATGAGCTTCCATGTCTCACTAATAGTGCTCTCTTCAAAGCTCTGTCAGTAGCTGTGTACCATATTTTCATGCAATTGTTGTAGATTGTTTTTCATTTTAAATTTAAAATTGTCAAAATGTTTTTCTACCCTTTTTGGTGCATAGATCCAGTCGGAGGATGATCTTTGCATAAATGATAACATTATGTATGCCTCTTTTTAGTGCCTCATGTTCAACGGTTTTCGCTCCAAGCCACTGCTGCAGTCCTGCACTTCACCACAAAGCCCCAAAAAACCCCCCAAAAAACTAAAAATGGTAGTGGACAAAAATCACAGTATCGGTCGACTGAGGAAACAACTTAATTGATAAAAGCAACCAAATTTATTTTCATAACAAAAATGAATCGAACGAAAACGTAGAAACAACGTGACAATGTGACGGAGGTTGCTCTTAGTGAGGAACCGGCAGAGAATATTCATCTTGAATCTGCAGTTCCCATTGACTTTATGGAGTTTTATAACAAGTTTTGGCTCACTGTCTAACTGTCCAGACAGAACATTACTGTTTTGGTTCCCACTCACCGCTCTACTAGCCTCGTTTTAGGCCACATCAGCCAGCTGTTTTCAGCAAAAAGTCTTTTAAAATCTCAGGGTACACTACCTGCCCAGCACTGTGGATTGGAGTTGCATTGACCAAGTCACCATATCCCAACCTCCAAATTCGTGTTGCTTTGTCAATACTGGATGGTTACCATACAACTTTTTGGTACTAAGTTGGTCACCTTAAAAGGTGATGATATGTCAACGTTGTGCTGGTTGGTTAAGGTGCAGGAACGATTGTAGTCTGGTTTAACACAGAAGCAGTTCACAGTGACATCAGACATATCTCTTTTTTTTTTGCATTTAACAAAAACCACAAACTTCCCCCAACCTTAAACAAAATGCTTTTGTTGCCTAAACCACAGAGAGGACTCCGGATTCGAGGCCTGGTATCTGGTGTGACAGTCATTTGTATGCCCGCCATCCACCCTGAACACCTCCTGGTGACCCCGCCGCTGATAATAAATGTAACTCTTCATTCAATCAAAAAGAAAAATTGCCTCTGAACATAATCCAGCCTGCGAATACGTTACCTACAAAACATATTTGCTGTTGCAGTTAAGTTGTATATAAATGTAATTTGTAGGAGACAGGGTTGTTCGTTATCTGCTTCCACACCAGCCTCCACTTATGGGTTTCCACAGGAGGAGTCATAGTTGTTGACAAATACATTAATAAAGAATTATTTTATATCTGCTTACAACTAAATACTCAATACTTTTTTATCATCTTAAAAAAAAAAAAAAATAAATTGCCTGGTGTAGCCTTCACTGCTGGCCATGTTTGACTTTGTTGGCCGGATGCAAGTTAAGAAGCAGCCTCATTGTTTATGCACATTAACAGACAAATCCAGAAATGGTGAGATAGCTCATGCAAATTCACTGCAGTTACTTTTTTATGATTTCAAATGTACTTAAAAATACATATTAGATTGGATAAGCCACAACACCCACAGACGTCAGTGGGGACAACCTTTTAAAATTATCAATAAAACCAGCAGAGCCTTTACGAGGGTTTGTCCACCAGCAACAACGTTCAGGTTAATTTTCACTTGTATAGTATAGCTACCATCATGGAGCACACTGCCTATATACGGTATATTTACAGTGTACAGTTCTTATCTGTGTCAGACAAGAGAGACAGAGACAAAAACCATGAACTTATTTATACGGGGAGGATTTTGGATTGGTTTCTGGTTTCGTCCTAAAGTGGGAAATTCCTAAGAATAAATAGTGATGATCTTCAGGCTCCAGAATTTAATGTAGAGCTACTGTCATCTAATTGAAAACAGATTAGTTTGTTAATTTCAAAAGAGGCAAAAACCACCCACTGCACAGGGTCATACAGTAATTGTGAGATAAATTTGCACGTTTTTCAGGAAAAATTTAACAAGATTCAATCATTTTTGTTGACAGTAATGACAGAAATGTTTTAGCACAAGAGGTTTCACATTAACAATACAGACAGACATAGAGCAGACCGAGACATATATAAAGGCATAGTGTTGTAACAGCCAAATCTGTGAGCTGTTTCCCCAGCCCTCTCATTAACAGAATAATTGTACAACAACACCCGAGAAAACCCTCCATCACAGTTAAGGAACACACTTAGCGTCACGTGGCCGCAGTTGTCTGCGTAGCACATTCATCATTTCATCAAAGGACATGAAACAGGCAGATGAAACAAACAAAGTAACACTAAATAGGGTTTATATGTGATTTTGCAGCATTGCACAACTAAACCCATGTTAGAAACAAAATGAGAAACAAGAGATGGAGACGACCTCAGTGCTGCATTATGTGACTTCAGGTGAACTGGGATGGAAAAGGCGTGCGTGCACTTGTGTAGGTGTGAGATTCTCACTGAATGCATGCGAGAG
Source organism: Xiphias gladius (assembly GCF_016859285.1). Taxonomy (NCBI): domain Eukaryota; kingdom Metazoa; phylum Chordata; class Actinopteri; order Istiophoriformes; family Xiphiidae; genus Xiphias; species Xiphias gladius. The sequence goes on along the minus strand of NC_053400.1, from coordinate 21,541,542 downwards.
AGAGACAGAAGAGCAATATCTCAAAAGTCTTCTCAGAATACCTAGATGTCTTGTCTTTTAGCGTTTTGCAAAAGTCTCAGTTTTACAAAAAAACACACCCCTTAAAGGAATCTGTTACTTCATATTGCTTTGAGAAAGCCCTGGAGGCATAATCCTTCTTCAAGCATTAAGATTCACGGTTTCTTCTCAGAGACAGTTTTTATAGATGTTGGAAATTTAAAAAAGCATTTTGGCAAACTCTCCATTTGTGCTGCTAACATCTGTTTCCCTGATAACACTTCAGATTACAGCCAGCAAATTAAAATCTAATTATTTAATATATATGGGGTATCAACAAAAGGCTTACTGGGTACCTATACCAAGAGAAATATGTACAGGAAGTACAGGGGCAGATGACACGAGATTAGGGAATAAGGAGGTAACAGTACGAGTACTGCAAATATTATTACTGGATAGCAAGGAAGGACGAATGGGGAAAAACTGGTCACAGGGTTGATATTGCAATGAAATGAACTATGGTGTCATTTATTTTAACATACTTATTAACACAATGTCATCCATTTTTCTCTTGCCTGTGTAGGTAGCAAATCGTGCTCATGTGTGCTGGTCACCTTTAGGTGTATGATGCTTGAATAGAAAATATATATTCAATCATTCATTTCAAGTCCTGGGTATGCTGTTAAATAAAGTGATCCCTTGTTAACCTCCTTTTCACTGTAATTAAAGCTTAGTTATGGGGTTTGCAGAATGTAAAATAATGTTTATTACCCCATTATTCAATGCACTTACTCCCTTGTATCTTATTGTTAAGTCTTTAATTTGTGCCCCTTATGTCCAAAGTATTTACACTGTAATTTGCAGGCTGTATTCTAAACTGTTATAATTTTCCTTTACTATTGCAACTACTGCAGATGGGAAAGCATTATTGTTTTCCCCTCTCCCCGTCCCAGACCGGCCCCCCTTGCACCGCTAAAAAGGTTTTACTTAGTTAGATTAGTTGTTTAGCTTGTTGCCGATGAAGTGCGCTGTTTTGTGTAGAGTCAGCATTTTTCTCTACTGCTGGCTCTCTGCAGTTGTACTTTGTTTGCCCCCTCATTTTTTAATTTCACGGCTGTGTGATTAATTTTCAAGGGCATTTCTGCCACAATTAATTTCTGTCCCACCACAATGTTGTCTGCAAAACACCTGAATGAAGCATTATTGAATACATAAGGTAAATGTCAGCTGACTCACACACAGACTCTGCCTTCAAGAGTATTTCAATCTCTTCATCTCTGTGAACACCTTCCTGCTAATGGAAAGAAAAAGCAGTGGGCTACAGCTGCACTGGTGATAAAATATATTCCACCTACGGGAACTCTACACTTTACAAAACCTAAATTCAAAAGACATTCCTTCTACTTCTTCTTTGAATTATGAACTACACGTTGCCAGCTGTCATTCTCCGTAACAAAGGAATGCACAAATGAGCCCCCACACTTTCATAAATATTAATATTGATGTCACACACACATTAATCATTAGCATATGAAGATAATCCCCTAAGTGAGGATCCCCTCTCTTTATAAGGTGGTCAAAAAGTTACAATACAAAGAATGAAAAAGATTCAAATGGTTTTTACGATTTAGGTACTTTTTCCAACAGGCCCTGAAGAGGATGCACTGTAGACTGATCCATAGGCATCAATTCCAACACCCCCACATACACACACACACATGACAATGCAGAGGGAACCAAGCGTTGTGCGATGGACCAGCACAAACCTAAAACCCCCTCAATTTATCAAAGTGGCCTCACAAATCAATGTGGATTACTTTGGGAGAAAGCATTGCTCACGTGGCAGTGCATTTCCATTACCAGACAACAATATCGGCCTTTTGGGAGGCTGCGGTAATTTTGTCTATCGATCAAAACACATGCGAAGATCACATCACCCTGTCTTAGTGTAGGCGATAACTCAAATACAGTTAAAAGGCAAAACTATCATCTCTGTGTGGATAATAGCATATAAACAACACACACACAATCACACACACACACACACACACACACACACACACACACACACACACACACACACACACACACACACACACACACACACACACACATTTGTACATAAACACATATCCATGAGCGCACACACACACACTGCACTGCACAAACATACCCCAATCATACAATCACATCACTGTAGAGGTCAGTCCAGTCTCAGGTAACATATTGTCAAATAATAAAAGGATTATCCCTGTAATCCAAATGGTGAACACTTCCCCCTACAGCAGTGGGTGTCACCTTGCCTGATGTCACTCTGCAGCGATGAGAAAACTTTGCAGCTTCAAACAATGTGTGAAATTCAGATAAGCCGACCAATCCAAATATGTACATTTTAAGCCTTAAATGAATAACTCCACATATGGGGAAATACGCCTAATCGCTTTCTGGCAGAGAGTTAGATGAAAAGACTGATACCACTCACATATCCGTCCATTCAATACGAAGCCCCAGCCGTCAGTCAGTTAGCTTAGCTTAGCACAAAAACACGATAAAGGTTCAAAAAGACAGAGGGGCACGTTTCTTTTTATCTCACATCTTCTTTCTTTGGCCTAACAGATTAAATTATTTCTTACTACCCAAATTGATCTCCGCTTTTGCTTGTTTCTTACAAATACTGATTTTCCAGCCTCTCATGGCCTGTGAAGGAAAAACCAGTGGTGATCACATTGAACCCCAGAGTCATTCGCATTTCATTGCATTGCATCTCGCTCAAATATTCATCATCTTGATGCTTCATTCCCGAAACACAAACAACACACAGAGTTAAATCGTTTCTGGAGAGCTTCCTCAGTGTTAAACTCGATTAAAACCAAGGAGGGGTAGTTCTTCAGAAACCAGAGCACAGCCTACGATGAAACACAAGTTGACGCCAAATGAAGAGAATCGATGCATTGAGCAATCATGGTTATGGCCTGCTGCTCTTCATTTACGCTCCTCAGACTGAGGCTGAGTAGAAAGAAAAAGGTACCCTTGTTGCTCACTGGAGAGCAGCTTTCAAATGTTGTTGCTCAAGATAAACAGAGAGCTACTAGGAATTTGTTTCTTTGTGTATATAAACATCAGCTGACCTTGGAAAGCGGCATAGCAGGGAGGGTGAGAGTCAGACACACTGTGAGGGGAGGATGCTAATAATGGGAATCCTGTCAACACTTCTTATGCTCTCCTGTTATTCATCTCACACCTATTTGCTCCTCTCTGCTCTCTGTCCACTTAAAATCAGTTACTGATGAGAAATATTTCCAGCGTGTATATATATATATATATATATATATGTATGTATGTATGTATGTATGTGTGTGTGTGTGTGTGTGTGTGTGTGTGTGTTTGTTTGTGTGTGTGTGTGTGTGTGTGTATGTATTAGTGCAGCATGTATGGGGGAAGTGCTCAAATCTGGGTTTTTCCAGAGGTGGGATTTGTCTCCTCCATCTCTCACGCACTGCAGTAAGTAGAAAAAAAGTGACAAGTACTTTGGCCGCAGACTGAAGAATGTCACGTCTCCTGGGTTACTCCAACCTGTCCATCAGTGTCACTCGCCATCCTTTTCTACGTTTTAGGGCTGCAAGTCACAATTATTTTTAGGTAATCTGTTGATTATTTTATCGCTCAACCAATTAATCATTTGGGCCATAAAACGGCAGACAAGTGTAAAAAAAATCATCATCACAATTTCACAAAGGCCACACTGAGATTTTCAATTCATTTTTGTCTAACCATCAGTCCAAAACAAAAAGATATTTCATTCTATGTTAAAAAAGAACAAAGAAAATCCACAGTCAGTCATATTTATAAAGCTAGAGACGGTGTTGATCAAATATCAAAATAGCTGCTAATTAATTTTTCTGTTGAGCGACTAATCGATTAATCGACAAAGCTTCGGATCTAAAAGTCTTCATTCTGTTGCATAAACATGTTTCTATTCCTGGAAAGATGGTGAGAGGAAAAATGAGGAATGGAGGCACACAAACATTCGCAAAAGCAGCAAGGCAGTATTCTGCTGCCCACACAAAAACCTGTGAGACATACAGAACATACATTAACACAAAGTGCATGTATAATATCTTAGATATATGGTATTTATCTGCTGGGCTTGAACAGAAAGGGTCTGGATCAGGGACACACAGTTGCTCCTGCCACAAGTTTTGTTGTGTAATTTGTCCTTTGAAGGAAGAAGGGACACTACTGCAGCGCTGGACAAACAAAACCCAATTAGCTTTAGTTCATCCCCTTGGTGTTCTTCCACTGACGCAACATAAATCATGTACAACTTTTTAATCTTATCCCATATTAGTTAATTTATCAGCTAAATGAAGCTGAGAAATGCAAAGTCTAAGCTCTTACGCCACATTTAAAACCATGATCACAATTGTTCCCTTGACCATGAGAAGCCAAACCAAACCTTAACCATAGCGACGTCACATCATATAAGTGATTTTTCAACAGTGATTTAACAGTTTTGCAAAGCACAGACAAACCATGTCGTCCTGCCAATTGGGACGTCAGATCGGAAAACGCTTTCCGAAGGTCGTTCTAGAGGGCATCGACGAATGATGCATTTTGTGGTTTAATTGGTAGCACTTGCTGAAGAAGGGCAATTTTAAATGGTATGACCACAAGGCTAGCTGTGGGGGTAACTATCTTGCAGTAATGCATGGGATGGTCTCCTGTCGTTCCCGTCCGATAGTAAATGCAGCATTATTCTACTACATAATTAAAAAAATGTTGGGTATTTGGATGAAAACTCAAAAAGTGAACATCAATCATTTTATGGTGAAATAAATGTGTGTACATTTTACACGGATGTAACTTAACAGATACATAATGTGCAAACAGGTGTTTGCCTTTACATCCACCGTGAAGGTACAAATTTGTACGAGTTCAGCCTGAAAAAAAAAAGGGTACAGATACTAAAGTCATAGACGTTAGCACACTGATTTAAAGGCCTGTATGGTGCAACACTGCAGAGACCAGGATTCAGGTTCCAGCAGTGGTGCTTCCAGGCTCAACAGGCACAGTTATGACTGTTCACTGGTTGCAGCACTAGTGACTTCTGTTCTGTTGGGTCTGTCTACATGGTCGGCTTCTGTCTACACCCTGCCCAAGACAGGAGAGATGGGAGTTTGCAGCAGCAAGGACTGCAGTGCAGATAGAAGTGATCACTCCAAACAGGGAGAGAAAGGGCACAAAAAAAACCAACAAACTGATTTTATTATAATTGCCTAATGATTATTATCATTATTATTTAGGTTATTTAGGTTATTGAGGTTATTTGGTACATTTTGGTCACTTTAGGACCTAATTAAGAGCAAAGGATAAATACTTGCTTTAGAAAAATCCACTGGCAGGAAGCACACTGTATTGTACCATATTTGCATGTTGCTTTAGACCCAGCAACATGCTTTCATGCTCAAAGGTTCAACTCAGCTCTGCTTTCTTCTGACAGTGTGATATTTTGATCAGATCCTCACTTGTCATGTTTCAAAGGGCTAGAATGTTTGCAGCCCGCAGGTTCATCAAACATGCACTGAGGTCTCCTTTCAGGTGTGTGGATCAACCCCCTCGCCAAGTAGATAGTTGACCGACAATTCTGAAAAACCCCAGCTGAGCTTCAATGACACCTGATTTTCTTTCCTTTGTCTGTCAAAGAAAAAACATCCTTACCAATTTGACAAAATATTCACAGCATTTGATTAAAAAAAAAAAAAAAACACTGGAAAGTGAGAAAACACAATCAAATACTGAAACTGCAAAGGATACAATGGACATGAATTAGGTTAGAGATTGCTGGTTAAAGAATGTTGTCTTGGTTAAAAAATTGTATGTAAACAGTACTGTGCAAAGCTTTTAGGCCTCTTAAATTTTAGATTCTTATCCATCATGCAGTATCATCAGGGAGGCGTCTGATCGGTCCCGAACTTCATTCTGCAGCATGACACAACCCCAGACTTACAGCTAGAGTCACAAAAAGCCATCTTCAGTGACAAAAAGAACAAGGAGTCCTGCAACAGATGGTCTGGCCCCCAAAGAGCCCTGATCTCAATGTCATGGAGTCAGTTTGGGACAGAAGAGACAGAGGACACTGAGACCGACTAAGTCCACAGAAGAACTGCAGCAGCTTCTCCAACAACCAACCTGACAAGTTCCAAGAAAAACTGTGCTCAAGTGTACCGGGAAGAATTGGTGCTGCTTTAAAGGCAAAGAGTGTTCACACCAAATACTGATTAGTATTAGGTTTAGTTTTAGAATTAGTTTTTTTCTGTTTACTGCACTTTGTAAGGAGTTAATTAAAAAAAAAAAAATTAGTCATAGCATCAGTTTTTGAAAGCATCCTCAGTTTACTTTTTGTGCCTAAAACCTCAGTCTAAGATATAAAAGCCCATTTCATTCCCCCTGTTATTCACCACTAAGTTAGCGCCAGCACCACTACTTCCTGCACTGGCACTCAACAGTGACTTTGGATGTAAATCATGCATTGAAGAATCATCCATATGAAAGTTATTCCTGGAAGGACATTTCTGTTGTAGTGTCTCACTTCTAACAAAATTTCACTCAGTGTGATCATGTTGCTGTGGGGAACCAACAACAATGGTGAGTAAGCTGAGTAGTTGGAACATGAGCAGAAAGGAACAGCTAAGAAGATGAGGAACTGAGAAACAGGGGGAATGATAGAAAAAAAAAAACAGCAGCTGATGGTGCAGAATACAGACATGGCCTCACACTTATTATCCTGTCCAGTCTAACTGCTGTCCGGAAAGTACAGGAGAAGCCCATGAGCTTGTACGGCTGAGCAGTTGCACACATAAACTTGAGTTGTCAAACACAGTTTTCATCGTCCAGTGCCGGCTAATGAGAGGGATACAGAGTCACGAGACAGGGCCAGACTCACTACTCCATAGAACCGCAGCTGTTGCTGACTTCAACCATGTCGCTCTCCATCCTCATTCCGCTAATAGAAGTCACTCTTCTCTGAATCCTTTTGTTGTTCCTTTGCTTTCATATTTCTTGTTGTCTCTCTCTCACAGCATGTGTCATTTCACCCATGACAAGCCTCTTCTCGCTCTGATCTTCATGTGCTACAAGCTCTCTCTCTTTCTTGCACTCGCTCCTTCTCCGCCATAATGCTCAGTGCAGCAGGCGACAGAGAGAGACACACACGCACACGCACACACACACACACACACACACACACACACACACACACACACACACACACACACACACAGTCCCCTGATTCCATCACCTCCCTCATATGATGCTGACTGGGAGCCAGCCATAGTAACTGTCTCTGGTTGCCATAGTAACCGGCATTGATGCGGTCCTAATCAAAGTCGACACTGAACAACAATACTGCTTCTACACTCATCCAGCACTTTACTAGGAACACCTGTCCACCTGCTTATTCATGCAATTATCCAACCGGCCAATCATGTGGCAGCAGTGCAATGCATAAAATCCTGCAGATACAGGTCAGTAACTTCATCTAATGCTCACAACAAACATCAGAATGTAGAAAAATATGATCACAGTGGCTTTGAACATGGCATGATTGTTGGTGCCAGACGGGCTGGTTTGAGTATTTCTGAAACTGATGGTCTCCCGGGACTTTCCCACAACAACAGTCTCAGTTCTTCACTGAATGAAAAACATTCAGTGAGGAACAGCTCAGTGAACGGAAACACCTTGTTGATGAGAGAGGTCAGAGGAGAATGGGCAGACTGGTTGGAGCTGACAGAAAGGCTTCAATCACTCAGATAACCACTCCGTACAAGTGTGGTGAGCAGAAAAGCATCTCTGAATGCACAACACGTCGAACCGTGAGGCGGATGGGCTACAACAGCAGAAGACCATCTTGAGCTCCACTCCTGTCAACCAAGAACAGGGACCCGAGGCTGCATTGGGCACAGGCTCAAAACTGGACAGTTGAAGACTGGGAAAACGTAGTCTGGTCTGATGAATCTGGATTTTCTGCCGAGGCAGATAGTAGGATCAGAATTTGCCATCAACAGCATGAATCCATGGACCCCACCTGCCTTGTGCCAACAGTCCAGGCTGGTGGCGGTGGTGTAATGGTGTGGGGAATGTTTCTAACATATTGTGGAATCCACGCCACGAAGAATTGAGGCTGTTTTGAGAGCAAAGGGAGGCACCATCCAATATTAGCATGGTTTTCCTAATAAAGTGCTTGGTGAGTGTCATTTCACAGTTATAGACCACTTCTAATCGTATCAAGATGCTTCCATTTCCATCCTGGATAGAAAGCCTTATTTTTTGGAGGACTACAGTGTGTTTTGGTTCACCTGCAACTGGACTGCAGTAGGTGTGGAGAGGAATCATGAAAGTACCATGTGGAGCTGGTGTCTCACACAGTGTCTCACACAGTGTCATGATTTTCTAGGTGTTAGGCCCTCATCTCTTTTCTGTTGCTCACTGTTGTTAACTCTTTTGAAAAGATTTTTCTTCTTTTTCTGCAGCACGAAAATGCTCTGTGTTGTGACTTGCTATCCTCGGCAATTGTACGCATTTCATACTCTTTGCTGAGAAAGCTTATTTTATTGTCAGGCGTTTCCATGACACCTACTGAAACACCCATAAGCCGCACCATCTCCTACCCAGCAAATAACACAATCAGAGAAGCTCTTACATCCGTCAAACAGCCTGCAAAAGCCTTCAGTACTGCCTTTTATAGCCTGCATGCAGGAAAAATGTCTGATTTCATCCCCAAAAATTACCTTAACAAGGCTTTACAATGGGAAAGTTGCATTAAATTTCTTGAAGGCCAAACTATTTCAACATATTACTTCTAAAACGTTTTTCACAGCTTTTATCAGCAGACAGAAGATTTATTACCAACCTTTTGCACAACAGCACAACATTCTGTGGTATGTGTTTACAGTCATGCATGCATTGATGAACTGTTATACATAAACACACTAGGGCTGCAGCTAATGATTATATGATTATATTAATTATTATCGATTAATCCGTCAAATATATTCCCGATTAATTGTTTAATGCACAAAATGTTTAGAAATTGTGAAAAATTCTCAGCAAAATTTCTTAGAGCCAAAGATGACCTCTTCAAATCATTTGTTTTGTCTGACAAACAGTTTTTTTTAATCCAAATACATTCAGTTTACAATGATATAAAATCAGAATCACGTTTGAGATGTGGGAACTACAGAATGTTGAAAAAAAATAAATGAAACAATGAATCGTTTGTCAAAATAGTTGCTGATTAATTCTCTGTTTACTGACTAATCTTTTTAGCTGTAAAATACACACACACGCACACACACACACACACACACACACAGAGTTTTCATGCAGGAGGCTTTCTGGCTCTGGTTCGCCCTTACTAAGCACAGTGAAGGGGTATCGATGCAGCATATTTTTAAGTTTGACACTGCAGTGCTGTGGTAGTGATGGAGACTTTTGCTGAATAAGAAATTAGAGTAAATAAGAAATTGTTTACTGATTTGGTTTTTATGTGGGCTTATGTGTGTTTTTTCAACAAAATAACATACATATATAAAGATGGAAGCTATATTATATCTAGCTACCGATATGTATGTATATATCCATAGCTATAATATATATGTATATAGTGTTCTATATACACACACATATATAATATGTATATGTATTATATATAATATACATATTATACATATATATAATATAATATATATGATATAATAAATATAATATTATATATATATATACATACATACCGTCATACTTATATGGCTCACCCAGTGTCACATACATATATTCATGAAAGAGAGAGAGAGAGGGAGAGAGAGTCTTTTAGGATGAAATGGATTTCCACGTTTTGCCTACTAAGGTTGTCACATGGAAACAAAAAATAAAAAAAACACATTGTTTGTGACAGACATGCATACTCCAGAATTCTAAATGTGCAATCCCAGAGGTGCTCGCACTCCTGCAGCCACAGCTGAAACATGGATCCGACAGAGAGGTAACCTCCAGGGACAGAAAAAGGCAGTGAGTTGGATCAAAAAGAATGTAGATTATGAGAGGGTGTGTGGGGGATGAGGCATGCTAACCAAGCTGAAGTGATGCCAAAAGAAATACTCTGAGCTGGTAAGGAGGGGGAGGGAGCTGAAATATCAACCTGAGGGAGGAGCTGATGGCCCAGGGGTCGGTTGGCCTCCTTTGCACTACGCAAACATATCCACAGATTCCCCATCATCCCCCGCAGCACGATCAAAATCTTGGGCTTTGCCCCTATTATTCTTTTATTTCAGCATAAATTCATTCTTCTCATTCTCTTAAATCAGATTTTTTTTTTTTTTTTTAAAACAACTTGTGAATTAAGAGAGAAAAAACAGCAACTCCCACAATCCACTCCAGCCCCAGGACAACTCTAAATAAATGAGCATTTACTACTATTCCCCATTGCAAAAAACAGTAGAGAAAACAGATTTTTCTCCCTCCAAAACCTGCTGAAAGATGCAAAATGTGAGTAGGCAGTGCCTGATATGGTGATGAAGATACATTTTCATAATCTAAAAAGACAGTAACCCATCACTGCTGATTATGTAATAATTATAAATACAACCGAGGTGTGCACAGAAAGACTGCCAACAGACAGACCAACACAGCAGCCGAGGTGAAGCTAAGAAGCAGGACGTTTCTACAGCGGAACCTCAGCTGTGGAGAGAAAATAAGAGCCCCTCCTGTCATTTCTGGAGGCTTTTTGCAATTATTAAAGTCTCACCAATGCTCCTCAAAAAGGCAGATGTGCGAGACTCTCAGATCAATCAGTCCTGTACTTTGTTCTCTCGTTCTCCATCTTCTTTTTTGTGTTACACACACACTTACACACATGGAGGAGCGTGCAAATCCACAAATTCTTGGCAAATGTCCAGAGATTAACTGTTTGGCCTTTCTCTTTGTTCCCAGTCCCATCTGTATTAATGAACAAACAGCGATCACAAGGAAATGCATCATTCAGGCTATTATCAGTGAAAAATGACTTTAAGAGTATGCTGCTGGACTCCACCAGGAGACGATGGCAACTACAGTACATTATAGGTGAGAAATCACTGCTATATATTGACTGAGTTTGCATGTGTGTGTGTGTGTGTGTGTGTGTGTGTGTGTGTGTGTGTGTGTGTTAGTATGTTTGTGTGTGTCTTTCCTCTGATCTGATAATCTTCTGTACACCATTAACTGCTGTTAAACATTTGACCCCCGGCCTAGAGAATTTAGCTCCAGGGCTCATTTATCCACACAGACAGATCTCATCCTTGTTACCCACTTCCAGCAGGAAACTGGTGTATTTTTCTTATTCTCACTGTCTTTGAGAAGGCGCAGAGAGCCAAAGTCTTAACGCCGCCTTTGGGCTGTTCCACTAGCTTATGTAGCAAAATGCAATCTTTGGTTGTTTTGTTGATCTCTTTAATCTGTGATTCTGAAAAGGTGACTCCTGTTCCTGTCCTGTTTAAGGCCTCACAGCGTGGCGGCAAATAACGATTCACGATTATTACTGATTAACCAGCCAATTACTTTCTTGATTAAGCAAGTAATCATCAAGTATTTTTTTAAAAGTTGTGAAAAACACCTTCAACAATTTCTCATAACCCACAGTGATGTCTTCATTTTGTTTGTTTTGTCTAATCAAGAGTCTAAAACCTAAATATATTCAATTTACTAATTATATGACAAAGGAAAGTAGCAAATCCTCACATTTTAGAAGCTGAATCCAAAGAATTTTTGGCATTTTCTTGAATTATTACGGAAATGGTGAAACAATTGATTTATCTTCTGTGGATTGACTAATTGATTAATTGACTATTCGCTGCAGCGCTCCCTCAAAAGTTTATGTTACAAACGAATCATGTCCAGGCAAAAAATATTTATTCCCGTACCGCTGACACTTTCTAACAGTCGCAACATAGAGAGAGATTCACAGTCTTGCACTCACTTGAACACACAAAAAGAGAAGGAAGGAGTTGCGTGATGAATGGAGAAAGAGCTCGAGCGAGAAGTTGAAAACACCCCCCCAATTCTGCCATTGAAAACAGGTGTTAAGATGATCTGACACACTTTGTTTGAAGCATACCGACATGATGTCGACACAGCCTGCACGGCAAAACCAGCTCGTTGGCAGAGCAGCAGCTGCTTCAGGCCTCCTCCTGAGGCCTTTTCTATTTCTCCAAGATAAATGAGTATCTATCGCATAGCACACAGCTCTTATAAAGCACTTGCTTTAAAATTTTAATCATTCATGATTATGACAAACTTAACAACCATTAATTTGTTAGCACTCTGAAAAACTAACTGCACGTATATACCGCTTTTCTCGTCCCATCGATCAATCAAAGCGCTTTACACTACATGCCACATTCACCCATTTGCACACACATTCAGTGGAAATTTGGGGTTCAGTATCTTGTCCAAGGACGGCTCAGCATGCAGACTAGAGGATGTCTACTCCGGCTCTATACACAAGAGCACACATTCACACACCTATGACCTCCCCTCCCACATGTGTACACATGAAAGCACCATCCAACACAACATAGTTGCTAATCATAGAACAAAGGATGGCTCCAGTCAGCAGGCTTTCTCACTGATCAGCTATAGAAAGCAGAAGGGAGCAACGACAGTCAGCTTTGTTACAACAGGAAGATGTTACAGCTCAATAGCAGGTAGGGGATAGAAGTCAAACACATCAACAAAGCTCCATCTGTCTGTGAGCGCTGATATCAGACTTTCATGCTCATGATGGCCTGTTGTAGCACGCCAGTGAAAAGAGCTTTTTTTTTTTTTAAAAAAAGGAAAACCCTCTAATCATCTTCACACATGTCAAAGGCTGGAGGAGAAGTGGATGTCTGTCACTTCACTGGAAACTAAAATGCTCCATTCACTCCAAATAAAAGATGAGTCTGCTTCGTAAAGCTTCTCTTTCCTTCCGGATTTAACATGAACATAGTAGCACAATAGATGTAAACACAGGTGTTGTACAGATGCAGCACCTTTGAGTCTTTGCCTCAATGCAACACCCTCGTCTTATAAACCAACAACAGATTAACTCATGACAGACATTTGCCTGTGGTCATCCTCCGTTTCTCTCGCTGCCCCGGTCACTCTATTCTGGTTTCCCTCCCTCCCTGTGAGCTCGGTTCAACTGTTGGCCTTTTCTATTCAACAGTCTGCAGGCGGACCTGCTGGCAGCCGGGTCAAGGCTGTTTGTAAAGAAGTGCAGCATCAAGCGTTCTGTCAGACTAACACAGAGGCACACAACAAACAGGAGCAGGCGTAGGAAAGAAAAGTAGGATTTCTGAGAGAGATCTGAGATGCGTGCACATACAAATATATCATGCATTCACAACATAAAACAATTTCTACAAATACATGACTCTATATCACCCTCTTTTTAATCCTCTCCGTCCTCCCAAATGTATTTGCAAGGTCAGTTCATGTCTGGAAACGTCCAGAAAAACAGAAAACCTACTGCTTTCATCACACATGCACCAGCTTCACTCTTCAAAGACCAAAATGATTCATAATAGAGGCTGTTTGTGTTTTATGTGCGTACATTTGGGTGTGCACACATGCATGAAAGGGCCTGCGAAAACAAGTGTGTACCCACCGTGCAGAGATGTAATGTGTGCGCACACATGTGCAAGCACAGATACGTGTTTGATCATTCTGGGGTATCCAAAGATCCCCTTCACTCATGCTCTAAGACGTCCAAATACTCTGCTCGGAATAATAATTTGTGTCTGATATGGCATTCGCAATAATTACTTCGGTAAAAATTCTTGATGAAAATAATCGTGAGTTGCAGTCGAAGAGTAAGTAATGTACGAGGAAGGTGCACTTGCACCAGTTCGACTGGCCAGCACAGTACTTTGCAAGATGACGATGCATTGCATTGCAAAAGTTAAGGCAAGTTCAACGCCTTTGGACGACCCTGTATTTTTTTTTTCCTGGAGTCTCTGCGTCAACGCAGGGGTCTCATTGAGAGCTCTACATTTTTTGACCCATCACTATTGTCAGTATGAACTTAGACTCAGTGAAGAGGCTAAGAACTTCAAAGAAAATTCCCTTAATCTGGTCTCCTAAGAGAACAAAAAATGAGACGGAAGTGGATACGTTAATATTGTCAGATCTTCCACAGAAATAAAACCACAACATTTATCCTTTTATTTTGCATTGTACTATGCCTGGTTGACAAAGCAGTCTCTTGTGAAATGCAGTTTTTCAGCCAGGTTGCTTCTTTGCTTCATTAGGTTATACATAGCGAAGAAGAAGAAAAGAAAGGGGGGACACCATGTAACAAAGGGACTTGGGTCTTAACATGGCACGCACTGAAGACACTCAGATCATCCTGTTCCCGGTGCTGAACACGGACCATGAACAAACCAAAAATATCAGAGTGTGAGCGGATGGAGGAACGAGACGAGGCAGAAAGTCCTGATGTGTCTCCATCTAGAAAGGGTATTAAGCTGAAATATTAGAGCCTCTCTGAAACACTGCATGCACGTGTGCTAACACTGTAGCAAGGACAAACTGTTCTCTCCCCTTATGGTGCTCACTGGTAGCACTGGAGTGGGGGCAGGATGCACTGGAGGGCCCGGAGAGTAACGAGGAGCAGCGGGCTGAGTGCCTACTTACTTATTATGGAAAGGTGCAGCAGGAAAGTGAATTACAACTGTTCAGCGACACCTCTGGAGGGACCGAGCACTAAAACTACATGACATCATCGTACCACACACCCACTTTAAATACAAGACTGAGGTCACTGCAGATGTTAACAAAAAAAAAAAAAAGAACCCTAAAAAAACCACCAACAGGACAAGTCAAAATGAAAGTAAACACAAGACAGATGATTGATGGGAATCCATCTAATTAGCTGATCAATATGAGATTTAAGACAGGCCAGTCCAGCCGGGAGTGGTCTGGTCTGAGAGCACTCTCCATTTAACTCCATTTAATCTAAACTGACGAGACGAGTACAGCGGCTGGGGAGCCACGTCCTCTATTGACAGCTGGGAATAAATGGATCATCAAAGCAACAAAGTGGAGCTTTGTGTTGAGTCCCAGAATAATGTCTCTGTCACAACTAGATGGTCATCAAATCCTATGATAATGTGGCTGCTGGACAAACTCATGATGCCAATACAAAATGTACGGTTGTGACTTAAGTCTCACATTACAAGGAAAACTTTCTTCTTCAGAATCTCTCCAGAATCAGTGTCTCTGTTACAGAATATGCTGTCGAAAGCTTTCACTTGGACGTCTTTCCGCTGAAGAAACAGTCCCTGTGAAAACTGTTCTGTGGATTATGCAGAATAACAGAGAAATTATTTTTTTGACTTAAATGGAATTCTTCAATCCTGTGAGCACTACAAAAACGTCTTGGAGATGGATATCTCAAGATCGGGAAAAAAGAAACCAAACCATCTGCACGATTCCACAAGAAAGTGAGAAAAAATGTTTTGTAATTTTTGTGAACCGACCCTTTACTGGTTCCCTGCATCAGATGAATATTTTACTGTATAATTTTCAAAACATACCTGCTTTACAAGAAAAAAATAAGTGTATTTGTTCTGATTATGACAGCTTCTGTTTTAGATTAATCGTCCTTTGCTAAAAAAAAAAAAAACAGTGCAACCCTGGTAATTATCAGTTTCTGTTTCTTTTGTATTTAAACCTGTAGCAGTTCTGCGCTTTACTCAGCTGTCTGCGCCAAAATCCAGAATCAGTAAGTATTACAAGGACACAGTACAACATTTCCAGTCACTGAGCAGAAAATGAAGCCCAGAGAAAGGTGAAAGAGAGCAAACCTGCATAGTGACACCAATGGCACATAAATTACTTTATTGAAATAGAAATCAATGTGTATCTAAGATCAATAATACTAACAGCAGATACTCAAAAACATTTGTTGGCTATTCATGCACTACATTATATTATTAGGAGTTTCATTGGACCTGAAACTATTGTTCATAAAGATCTTCTTTTAAAATCAGACAAAAAAAGCTTATAAAAAGCTTCATACTCACTTGACACTGGGTTGGAAGTACTGATACTCACTCTGAAGGCAGAGAAAGACGAGTGATTGGATGTAACGTTCACACTTCTCCGTTCACTTTGATGTTGAGTCATGAGCGACGCCAAAAGTACGTTTTTTTAATAAATAGTGCCTCAGTATTCCTGATAACAACCACATCTGTATTCACTTCATTCTCATGCAACAGACAGAAAGCCTTTTCATCAAAATGGTGACCATATCGAAGGCAACACTGCAGACTTCACTTTGAAGTAGGAGTCTACTGTATGTGTGTGCATGTTTGTTTGTGTCTTTAGACCTGTTGCCAGGATACTTCCAAAGCCTAATAAGACGGTTAATTAATGATGATTCACACTCCCTTGCTGCGGAGAAGCAGAAACAACACAACTAAATGATTAAATCAAACATGTCACCTCTTTGTCTTTGCCTCCTACCAGCACTCCTGCACTCTATTCCTCACAAAGACCACTCAAGAGAACAGGGTATTTTCAAGGCTGCTTACAAGATTCTGATTGCAACAACCAGATTAGATATGCCCGAATCCAAAATCTTTCCACTAAACTCATTTCCTCTGAGAGGCCTCATAGAAAACTGCCGACCTGTGTCCACCTCATCTTTTGTACTTTCCTGGCTTTCCAGTTGGAAGACAGCACTAAAACACAAAGCCTCGACGAGAAAAATCCGATTCTTTTTTTTGTGTTTAGAGTCAAGCTTCAAGACAGAAATCCCTGAAAAAACCAAAAAGAACCAAAAACAAAACAGAAGTCTATACTCACGCTAGTGGTTCTATGAGTCAGTACTAAGGCACAGTAAGCTTAGTTTAGCAGGTTTACTTTGTGCTATCTTAGTTTAATGTGTTAGCATGCTAATATTTGATAATAGCATTAAATACAAAATACAGTTTGTATACAGGCTGATGGGAATTTCGTTAGTTTTGCTGATATTTGGTCATAAACCGAAAATAAACATCTTCTGGAACAATGAACAAACAAAACTTTGTGTCGATGAAGAGAACAGAAAAATTCAAATTTGACCTACTGGTGGCACTAAACGAAAAGTCAAGGGAGCACCAAACTCAGTAGGCTTCATCCTCTGGGGAACAGGAATGATTGCACAAAATTTCATAATAATCCGCCCAACAGTTGTTGAAATACTTTGGTCAAGAACAAAGTAGAGACCAACATCATCATCCCGAAAGCCATGCCAAAGACAGAGTGCCTCCCAGTATGACCCCGCGACATAACCACCCTTCTATTCCCCCCAGCCTTCTATTCAAACTCACACACACACACACACACACACGTACTCGGGCAGATTAGTGCAGAATTTGCTGACGGTTGGTGCAGCGGAAAGAGCTGCCTCACATCAAACACCAAGAACACCGTCTTAAGGCATCGTTTTTACGGCACAGTCTGTAGATTGTTGGAGTGGTACTTTTTAGAGAGGCTGTACACAAAATCAACATTCGTCTTCTTTCACACAACCAGGAGTGCAGGGGAGGGGAAAAAAAGAAGAAGTAAATCCTTTTTCTTGAGCTAGAGAGGAGAGGAAATATCTTAATGAGAGGAAGAGATAGAAAGCATCAAAATCTAACATGAATTGGTAAATGATGACTGCAATGACTCCTTCTGATGGATTTATATATTCACATATTTTGTCTAAAGTGTCTTTATTCTCTTTGGCAGGAAATGAGAGGCAGTTTGTGTCATGTGTGTTTGGACACTTGGATCGGTTCCGAGCTTAATTAATGGAGATGTGAGGTGGACGGTAATTTGTTCTGCATGTCTGCTGCTGACAGCTGCAGAGGCCCTTTCGGCTCGCCCGGTCTCGACGCCTCATTTATTGGCCAAACCTGGCAGGGCTGCGTGATTCACAGCCAGCAGGTAAACCTGCCGGTAATCTGGCCGGAAGCGGCAGAGTGGTGGCGACTGAATGCCAGGCCTCACGTACTCTGCAGACCCAGAGCCTGCACTGCTCATCGTAACGGGCCTGTGTCATCTTTTGTCGCCCCAATTACAGCGACAGGAAGTCACTCCGTCTGGCTGCTTGTCTGCCGGGCTAAAGAGTTGCAGCAGGGGTGTGGGATGATTACAAGCGTCGAGTTGGGCGCAAAAAAGAGCGAGATATTTGTAGGATTAGTCTCTGTCAGCTGGGCAAGTGTGTGCGTGTGAGATATTATACTGTCAATCACACAGCGCTGAACATCAGAGCAGTAAAGATGTGAGGAGTGTGGAAAATCGGGATGAGGGACACAGAACAACTGACATGCACAATTCTGAGATGGGATATATTATGTGTACGTTTCTCAGCGTGCACGTGCATGCGCGTGTGTGTGTGTGTGTGTGTGTGTGTGTGTGTGTGTACAAGGAGGGACAAGCAATACCAGTCATCACACAGAGATCCTTAATGATGTCCGACACTTGTCTGTAAGATACTCGTGTTTCATATAAACATCTTAACCAATTTAGGACCTCAGCTTGAACATGTACAAGCTGCACTAAAGCGTTTGTAACAGATATTCAAGATAATGGCCTCCTTTCTAACTCACCACCATGAGGACTATTAACTGCTTACACACTAAACTCACACACATCGAGCCAGAGAGAGGGAACCGTTTCCTTCTCTAAAATTAGGAGAAGATTAGCTCTGCCTCTGCAGAGTCTTAAAGCTGTACAAAGCAAGCTTTTGTGCACAAATACACTCATCCTATTGGATTAAAAGCATCCCATCCCACCTAACTGAGACGCTGTTGATTTGTCTTATTTACTCAAACCTAATTTCTTGATAGAGAGGGACACAGTTTTCTAATCAAATCAGCTCCCAGCTCCCAGTTTCAAATAACCAAAGATGCTGCCGTTTCTGCCATTATAAGCTGACATTTATTGTACACAATATTGTAAAACATGACGCCAAGTGGTGCGGAGCTGAAAAATATCCTTTCCAGACCACGTATATTTACACAAAAGCCTTGATTGTTAATTCTGTGAAGATTTAAAACGTAGTTAACAGTGTTTTCAGCAGTTTAAAGCTCTTAACTTTACAAAGAGCGACTTTCACTGTGATTGCTTGTGGGCAAATCACTTCCATCACCAGGGTCTGCAGATGGAGGACTGGTCTCAACCACATTATCTGGGTTTTGGCGCCACTGTGGCTGATGGCTCCTGCTGCTGGCAGGCTCTTTTGTTTTCAGCACCTGACTCAGCCTGAGATACAGTACTAAACCTCTGCTCACCAGCAACATTTTCCCCTATACCTCACGTTACCTTTCACTTATACACTGTCTCCGGTTGAAGTGCCTCTTGATAAGAATTAATCTCAAGCAACTTCTTCTATAAATCAATAACTGGGACACTTTCCAGTTTACAGTATCGTGTTTTGGTTACGTTGGGAAGCAGGAAGGTTTACTGGTCTCCCTGAAGCTAAAAGGCTTCGTTTTTGTTGCCTGATTTAGGTTACATTGTAGATGAGGTCCATTCCATATAGTATTGCTTTTATCATATGAAAATTTAGGGAGCAAGCTTTTTAGTGAAGTGTCCTTCATTTCTGATGAGTTTCTGCTGGATGGACGATTATATATTTCAAAAAATAAGACTTATGTTTTAGGAAGAGAACCATTTTTGCAGCAGGCTTTGACCTTTGTTTGCAAAGTAAGGTTGGTATATGTAAGAAGTCATGTACTTGTTTTACCACTGCAGGGAACAAAGATGCATTGGGTTTTGGTGCAAAAAGATAACACAGGGTAAGATGCAGCACAGCAGGCTGACGGGCCTGAAACACAGCAGTCTGCCGAATCAGCCTGAAGTACTGATCAAGACTGTGTGTTGACCTTTGCTCTGGTTACTTACTATTCCCGAGTAAGGATACACTACACACACACACACACACACACACACACACACACACGCACACGCACGCACGCACGCACGCACACGCCAACCATACAGATGGTCCTTGTGCCACAGACCTCCCCTCACCCCTGCACTTCTGCCCCACCGCCTCTATAATTAATGGACCAGCCCTGCTTTGGGTCCCTGCCAGGAAATCAAGGAGGTGTGCGTTCATAAATATTTACAGAAACCACCATGAAGATTTGAATGTAGAGGAACACAACATCTCAATGAGATTGGTCCAAACAAACCCTGCTCTACACACGGGAAGGAGCACTGTATCATATTTAAAACATCCTCCTCCTCGACTCTTAGTGTGTGTGCAGTATCACTGAGGCTCAGCATCCTCAGGCCAATTAGTGCAGCTCTCTGCCCTGAGACTAGAAAAACTGAGCCTCTCTGAAATGCATCAGTGTTCCTTAAATAGTGAGTGAGTAGTGACCGTATAAAAATCTGACAAAAACCTTTGGTTTCCTGGGCTTTAGTAAATGGCCCATGAGGGCAATGTAGTGATAAGTGACAAATATTCCTATTTTATGGATGCTTCATATCACAATGCCATGCTGTTCGTGTCTCAATAGTCTTTAGTCATCTGATGGTATCTTTTAGGATTAGGCTGCCACACCGTTTTTCTTTTTCATTAGGCGATGAAAACTTCTATCATGGTGGATTCGTGCCACCAAACAAGCGTTGTCTAATGGTTGTACTCACAGAGAAACCTGCCCAGAAGGGGCAGGAGTGCCGGACTCTGGGCGACGTGGTTAGAGCCAGAGCCGCGAAGCTGACGGCCAGGATCAGACTCCCCAGGACCATCTGAGAGACTCCCAGAGCCAGCATGATCCTCGTCCGGGTCCGGTACTCCCTTAGCCGGGACAGGCTGCGAGAGAGCGACGCCGGGCTCAGGGACCCCGGGCCGCCGATGCCGATGCTGCCACCGCGGGGCAGCGCGTTCACCGGCATTGTCACTGGAGGATGCGACTGACACGAGTGAGCGACAAATAGCCTACAGCTGCACCAGGGGGAGGACAATAACATCCAGCGACAGCTGAACCGTTGGGTCTCAGCAGAGAGCAGTGCGCTGGCAACCGGTGTAACTCGTGGTCAGTGTCCGATGCGGATGCTCGCCATCAATTAAGATGCTCGGAGTCGCTCCAATTAGAGATGCGCTGCGGCGGATGGGAGGGGAAAGGTGAGAAAAGAGTGGACTGGACGAAGCGCCAGATGTTTACCATAACACACACAAAGTATTCATATTTTCAAGGCGAGCCGTACAAAATAAACCGCTGGAGGTCTATCTCGGGGACAGTTCCGGCAAGGAGCCCATTCCTCAAAAGTCAAAAGGCAAAATGGCAAAAAGCAAAAACGCATCATCCTGCTGTCAACCAGCCGTGCACCATTGTCACGCTCGCCTCTGCAGGCTCTCCGACCACTCACAGCGAGAGATGAAGTCTGGATGAGATGCGTGAATCAGTGGCTAGCCCGCTCCTTTCGAAGATTAAAAACAGAGGAAAAACGTCCAAATAGTTGAAATCTCGCTGAATTCTGCGTCTGTGTGTGTCTGTCTGTGTGTGTGTGTGTGTGTGTGTGTCTGAATATCCGCAGTTCTGAATGTGCAGCGCTTCTTCTGTGTGAGGCACCAGCCGTGTGTGTTTTTTTTTTTTTTTTTCAGACAACAGCAAACCTCACAGCCTGGACAGGAGGTGCACACTGCGCATTGGAGATGTGCCACACTGCGCGTCTACGTGGCGGCGAGCTGCGCGGAGTCGGTTTTACTACGATAGTGAGGGAAGGGAGGTGGGCTCTTTACTATCGGTTAAAAAAAAAAAAAAAAAAACTAAATAAATAAAGAAATAACCCTGTGAGTGATTTGTTGCCGCTGCTGGTGATGCAGTGGTGGGTGAAAACGTGGTAGGGTCTGCTCTGCGGGCGGAGATCGTCACAAGTATACAGCTTATCAAGAGATGGGGTCTTGGTTTTTGGGAAGAGGGCACATTCCACGTTTGTTTTGCATGAAAAAGGCCACAGTCCGCGTCTTAAACGTCTTTCGCCGTGTCAACACGATTCCTCGGAAGACAGCGGAATTTAAATGTGAAGTTGAGGTGGGCTTTGCCCCTTCCGAAAACAACGTGGCTGTAGATTAACCTCAGCTCCAGCCGCAGCCTCTCCTGCACGCGCAGCACCGGCACTGCGTAGTCACGGCACACTGGCTCCGTGCGACCTGCCCCTCGCCACCGCAGGCTACAGGCACCGGCCCGGGTAGGCCTGGCGAGGATGTGGACCCAGGAAATGGGACGAGCGGCACGTTGAACAAGTGGCGATCGTCGCAAAGCGTCCCGACAGGTTCGGTTTTTTGGCATCAGTGGTTCCCAACCTTTCCGGCTTGTGAGCCATTAAGAAAGGAATCAGAAGTCACCGGGGGGCCCGACCCCACACACTGAGAACCACTGGTGGCCTACATCCTGGACAGCTCCTCTAATTCTGCTTATGTTTCATCATAACCTGTTTTTTCCTCCCCAAAAAAAGCAGTTACTGTGTAGTTTTCTAAATACTTTTTATGAAAACACATATTTTAAATAGGCAGCTACTGTAAGAGCAAAACTTTACAAGAAATAAAAAAAAAAATTACTTTTGTTCCTCTTTCCTCATCAAAATGCTTTCCCCCACATGCAGGCAGTTGAAATATAAAAGGGACTACAATAAGACAGAAATATTTTGGTGTTATTTTGATTTCTCTGCCGAGAACAATACCCCGAGACGTTAAAGTCACAGCTGAAGGACTTCTGCATTTCTGACCTTGTGCAGCAGACTCATTCAGAGCTCACCTGCGCCACCTAGCCGTGAAACCTGGGTCACGCTGCTGTGGTGACCGTTGCTGGAAGGATACACAGCCAAAACTAACACTCCCAAGTAGGGATAAAACAAAGACCCATTTAGCTGATTGAACGACAGGATTAATCTGCAGTAATTTTGATAATTAAGTAATTTTTCAAACATAAATGTCAAAATTTCACCAGCTCATCAGTGATGAGAATTAGTTGTTTTTCCTGTGCTGTGTGATAGTAAACTGATTATCTTTGGCTGTGGTGGGTCAGAAAAAACAAGCAAGGTGAAAATGGTTCTGGAAAATCCTGATGGGCAATTTCACTATTTTCTTACATTTCATAGGTCCAGCGATTAATCATTTTAGAGGTTAACTGATAATGAGAAGAATATTTCATTGCAGTCCTACAAAAATGATGTATATGATACAAAGGAAAGCCAAATGGAAGTTGTGATCAGCTGAGGTGAAAAGGAAACATAGCTGCAATCACAGCCACAACTCCTTATAAAAATAAAAGAAATCACAGTTCACTTTGTTGGTAAAAATACAAACAAAATCAAAAACAGCCCCCCCCCCCAAAAAAAAAGAAAAACCAAACTTCTTTTAAGACACAAGCTCTTTACTTTAAAAATGATTTTATTTATTAATACAGTGGTATACTTAAAATTGTGTTGCAGAGGAGAAAAAAAGTCAGCCACACGTGAAGAGCTAATATCCAATTAAAGCCGTGTTATATCTAAAAATAAAATGGTACTGGTGTGCCATACATAATATATTGTCTATTAGTACAAAAATACATTTAAGGGCACACAATACAGCATCCAGTATCACAAATCAGTGAGGGGGATACTTTGAGAGCACACCCTTTTAAAAGAACATGTTTTAAATGTATTTTAGCCCAAGTATTTTCCTGATCCTTGAATAGCCATAAAAAGACCTTTTTGTGACCTTAACATAGTGTGAATATGCTGGTAGAAAAGGTGTCTGTACGTATTATTGTCAGGTTTTAAGTTCCAAGGCTCGAGGGGTATATCCAGAATACAAAGATAACCACGTTTAATTTTTTTCCACTTTTTAAAACATGTTTTCTCTAGGTTTTATACAAAAAAGAAAGACATACAAAAAGTTCATTTACAAACAAAAGAAACAAGGCAATATGCTAGCTTTATTTACAGCTGCTTCTTTTCTGTTTTGTTTTGTTTTTTTAGAGTAATGCATAGCAGACAAAAGAAGAGCATACCTTTGTTATCCTTTATCAACTGTTATCGTGAGCTAAACCCAAGTTCATTTATACAGTGGGTTCACAAAAAATGAAATGGCAAAACAAATGACATTATACCATAATTTATCATAACTTATTTTTTTTTTCTTAATGAAAAGTGAATAATCTGCAGATAAGGCATCACTGCTTATTTGTGTGTGAGTGCAAGAGTGCACAGAAAGAAAAAGATAGAAAGAGAGAACAAAGAGGAAAGAGAGAGAGAGAAATAGATGTGAGCAAGGAAATGAGGAGGCTACTGGACCTGAGTAAAGAACATGCATAGATCTCCCTCAGGCTGGAAGGAGAGACTTGGTACTCGGTTAGAAAGTAAGCTACAAGATATTATATTACTGTAGGAAAAGGAAGAATAAAGGAAGGAGTGAAGGAAGAACGTCTCCAAAAGTGTGCTGTTTGGGTTCATATCCAGCTCATGTTTTGCCAACTCCTTCAACAGATACTTGCAAAAGTCACCCTATCTGGTTTTATCTCACGTCTGTCTCAAACCTTCATTAAAAACTCCCTCAATGTGGAAGAAACGTGGAGATACATATTTGTTTTCAGCCACCTGAACTGAAAAAAAACAAGATGTTCACTGAATGCACGAGTTACATTTTAGTAAATCTTCTCTATACTACTATATATACTGTATGCATATATAGCATAAATATTTTGAAGCATGTACGCTGCCTCAAAAGCCATCCATCCATCTATATTCATGTAAAAATTACATTAAACATCGCCTTGTATATAATGTCAATCCTCAGTGGCATGGGGCATGCATCAACGGTTTTCATTTCACATCAAAACTTCTAATTGGTAAAGAGTTTAAAGAATAGTTTGTAATGATCATCAGTGTCTTGCCTTCATCCATGGGTGCAGTACACAGCACTGACTGGATTTTCTTCATATTCTGTAATGTGGTGTGTGTGTTTGTGTGTGTGTGTGTGTTTGTGTGTCCATCCTCTTCATTTTATCCACATTCAGTAACATCTCACCCTCTGGGCCGTTTTTAAAAGTGGTCAATGAGCACAGAAACACAGTTGGCTCCCACCAGGTAGTTGGGGTCCCCGGGGAGGGACTTGTTCTGCCAGCTTTTTGGGTCACCTGAGGACAGACAGATTGAAGGGGAGGGGGGTGTCAGTGATAACAGCTGCTTTTTATGGAAAATTCCAGCTGTAATGCATTTTATAAGCATACTTGCAAAAACTGCTCTTCACACAAGAAATGTATTGTACAACAGGTAATGAAATACTAGTCTCATTTTAAAACAGCACTGACTGCAGAACTTGGTTATATCTATTGTCTAAAAGCCATGTAAAGCAATATTGTGAGTTTGTGGCCTATATCCAAGCACAGTAGCCAAATAGACCAGTAAAAGCAATTTCAATTTTTTTTTTTTTTACTGAATGTCTCCAGTCTCTTGTTGACTGCAAATTAAACCTCAGTGACTATGAGGTCTCAGTGTAATTGCAATTATAAACATAGACAGGTCCGTGCTAAGAGGAAAGTTCCAGTATCAGTCAGAGTAAGCAGAGTCCAGCTTGGCAGAGGTCCGTCGATACAGTAGACATGTGACAGAATGAATTCAGCCTCCTCAGTGAGGCTCGACTGCCGATTTTAAAACCGGTTCATCTTGTGGTAAAGTTCGGGTTATATGAAGAGATAAATGTAACAATAATCAGAGGGCTGTCTTCTGTTTAGGTATGCTAAATAAAAGGAAGAGGGGGAAAGCCACACACATTACTCAGATGCAATCCTTAATTTCAAGTGCTAAAGATCGATGTATGGTCACGCTCCCTTCAAGTTTTAGGTTCAGGTTCGATCCTGGGCTTGTCCTATCAATATGTTGAAGCGTCCTTGGGCAACAGACTAAACCCCAGATTGTTCCCAAAGATCAGGCTAGCACTTTGCATGGTGTCTCACTTCCACTGATGTATAAGGAGCTAATTTTAAAGCCTGATATAAATGCAGCCTGACTCCGAGGCCCAGGTGTAGTAAGTCCTCAAGCAGAGCAGCGTTCATGGTCGACTTGATTGAGCTGCTGTTGGACTCAAAGCGAGCTGACACCTGTCTACCAACTTCTTTTGCGGTGAAATGTTTAACGAAATACCTTCAGCTTTGTGTCCTTTTTGGACCAATCACAAAACAACACTTGTTTTGACGAACTTGTTGGGTCTCTACTTGAGCTAGCCGCTGATGCTGACTCTAGGTAAGACCAAAATAACCCTTGCGAGCCAATTTTCAAAGTCTTTCCTCAAAAGGTGCCTTTAGTCTGTGTGACAAATCTTGGTCTCAATCTGTATCAGACTGTACGATATCAATTCAAGGCTTGTTAGATTGTGCAATGAATGTGTGGTGAATCGTAGCGCTACGATATCAATACAAAAAAGAAAAAAAAAGAAAGAAAAAAGCACAAGAGCAAAGGCACATCATCAGCTTGTGTCATCCATCTATGCTGCTCCTATGTTTTGAACATGCAGCTCTGCAAGGTTTTCCTCTCTGTCAGGCCACACAAACTTTTTTCTCCTGTCGCCTCCATTGTGATTTTTTTCCCCCTGAACATTCAGAAATGGCATGTACAACGTGTCGCACCAGGCTGTGTATTCTGTGTCTTTTCATGTCAACTCTGATTGTTTGGTTGTGTGTTGTAGCAACAGTCACATTGTGAGAATTGGATCCTCAATTTCTGACACTGTCTGAATTTTGCCATAGGCTGTCTCTGGTCGTCACAGCTCTAATTCAGCCTTCAGTGGACATATCTCAGTGCAATCAAGGACCACTGTTTTGGAGTGACGACCAGAGATTTTACCACTTTTCTCTCACATCTGTCAATTTATGTCTCCGATAGCCCAAAATTACACAGTGTAAAGAGGCCTTTAGTCATTACCATTTTCTCTCTCTCTCACACACACACACACACACACACACACACACACACACACACACACACACACACACACACACACACACACACACACACACACAAACACTATCTAGCATAGAGTGACTGTAGCCTAGACACAAATAAAGAGCCATTTCAAGTCCGTCTTGTAACACTTGATAAACAGAAAGGAATAGAAACAGTTCTATTCAAAAGAAGGCAGTGTGCCCAAACCGATCTTTAGAACTTCAAAAAACTGCATCTGAGTTCTGAGTATGTGGCCTTTCTTTGATGTCTGCCTGCGAGCTGGCACCTTATAGGAAGAGATGAGAATATTTCTTCACTTCTTTGGGTTTGGAAAGCACAGGTCACACGTTAATTTGTCAGATGATAATGGAAATTCAATGCAGATTTTCAAATCGCATTCTTGAATATTTCAGAAATTATTCAGGGGGAAATCTGACTCAGTAATTTGGAGTCCAGTTTTTGCTCAAACAACAACAAAAAATTGTATCACAAATCTCAATATTCAATATAAAGAAGACTTGATTACAATGATTACAATAATGAAGTTAAAGGTACCCGGTGGAGTTTTACATAAACATTTATGTTTACATTCAGTGCTTGTCACCAAAACACATTGTGTATACTAGAGCTGCAACTCACAATTATTGTCATTTGCGATTTATCTGACAATTATTTTCACAATTGTTTTGTCTACATAATGAAAGACAATAAGGAAATATTTTCCCATAGGCTAAGGTGGCGTATTTTATATCAGATAGCAGTCTTCTTCTTCCCTGCCTTTTGTTAGTGCATAGCTAGGTTCTTGGGACATTACTATTAACACCAGATAATGACTGAAATAGTGTGAAACCATCGGCGAGGTGCATCACATTATCTGCATGCTATGCATGTTCGTTAAAAAATGCTCAATTGTGCCACTAGTGGTCAAACACCCCACAGGCTACGTTTAAAACCATGATGTTCAGACAAGTAAGATATTGTATAATTTGATATATTAATGTACTGTGGTTTATATCAATGAATGTTTAACCTTTTTTGTAGTTTCATGTGGTTTCCAAATCAAATTCTGTTCTACATTAACAGAAGTCGATTTTTTTACAGAGCTGTAAGTTAACACTGTGATCCACAGAATATGACAGTAAACATAGACGAGAGGCAGTAAGATGCAGAGAGTAGTAGAGGAGGAAAAAGAAGAAGCAGGGAAGCAAAGTGAAAAGAAAACCACAGAAGGAGACAGGAAGAGGCCGGAGAGGGGCCTTGCTTTACAATAAGAGGATTACGACACAGCCTGATAATCCTCCCATAATTCATCAGAACAACGGAGTGAGCAGACATCTCATTCAGCCCTCCAAGTCTCATCCTTAAAATGAGGCTAATTGACAGCTAATCCTGACCACTGCCAAAATCACCACTGTTTTTGAAGGGTACGAGAAGGGGCGTTTTAAGAAGAGAGGAGAAAATGAGTTACTTTCTTCAGTTTTGTTCTCTTCTTCTTCTTTTTTCTTTGCAGAAGTTGAACTTCTAGACGAGCCCAGGGTCCTTCTCAAATATTTGTTTGTTTGCTCGGTTACCTTATCGATTAAATGATGAACTTCTTAAAGTAGTTTGTCTTGGTTTTGATTTCCATTAACAAGATTTGTGCAGCATTCTCTCTTTATCTAATTTCTGTCCTGAATGCATTAATGTTCAATTTCAATGCTTAATATAATATGGATTTCACAAACAGTCTTCTCCTGTACTCTGATTTTTGGCTTTACTTTTATGGGAACTTCTTTATTAGGTTAACTGTTTGCAATGTTTTCTACTGTATCTATTATGTCAAGTCTCAAAAACAGACATTAGAACTGATTTTTTTGGTCCATCAGGCCAAAATGGTGAGAAAATGATGAAGTGTACTCATCCAAATTACAGTTTGCTGATGGTGGAGTTATAGTTTGCTTGAATAATCATAATCCTGCAGCCAATGACAGCTGTGAATGGTTTATGTATTTGCATACTTCTGCTTCCCTGTCTTTCCCTGATTCATTTTCACCACCAGACTCCTTTTTGCAAATAAACTGAGGCTAGTCTGAAAAACTAATTGACAGGCAAACCTTTTTTCTTGCCACCTTGCCACCTGAAAGCTACCTTGAAATAAGAAAAACCATTGGGATGAGGGAAGCTATATTTAGATAGCTATATTTTGACATGGTAACAGGATGTCTTTGTGTAACTTTTCATTTTTTGGAGAATAATGACAGGCATTATTGGTTATGACAGTGTCCCAGTTTCCAGAAGATCTGTATAAGCTGTTCTTCAGGTCAGGGTTTGGGTGGCTATGTGAGAAAATCAATCTTAGCAGAATAGCATGCATTATAATTCTACCTGATGAAATTAAATTAATGTACAGCCAAGCATCTGGTGCATGCAAGTTAAATGAAATATGAGAAACTTGCTCAGGTGACTCAGAGGTGAAAATCAAGAGAGGAATACTGCAATTTCAGCATGTAAAAATAATAAACACCACAGAAAGAAAAACCAGTGCTACAGCAAATGAGAAACTGTGTGGGTGAGGTAACTAGTATAAATGATGAAAATAAATCAACCAAGTATGAAAAAGACAGATTTTCCCCCTAGATTGATTCTCAGACATTGCGAGATTGAAATAAATTGTCTGGTTTAAGTTTAAAAAATTTTAAAGTGAGTTTTGAGGAAGAAGAGAACCAAAACTAGGGGTAAAATCTCATTAAACAGTAGCCCACAACCCTCAAATTGTCACACAGCCATCCCAAACGACCCCGGAAGAACAGAGAGAGCACAGCATACCCGACGAGGAGTCGGAGGATTTTAGAGCAAAAGACCAACCATCAGGGGTCATTGACGCACAGTGAGGTAAGCGTAGCTCCACAGGCTTCAAAAACTTGAGGCCATGAGGTCCACACATCACCAGAGGGCTGAGTAGAGTCTCTCCTGTAAACACAAACACAGAGCATGGTTATAAACTCAGGATGATTTCAATTATATACACATAAGCAGGTCTTGAATGCAAATTTTCCCTACAGTTCTCGTAGGGGTTTTGTCGTTTGTGGGTTTTCTAATCAATCTGTTAGAGTCAAGAGTGAGGTTCTGATCCCTTGTGCACCCCTCTATGCAAGAAAAATATAGATTCATATGACAATACGACAGACACACACTCTGGATTAGGGTTGGACAATCGTCCAATACTTTAAGATCCTTGTACTGACATCTTCTTTAATTGCTAATAGTCAATATGATCACTAGGTGGAGGGTTAACTTGTAATCCTGTTGTCACAAGATGCAGCAGGAGCAATAGAAGCCGACAATACAGCACAGTCTCAACTGGCTTTAACGAATGCACGCTTTAGTTTAATATAAAAATGTGAGAAACAGGAGTTGTATTGAACCCACACGTCAGCCATGCACAGGCTCTGTCCAGTGATAACATAACAACACAACACTATTAGCAGCTATTGCATTGTATATCTACACCAGATGATAGTATTTTAGATGAAGAATTTGAAGAATTTTTAGTAATGCTAACAACTCTCAGAGTGCACACAGTGAAACTTCTGTCAGGAGAAAAAATAGAATCTGTTTATTTTATATCACAAATAGTTCAACTCTTATCACTGATTAATTAAACCAAACTAAATCAAGTTCATCATGCTTTTCCAGACAGCCAATCATCCACATCCCAAAATGTGACTTCACAGCAGTTTGTGAGTGAATGTGAATCCAATATTCACTCTCTTTTAGATGTTTTTGGTCTCTACCACCTCCTGAGGGAAATATCTGGCTCTTTAGCTGCTAAGTGCTTCACTTTATTAGCCAGCTATCGCTAACTGTGTCTGCTGTTTGGTGCTGAGCAAACTATACACTGATAGTGTACAGTGGGTTTTTGGAGCATGTTCACTGAAAACGGCTGTGTGCTGCAGCCGAAAATGATACTATGAGAGCAGTGAGAGTGAACTAAAGGAGTACATTTAAAGACTGGAAAGTTAAGCAGTGAGCTGAAACTCTCTAAAGCTCAGTAAAGCTGAGGGGAGCTGCAGATTCAGGTGACAATTCATTGTGGGTTCATGACTGTGTGTGACCCCTTTCACATTGTCACATTGTTCTTACATTTTAATTTGATACATTGCTTGTTTGTTTAAAAATACTCATTATAGATACTTAAAATTAATAATCTTATAATCGAGAGAGACATCAGCAATTGGTGATAATCTCTTAAAAGGTCAGTAGTCAATATAATGTCAGTCTGCATAGTCCTACTTTAGATCCAGCACATCTCCGCAAAGCACAAGCACAATTAATCTTTTAAATAAAAAAAAAATAACATCATTTTAACTGTCCTCTTAAACATCCAGCAATTTAGATGTGAATAAAGAAAACCCTCTTGGGTTTTTCATCCCTCCAGATTTGATAAGTTACCTTTCTCCTTGTCGAGTGGTGGCAGGATGCTGTTGTCTCGGCAGACCTTGAAGTAGATCTCCTGCTCCACACTGTCAGGGATGGCACCCTGTGGGATTATTATGCTGACACCTGTCTCGATGGAGCTCAGGACGCCACCATTACAGTTGAAGATACCTCGAGCTGTTGCAACCACTGTGTGGCCCTCATCTTCATCATCATCATCATCCAGGGCACTGGGGCTGAGAGACAGATACCTTTACTTTCATGTTTTCATATTCAACTTAATATATTGGATTTAATCTGTAGTCAAACTGAATATGTTACCTCACGGGGATGGCCTTGGGCACAGCGTTGATGTTGTTTTGCTGGTATTTGGAGCGGTGGTCCATAGTGCGTGTGAAAGTGTCCAGGCCACTGTCATGGTCTGTGTTCTGGGGCTGTGGAGGTATCTGAGGCTTCACTGGGCTGGTGCTTCGGCCCTGTTCCAAACACAAAGCGGTCAAGAGTTACATACGGTGATGTAACACATCTTTAAAATCAATATGCTTCTTTTTATTTATTTTTTTTTAACAACTGGTTATGGGCATTTCTCTACACTGAGTTAAATTTTCAAAAGTCAACATGCAGGTCAACTCATAACATAAATGACCTGTCTTTAGAGAAACAAAAAACAAAAAAAAAACCCATAATTTTATTAATGCTAGCACACTATTTTATTTCCTATGTCTTATATTATTGTTGGATATTTTATTTCATTTTATTTTTGCGTTTTTTTTATATGCCACATTGCAGTCCTGTCATATGTAGAGCATGTAACTTTTTTTTGAAAGAACTTTATTATTATGGTTGTTGTTACTATTATTATAACAATATGTATCACTACGGTCTTTGAAGTGGCTGGTAGTGGATGTACTTGCAAAAACCAAGATTCCATTATAACAAAAGTAATTTCTTTACTTTATTGTGTTACCTAACAGTAATACGTTACAGAAATTAATCAGAAATGCTACAATATGGTTCAGTAGGGTTAATTTTTTTAACTGAAGTAATTCCAGTAATGCAGTATAAAACAAATGTATATATATATTCACTATACAAACATGTATAGGACAGCTACACATATGAACCCTGTCTTTAGCATTTGGCAGTAATTTAAAAAAAAGAAAAGAAATGGAAGAGTTAATGAAATTTCAAAGATGTAATGATTGAATGCATTTTGTGTCAAAGCAATGAAAAGTTGTCCACTGTTTATTTCACATTGGCTGCTGTTATGGTGACTGTGTGAAGAGTCCTGAAGATGTGAATTTGGTATAAAGAAATGCCTGTAACCAACTTTTAATAAAAACTGTAAATATGGTATACAGTAACGACAGTAGGAAATGAAATATGTGAATAATCACAGAAGCATATAGGTGGCTCAATCATGAAATATATCAATAAATCACTGAACCTATTATTGAGAAATGTTCTTTTTATTTTCACAGTAACAGCTTATTAAATAGAGCAATTTGCAATATAAAATTGAGCTTTTTTTAAAAACAAGATTACTTTGCTTGCTTATGTTTTTTGACTCCGCAGCAAATCTTGAGGGCTAAAGTCATATTAACAGCATCATTAATTATCTCATCTATTTAATTGATTTTGATTTAGGTCCAAATGGAATTCAACTATGTAACCATTGTTTATTTAAACTCTTTAGCGCACTAAAATGATCGCTGGCCACAATCTGCTTACCTTTGGAGCGATCTCAGGCTTGTCATTGGGCAGAAGGTTGTGGTTGAATTTAGGACTGTCAAACATGCGTGCAAAAGGCCTTGCAGAGGTGGTGTAGGGCTTGGGCACGTAGCGGTTGTAGCTGGATGCTGGTGGAGCCCCAGTGCTAGAGACTGTTTTTGGAGGCTGTTCACTAGTGCCATTAACTGGAGACTTCTCAGGGAAACTCTTGTGAGGCAGGAAGTTGGTCTGTACAGTGTCCTCTCGGGCAGTAGGCTTGGCTGTGGAAAAACCATGAGGGTCAGCCAAAGAGCTCTGTAGTGCGTTTCTCTGAATTGTAGTCTGCGTGTGTTTTTATTTGTATGAAATTATGCACATTTGGGCATAGACAGCACACAGTGTCTCAGCAAGCGGTGTCTAAGTACAGTGTGATACAGTACACAGAAGGATATTGTATTAGACAATATCCCGACTACTGTTTCTTTTTTCTTTAAATAAATTTTACCTTCGGGTGAGGGTTTGGGCAGTGTGGCTGGTGGCAGAGATGGCGTCACCTGGGGAATAGGTTCATATTTTTTCTCCACTGGACTTGGTTTCTCCACTGACTCTGTCCTGGATCAAAAGACCAAAACCATAGATTTGAGATTCACTTTAGATATGACCAAGAAATAGATATAAAAACCATAAAGGATGTTAAAGTTAGTTCAAAGGAAATTTGGAAAAGACACCTTAATCTATCTAATCTAAGGGGAAAAAGCCTGAGACGTTTCATGAAGATTATATTAAGAATGCTTGGGAATGTGGATGGGAGTGAGCATTACCTGGGGTAGTTGTTGGTTGTTTGTGCTTGTGGCTGGGGTTTGTTGGGGCCAGCTTGGAGCCGATCAAAGTAAGACAACTGTTTTCTGTAGTAGTCCTCGTCCTCATCAGGGTCGTAGTGGTTGGATCGCACAATATCATCAGCTACCTTGGACTGAGGCTTTTGCGGCTCTGGGGCTCTGCGTTGGTGAAACGAAAAAGTCAAGTAGGTAAAATGCAAGTCGGAGATGGTGAGAGCAGAGCAGGAGAAGAAGAATTTACAATGACAAATGGCCAAAATAAAAATGGTTGGGCACATTGCTCAATGATACGAAAACTAAAGTGACTATTTACACAATTTTAGTCCCAAATGAATCTGAAAAATCAGAGCGAGTGAAAACAAAGTAACAGCAGCATAAGTGGTTGCTTACCTAAAGGTCTTCTCTTGATCCAGGTTGCTCAGAGAATTTGCTTTAGGGATTATTCCACCTGCTTTCAAGGGTAAATCAGCTGCCTGTAGGAGTATAAACAATTAACCTCATCAACCAGATAAAAATTATAAATGTTCACCTCTAATGTGCCAATTTCACAAGAATTTGAAAACATGTGAATTACTGTAACAGCAGAAGAATTCATTATAAATATCTACAAAGCTAAACAGTTTACCCTGTTCCCTGATGAATCCCCTGTATCTCTGGCTCGGTCCATGGATACAGAGCGTTTGTTCTCAAACATCTTGACTCTCGTCAGGACTGACTGGGGCCGCATTGCAGGGTCATCCTCCTGTTGCTCATCTCTGGCAGGTGCAGGTTTTGGAGCGTCCACAGGGGAAGGTGAGGGGTTTTCTGCTTTGGGAGGAGGTGTGGGGCTGGTTTCAGAGTTCACAGGAACAGGGTCGTACTGCTGAGGTTTGTAGCCTTTTTGTTGCAGTGTTGGTCCTTGGTTATAAGCAGGCCGCTGGGCAGCAGGGTCTGGGGAGCGGGCCGCAGTGGGGTACGTACTCAGGTGAGAATCCTGATCATAGTGCAGGTCAGGCGCTGGGGCAGGAGGTGGAGGATCATCGTAACGGACAGGCCCTGGACCTGTTGGTTTACCATAGCGAGGTCGTCCTTCAAATCCCGGCTGAGGTGGAGGTTCGTCGTAACGGAGAGGAGGGGTGTACTGAGAGTCAGGGCCATCACTGTATGGCAAACGGGGATCGTACCCCTGGGAGTTGGCAGTAGAGAGCGGCTGGCTGTAGGGGTTCCACTGTTGCTGTTCGTAGTGAGGCACACTGTTCTCGTAGGGTGGGTTAGAGTCATAGTTACGGTACTTTGGTTCTGGGTAACCACCTCCACCGCTGACTCCACTGCTGCTGATATCATACCGACTTGGTGGGTGGTCGTAATCTCTGTATGGCTGCTGCTCAGGGTGATATCCCTGCTGAGGGTTGTAAGTCACAGGCTTCATGCTGTGACCAATTCTCCCCGTGTTGTCTGTGTTGTATGAATCCTTTTGAAACATCTACCACAAATACACAACAAAGAATAAGGTTAACAATTGCACAGGATCCAGTAACATACTGCATAGATATAAAATATGCGATATAAAAAACTGGACATACAAAAAGTCAGTTAAAGGATGAGAAAAGGAGAATTTTAAAACAAGTACGTGAAATTAATTGCAGAAGAGGAAAACGAGAAGGGAAAGACCTGAAATAGAGAAACTGAGAGGGAGGGGTTACTGGTCAGATAATATATTAGATTAAACAGACATTGCAGCATAGCCAGACACTCATTGCAGCTTTAAAAAAAAAAAAAAAAAAAAAAAAAAAATCACACTATACCACTGCAACTCCAAATTAAACACTGAAATTAAATAAACAAAGATAACAAGGTTGTTAAAAAAATACAACAAAACAATGGGTTCAATTTTTCTTAACTGCTTTGGGTTATTTTCTCTTAACTGACAAAATGAGAAAATGGATAATTTGACTAATAATTTGGGGTTTCATCACCCATAATGTGTGTAATGCTGCATTCACAAAGGGAAAATGTCACCCACTGTCTTGATGCAATTATAAAGGCAACTTAAACATCCACAGTAATATTTAACATTATAAGCACATACCCATTGTACAAAAAACGTATTTAAATCCTC